>NC_052536.1:32015929-32346554 GCF_016699485.2 Gallus gallus | reverse complement strand
CACTCCAAATTTTAAATGTTCTGATGTCGATATGGAAAAACAGGTTTAGTGCTGTTGTTTACAAGAGATTCAGAAACTGGGGTTGATTTATTCTATAAGTGAAAGAGATTGAAAGAGGTCCAAATGTCTCTTAAATCTAAGGCTAACATGAAGTAGCACATCATGATCTGGTGCAGTACAGTCCCAGTACAAATAACATGCTACATCTTTAATAAAAATGTTTGAAAAGTCTTTACTCAACAAGAGAAAAATTCAATCTAATTATATGAGTAAGTTGCTTCTATAAGTTTGCTTCTTTTTTTTTTCCTTAAACATTTAGTAGAAAATAATTGGTACAGAGATATGTTGATGACTTTTGTTCAGAGGGTAAGTACTGTGCTGCTCTAATTGGTTCTTAGCATATATGTGTATACATATAGATATATATTATCCAGCACATTTTGTTTGTAACCGTATTCCTATCTCATTCTCTTAAAATTGTTCTTCAATATTATAGGCTAATTTTTTATGAATTTATTTTAAAAGGATGATACTTTTTTCTATGCAAATTAATACAGTAACTTCTATAATGTATAAGCAGAAAGATATACAGAGAGGTATAAATACATTGCTGTTTGTAAATGAAACTTTTTCTTCTGTGATTAATTTAAAACATAATTTCATCTTCATCTTGCAAATACTGTTTGAAGTGAAAGCTTTGACTATTTTGTCTACAATATTCTTTAGAGGGTCATTGAAAATGTGTAGCTTTAAATTTAAAAAGTTTTATGGGATGATAACAGATGGACAGCTGTTTCCAGATTGCTAGGGCACAGAAGTTAGAATTCCTATTATCACATCAATCGTAAAGAATTGAGACTAAAAACTCCATTTTATTTATTCTCGCTACTGAATAAACAGCTCTGTAGTGATGCCTATTTGTACTTATTTCTCTAATAAAAACGCAACTGTAGCTCTCAAAACAAATTAGTTTTAATTATTTAAATAATATGAATTTGTCAAACATAAATAATCTAACACCTGTTTTGCCTTTTCATTTTATGAAAGAAATGTTTTGTGAAAACTAATAGAGGATGATAGTGGGAAATAACAATAACAAAGGTAGGTCTATGCATTTATTACAATTATCAATTAAAAAAAAAAAAGAAAGAAAAGCAAATGTGAATGGATTACAATCTGTCAGGATGAAGAAGTAGTCCGTTTCATTGCTGTGCAAGGTCACAAGAGAAAACAGCAAAATAGAAAGGTGTCTCACATATGCTGATTCAATGCAACTCATTCATCCTGTGTTCATCTTTGAGAACTGGTAAAAGTGGTTTACTTCTTAGCAATTCATCATATGAATACAGTGCTAACGTTATGAAGCAATGATTGTTGTGGCTTTTGAGATTCTGCCACTCACTAGTATGTGTGAAAGAAACTTCTTCAGGCAAAGGAAATGACAAATCTGAGTTTCCTGCTTTCTGTTTGTTTTAGTAACTTCACTTCTGGAGATTCACCTGACCATACAGGAAGAGTACTCAAAATGTTAGGAAGGTATAATGGTGTATGAAAAACAGTTGTTAGCTAATGCTAAAAATAGGGAATGGAGATTTGTTCTTTTTTTCTCCACAGAGTACTCTAATCATATTGGTTGTTTGTGTTTCGTGTTACACTTTGTTTTAAAATACTACTATTTAAAATTCTGTAACACACTATACTGAATTCATTTACCATTTGGTTGAGGAGAGAAATTAAAAATGTAATCTAATTGGTTGGTGGTGCTGGCCTTATACAGCACTTGAAGCATTGATAATTTGTATGATTTTCCGTATATTAAAACATATTTTAATATTTATTATATTTGAGGTTTACTAACTGATGTATTTTTGGCAAAGGAAATGTGCTAAGCAGATAGTTACAGTTCTAAATCAAGAAGATAATTTTAGGATACTATGAAACTATTCAAACCTACTGCTGAGTAGTTTGGCTGCAAGATTAATCGTCTTTATTGTCTGTTCTTGAGGTGTCTCTCCCTCTGTGCAAAGTATTTCCAGCAGTAAGGTTTATCATGAGAACTTATAACACTCCAAGGATATTATTATGTGACTGTAGTATTGTGCCCTGTACATTAATAATGTGGTTCAGGCTTTCAGAGCTCTCTTTAAAGAAAAGGAAAAAAAAAAAAAAGTGCATTTTCTCAAAGTACTTCCTTGATTATATTTTATATAAATAATATTTCTCATTCAAAAAGCTTCTTCTTTTTTTTTTTTTTTTTTTTTTTACCTATCTTCCTCCTTATAAAAACTCTTCATTTTCAATAAATAATTATTGTTAATTAGATTGAATACAAGAAACGTACTGTGGGAGTAATGGTATTTTTTTAATGGCATTAGAATTCAACTAAAAATTGATTGTTGAAATGAAATAATTTGTCTAGTATTTCAAAGAATCGGAGTATGTGATTTCAAGAAAATCTGGTTTTGTTTTAGTTCTAGTTTTTACAATATTATTCATAAATATATGACTTGAAACTTTATAAACTGCTGTGTCAACAGAAAAAAAGCTTATGCAAAAACAGGAGGTTGTTTTCAAAACTACTGAGGAAGACATTTCCCTGTTCTTTTGGTCTTCAAAACAGGACTGTTAACTGTTTTAAGCCTCCAAAATGATTTATTTATTTTTTTATCTGACTACAAGTTCAGAAGAAAAAAATCTTTCTAGGAAATAAATTAATTTTTATTTATATATTAGACTGGAAATTTTATGTTCATTTTAAGTAGGCTGTTCTAAAAATGGACACGTACCTTACAATCTAGTAACTAATATGTAATCTGGCTACATAAATTTATGTAAGTTTTAAAATTACTGATGTGGCATTAATTTCTGCAATGGTTTTCAAGAAGCGTACATGTTCGTAAAGGTGTTAGAATGATAGTTAAGCACATCAGGTTAATTGAGTATAAAAAAAGTATCTTTGAGATAATGTCCTGTTTTATCTATTTTCTCAATTCTTAAATATGTTTCCCTGAAGAGATAGAGTTCTTTGCTACTTAACACTCTCATAAGGAAAATACAAAAACAAACAAAACACAAAGAAAACCATGAAGACAACAAGAACAACAAAAACCACACTTTTTTAATCTAATGAATGAATGGTGAGCAACAAACATCACTCTAAAATTAATTGCATGTTTTATCTTCTGAATGCTCACTTGTCAATATATTATGTTCCAGCCTTTTATGAAGCCCAATGGAATTTCATAGTAATTTTACCTGGCACAACATACTACTCCTCTTTCAGCATCTAGGGAATGTAAATCTTATCACTGAAATATTATATTTTATTTATTTGTTATTTATTTGTAATTTATTATTTATTATATTTAAATCTAGATTCAAAGTCTGAGTATTATTTAAGTTAAACGAAGAAAATGGAAGCAAAAACACCATATTTGAGAATGTATTTTTAATGGCAGTTGATAGAAACACCTGCGATATTGTTTACTCTCCTCAGTGTCTGTTTATGTAAATGTTTTTAGTTTTACAGCTTGTAAGCCAGTATAGCTAGAAATACTAAATAATCTGCATCCAGTTTGTATGGACTGATCGAATGTGCAATTTTCCCTTATTTGAGCTAAAACAGTTAGTGTTCTGTGTTTCTTTTCACACAGTATAGCTGCATATCTGAACAGTTACAGACTGTGAGATGTGGAGGATAAGATTACAGAAGCAATAACTGTGTTTTTGTAAAAGCTGCAAAGCTTCAAAAATATGTCCCAGAGATATGATTACAGAAAGAAGAAGCCATTTTACATTTTACCGTGATGTTTCAAGAAAAAGTGTATTTTCACTGAATTTTTACTCAGATCCTATCAGTAAATCTGACCCTATCAAGCCTCAGAGAAATTTATTCTGCTAAAAATATATATATATTTGAGGTTTCTGGTTATAATTTTTTCCCCTACCCATTTCTTTGGGGTTTTTGTTTGTTTGTTTCTTTTTGTTTTCTTTTGTTTTGTTTTTTTGTATTTCAATCACTGGTCATCCCTCACAGTACAGTGAAAAGGGGAAAGTTCAGAAAGTTCCTCTTCAGACTGCAGTACTTACTGGGGGGTAATTTGATTGTGTGTTACTAATGTGCTAATTTTTATCATTATTGTAGGTCATCAGGATAAGAAATGGAGAGACATCACTGTGAATAATTTTAAGTCAAAAATTGGATTAATGTTTTGCTGCCAGCATCAGCAGGAGTACTAGGGTTCATAGCATCCATGGGTTCAAGGTGTCTGCTCTTTTGCTGGAAGTGTCTGACTACATTTCATTCAAGTAGAATGAGGAGTCCTATTCATGTGTTTAATCAAATCACTAATGGATATAAGAAAGGACTCAATACTGATCTAGCAGTCCAAATTTGAACAAAGATGGGCAGCTGAAATAATTGATTCTAGCCTAGGTGATACAATCTAGTATAAGTAAAAAAGGTAACAAGAATATTTGTGGTGAGACTGAATTCTATTTCCCAGAGGAAAAGAAGGGGAGAAAAAATAAGTCCAAGGGAGCTAAGGGTCTATAAACTCCTCAGCTTTGACTTAATTTGACTTCTAGTGAAATCAATGGGAATTTTTGCTCTAGTGAAAATACTGATAAGAAAAAAATGACTTCTAAATACAGTAATGTTTTATTTTGTTAAGTTTACTGGTATTGAAATTTAACGGGTCTACTTTCATAAGTATTTAAATGGGAGAATACTAATTTAGAAGATGCTGTTAATGTAGAAGATGCAGTTTAGATGTGTGTATCCTAAATACTCTGCATATACTAACACACTGATTATTTTTCTTTTATAAGAGCCTAATTCCAACTCTTCCCGGGGTACTAATACGTTATAGACAGCAATAAAGGACATTTGCAGCCATTTTTTTAAAATATGCATTCTCTTCTTAAGCAGTTTTCCTGTACTGCACTTCATATTTTATTCTTCAGAACTAAAGAAGATATAAAGCAAACATGCACTTGTAAATGTTTTTACAAACCCTGTTAAAGCGTTGAGTGCATACAGCTTAATATAAGCAATCCTAATTCTTTGTTGTTCTACAATGACATTATCTCAATTTATCTTACCTTTAATGTGAGATAAACTGTTCTAATCTATGCTCTTCACTTTCAAAATCTCTAGCCAAAAAAAAAAAAAAAGAAAGAAAAAGAAAAAAGATTTGATATGATGAAGGTGAGTTTGCAGGGTTGCATCATTTTTAAGAATATATTGTAGGAAATGAAACGACCTAGTTGGCTAACATTTACACTATTGTTTTGAACTGCCCATCTGTTTCTGTAGTTCTCAAAAGCTATTTGCTTAAAATCATGGAGGGTAGAAAAGGAAGCACAAACTGAAGGAAAAATCAAATACGTCCTTTTTTACTAAATATTGGTAGACAGGTTTATCTATATTGTCTGATGGACAGATAAAATTCCACAGAATTTGCAAGCTGTAGAGCAGGTCATAAAACAGGAAACTATTGTTTATAGATTATGTATATATGTGTATATGTGTTTGGTTTTAGCAGAAAACACTTTCATGGAGTCTGCATTGTTATATCAAAGCCATAATGTTAAATACATATATACACACATATACATATATGAATTTCAGTCTTAATGAACAGGAATATTGAAAAAGTTTGCTTTGTTAGAACTTTTCTATCCAGCTCAGTTGAAATAATAATGTTCTTTCTACAGAAATATTCTGAAATAAAATGGAATTGATTTGGGTAAGTTAACATATTCTGCACTCAAACACATTCAGTGAAGCAAAACAGAAATAATTCTGGTAAAATTTCAGGTGCTCTTTATATAGATAAGGTATCTGAGAAGCCAGTGCTTACCTGTGAATATGTGAGCTTTTTACTGGATTTTATTATTATTCCAGACATCTAAATAGATATGGGAAAATCCTGACATAACACTACGTATTTCATGCAATCCACATTTTATGACAAGGACTAATATTGCATATCATCATCTTCTGGCTAAGTCTACACCTTCCTTTTATGTACATCCATGACAGACTTACAGGGAACTCTACACAGGCTGTTGCATCCATTTTCTTGCATTACTCATACACTTTGTCACATAAAAAATGCAGTTACATTGCTGCTCAAGTATTCCCATTGCAAATTCTACCTATTTATCTTCTCCTCCCTTGCTAAATTAAAAAAATATATGTAATGATTTTATGAGAATAAAAACCCCACAAAAACACAATGTTTGAGTGCTAGGAGCATAGGTTATATGGGAGTTTTCTCTTAATAGGGAAATAAAGGAGCATAAAGGAACACATGTACAAAAAGCTTTCTCTTATGCTCACGAGGCATTAGTCTGACCTTTGTCATATATTTCTGTAACTCAACCTCTGTATTTTAGGCCACGATGCTTTCAATGTCACGGTCTACACAAAGCCATTAGTAACTGTCTTACTAAGCATGACTTTGAAGTTGTGTTGTGGTTTAAAATATTAATAATAATAATAAGTATGTTCAGAAGGAGTGATACACTGTACACTTATTCACTGCCCACTGACTGATGCCTAACCAGTCCCCAAGCAATGTCTGCCCTCTCGCCAGCTTTTTTGTTCTGCATGGCGACATATGGTATGGGATGTCCCTTTGGTCAATTGGAGTCAGCTGTCCCCTCCCATCTCCTTGTGTCCCCCCAGCCTGCTCACTAGCAGAAGTGAGCAGCTGAAAAGTCCTTGACTCTGTGTAAGCAACTCAGCAGTAACTGAAAAATCCATGTGTTATGAACATTATTCTCATCCTAAACTCAAAACACAGCACCAAGCCAGCTACTAGGGAAAAAATATTCCAGCTGAGACCAGGAGTAGTTTTGGAAAGGTAAAGAAAGATGAGGAAATTATTTATAAAGAAGGTATGTGTTCTAGAAGGCATAACCCAACAATTATTAGGTTTATAGTACGGTGTTAAAATAATACCTTCATATATAGAAAGTAGCTCTTCACAATAAAGGAGTACTGGTAACACTGAAGTTATTAAATAACTACTCCTTCTGAAAATAATGTGATTTAGTAGGAAAAAAAATGGTTTTTGAAGGTAAGATACAAGGAAAATGAAGACTTTCTGTGTTTAAGTATCTCCTTGAAGAAAATCATAGAATCATAGAATGGTTTTGGTTGAAAGGGACCTTTAAGATCGTCTAGTTCCACCTCTGCTGCTATAAGCAGGGACACATCCTTCTAGACCAGGTTGCTCAAAGCCCCATCCAGCCTGGCCTTCAGCCCGTCCCCCCAGCCCACCCCCCTTTTCTGCTGCCTGTCTTTCCTAAAGAGTTTATACCCATCCATTCCTACATTCCAGTTGTGAGAGCCATCCCACCACATTTCAGTGATGCCAGTGATGTCATAGCTGTGCAGTCACGCACACACCTACAACTCCTGTTTCTTATTCTCCATGGTCTGTGTATTAGTGGACAGGCGTTTGAGTTGGGCTCCCACTGAGGCTGATTTACCAATTGGAGTTCCCTTATCCTGTACCAGCAGACCTCTCTAGATAGTGGGTCAGAAAATGGAATTATTATCCCTATTCAAACTAAGGCTAATGGTGAATATTTTTTATCAGGTGACGTTGTTATATAGCCTTTGATGAAATGAATACTGGGATGGAATTTAAAGATTTAACTTGATGTGTTATTCAGTGTAAAAAGAGCTATATCTTTGCTCACACCAGTACTGTAAATTTAAAGAAATACTGTTTTTCTTATGTAAGTCAGTTCTACTGAGGTTGAGAATACCTCAGCATAATTTGGCTTCATGTAGGGAAAAACATTATAAAATTTAAATTGTTAATGTGGTGAGTATTGGTTTAGCAGTAGTGCCCATGCTGTGTAATATGCTCTTCACACTGATAATGCACTGCAGTCTGTAACTTGGCTCAAGGAGGTGAGTGGAGTTAACCTTTCAGTGAGAAACTTTAGAGATCAAAGTAGAAAGCAAAGCATGTTAAAAAAAACAACACATGGAAGACAATATATTTTGAATATTGTAGTTCATAATCAGTTTGAATAAGTTAATTGATGTCATTCAGCCTGGCAGAGATCATAATTGTAATTAGGAAGAATGATCACACTACAAGGAAATAGACTGCAATTGGAGGTGTGCTTGGAAGAAAGATCTGATATTTTGTTTGAGTTGCAGAATTTTTTTCTGGCTCCTGCTTCAAAGCCTCATTTATCAAAGCCATAACTGTTCTGACATTTAAAATTTACAAGTAGTTTTTATAAAGGTAATACTTGATGCCTTATGCTGGAAATACTGTTTTTCCTACCTCTATTCTTCCTCATGCAAAAGTCTAGAACCCAGTCCTTCTGTTCACTCCTCAGGCTTGAATGTAAAAGCTGCCTTTATCAAGTGTATCTAATTTAAAATGAGGTGTATCCTTTTCATTTAGGCACCATCAGATAGTTCCATAAAAGTCTAATTCTTGTTTGTAGATATCTCATTAAATTTCTTTCTGTGAGTATCAAGGCTACTCTCTTTTCATTAGAGGGAGTAATTCTTCAATAAAATAGTAGTCACATCCATTAGCTCGTGTTCTTTCCTACTTGCTATATTTTGCAATAGATTTATGCAGCTAAAACATTACAAAGATTTGATGATTATATTCTTAATAAATGCCACATGATTTATTATAAAAAACCATCCAAAAACATTGTTTGATAAAGAGCCCTCAGTTTTGGGCACATCCACTAAGGCAACAGTCTGAAAATTACTTTAATCAACTACTGTGTAATTCTCCATTCAGGTTTAGAGGTTTACAGGAATCACCACTGTGTACCTAGTATCTTTTCCACAAATTGAGTGAAAAAATCTTAATATATTCCTGATAGTCCTAGCCAGAACAGCCAAGAAGGCAGTCAGAATATGTCTATTGCCAACCTAGCTGTGAGAAATTCAATTACCAGGAAGAAAAAGTCATCATACCAGATGCAAAGAAATCAAGGAGCACGTACAAATGGAGTTTTTTTTTTTTTTTTTTTTTTTTAATGGTTTACTGATCTCTTAGCAGTAAGCTCTGAAGGGTTGGTAATAGACATAATTACATTGGTATAATCAAAGTAATAGGTAAAACCACACTAGTTCTAGTTCTAGAACAATTATTTGAAATGCAATGTAAGAATAAAGATAAAAATAAAAAAATCCAACAAGAAAAGGAAGGAAAATCACATTAATTTATTCTTCAATCAGCATTTCTGAAATGCATTAAGAACATTTGAAATGTAACATCATAAGATTTAAAGTTCTTGTTGGAATATTCATTTATGAGAAGAGTATGAGGCATGTTAGAGTGCAGTAATGTGAAAAAATAACTTTTCTTATTTTGGAAGAATTGAGTCCATATCCAGTATCCACTCCCATATTAAATTCAGTAATATAGCACGTAGCATGGCATAGGTGCAAAGCTGAGGATCTCTTTCCCAGGATTTTTTAGACAGCTGAATTATTACCAGTCATATAAATGAGATTTTATTCAATAACTGCCTTTGAAGATTTCACTGTAGTAGGTTAATGGGAAGTTTACATTTCAGAACAAGGAACAGAGACTCCTGTATCTTTTTTGTTTCTGTTGTATTTTGTTGTTGTTGTTTATTGGTCCTGTCTTGGGTTTTTCCTGGACCTTATTAACTACCAAACATACTTTGTTTTGGACTTCCAAGTTAATTTAAGCTGTAGTAGTTACATACTTTGCTTAAATTATTTCACTTTACATTAAAATATATTAGTGCATATGTTTGGTCTAGATGCATTGAAATCATGGATCCTAAAAAAAAGCAGAGCAACTGATGTTAAAACAACAAAACAGAGCAACAAGCATCTCTGGTATTTTGTAAAGTCCTGGAAATCCAGTTATCTTTGGAGGCAACCTTGTTTCATTTTAAACTACATCAGCTCACAAATGCTGTTGAGACAATCTAGTCTGAACAACAGAAAAAGTGTTTTTATGGTTTCTTTTCCTGTCTGAAGAGGAGGTGGTTCGTTTGTTCTAAAAAATGACTAGCAAATAATAAAGTCATTCAGAAATTGAGAGGGTTGGATTCACTACCTTTCCCCTCATTCTTGAGGAGGCCAAATATATATTATACTACGAGAATCATCAGACTCTCATCAGGTGATTGCACTGAAGGTATGTCACAGCAGTGATGGAAACAATACTGTCATTCAATGAACATCATTCCTCAGGGAGACACAAATCTAAGACCTTCCTAGGTTCCAACTTCGAAATCGATGGTCAACAGAATTCTTTTATGTCCCCCTTCCTATCCACAGGCATGAATCTTACCTGATGGTGAGGAAGATAATCTAGAAAATATGGGTTTATAGTCCTAGTTTTATTGACTTTAGAGATAAGTGGATTATATATTCTTTTATGTAAATGATTATCAACGTTATTACCCCACCATATTCTCTAACTGAGTTTTTTAAAGGGAGAATCTTAAAAACTCTGAGGTTCTACTGTCAGTTCAGGGCAGCAGAATTGGCTTTCTTTATACTTAGTATTCTGTATTGTTCTGCAGTACTGGAGGACTTATAGATTTTAATCTCTAGACTGAGAGCCTTTTACAGCTTCCCAGAGGAAGCCATTCCTTAAATTTTGTAGTCAGACATTATTCATCTTACTGACTTTAAATTTACTTTGTTGATTTCTTTTAAATCCTCCCAATTTTATAGATTGTTCTCTCACTGAGAACTTGAACACAGAAAAGAAAATGAACAGATGCTTTCAGACTTCAGTTACAAAACAATCAGAAGCAAATGAAAGTCAATGATTGGGGGAAATAAATAGAGAAAAAGGTTATCTATTTTCTTATATATATGCATGATTAATTCCTGTTGGTAGCTAATGAGAATTTGAAGGACCCACATCAAAAATAGAAAAAATTCCATTAAGTGATGCCTGTGTATTGATTACAACACAGCCTGATGTGAACAGCAGAAATTTTTGTCCTCCAGAAATACATATATACATACATTTGGGAAAATAAGAATGCAAATTTGTATTAATAAAGTATAAAGCCTGTTCCCTCGTATTATTTTCCATTGTGAATATGCAGTTCCCTTTATAAGATCCCTCCCAGGTCTTTTCTTCTCCAAACTGAAGTCCCAGCTCTCTCATACTTTCCTATTAGGACAGATGAGATGCTCCAGTCACTTAATCATCCTAGTAGGCTTCTGCTGGATTCTCTCCGGTGGTCCCACATCTCTTGATCTCTCTTGTACTGCAGATAGCAGAGCTGGTGGCAGTCCTCCAAATGTGATCTTACCTCCTTTGACCTGCTAGCAACTCCTAATCATAATGCATTTCAGGATACCATTTACCTTATTTGCCACAAGCACATACTTTCAGGTTGTCCACTAGGACTCCGAGCTCTGTCTTGCAGAACAGTTTCCCAGCCAATTCATCCCTATTGCACGAGCTTATTCATCCCTACATGCAGGAGAACTTCCTACTTTTTTCTGAATTTCAAGGTGATGATCCTGTTTTTCTCTAGCTTCTTAGAAGCCTGAACTCCACCATTACATGGTTACTGCAGCCATTGCTGCCTCTGACTTCTGCTTCCCTGAACAGCTCTTCATTTTTATGAGGTCCATAAGAGTATCTCTCTTTGCTATCTTCTGAATCACCTGTGTTAGGAAGTTATCATCAGTGCATTCCAGAAACCTCTTAGTATGCTTTTATCCTTCTATCTTGTTTTCTCATTAGATGTCAAAGTGATTAAAGATCTCTGTGAGCGTGGGCATCTGTAAATATGAGGTTACTTTCACTTGTCTGAAGAAGGCCTGAATTATTTCTTCCTCATCAGAAATGACCCAGGTTTATTTGCCCACCAATCTTGACCCATCAGCTCTAAGCTTATCCATTATTCTTCCCAAGGCAGAGCTCCATGAATTCCATCTGCTCACATGCATAAACAGCAGCTCACATTTCCATCCTGTCCTTCCAAAGAGACCTATATCTTTCCATCACAGCATTGCAGAAGTATAAGCTATCCCACAGTGTCTACCTTTGGCCAATGATATCATAGCCTTGCAACTACCCACAGGTTTCTAGCCCCTGCTGTCCTATGAATTAATGTCAAGACATTTTAGAGAGGCACACAAGTGTGCTGATTCCCCAGAAAGGACATAAAAGCTTTCCTCTAAGGCTGTTCTGCAGACACTACCTTATATTCAAGTCTGTGCTGCTGGTGATCCACCTTTGGTGTTGTTCCTTTGATTGTTATCTCACTTCTCTTCACACCACCTCAGAACCAGTTGGCCTTAGAATATCCAAGTTTGTGGGGTGATTTTTCTTTGTTCTTATCTTCATTTGTTCATTTTTAATCACACATTTGCATTGGTAAGCTTTCTTTTTTAGACATTTTTCCCTCTCCTTTGCTTTAAAATACATACGTTGGATGGATGAACTCCTTTAACACTTCCCATTTTTAAGAAGGGCATGCCCTTTTTCAGATTCATCTATGTGTGATCCTTTGAAACTAGGATTAGAACTGAAAGCCGTTCTTATGCATCTTCCAATACTACTCAGTATCACTTGTCTAAAGTAGAAGAGAGCAAGATACACAAAACATAAATGACAGGCATGTAGCACAATTTGATTCTAACCCTCAGGGAAAACAAGAAAATCAGCAGAAATTTTAGTTTTTAATAAAACGCTTTGTTTCTTTTTATAAACTTGGCACACACAAAGTATTGTTTCATGGCTCTACACTGGCAGAAAGATTCAGGGGCATGAACTGCTAAGTGCTGCTGAAGTTATTAGTCTTTGATTGTTCACAGATAATCCTTTTAGGAAAACTGTTTTTTCTTAGGTCTCAGATTATGCTGTTTGCCCAGAGGGGTGTTTTACTTCCAAGTACTCTGCAGTGTTTGGTTCACCTACACATTTTCTAAATTCTGTCAGATTTGTTGAGTGTGATTGATTCAGTTTCAGGTCAATGAATAACAAGCTTTGATTGATTCTTTATTTATTCCTTAGGTAAATTACTGCCAAATACTACAATATCTTTTCTTCAGTAACATGCTGAAATAAAGGATTTCATGATGTAGTCTTCATTCCAAGGGATGATTTCACCATTTACTATTACAGTTAATTATTTCTGCAATTACTTTTTTTTTTTTCTTTTTTTCCCCCAATATCTTAATTTTTTGTATATCTTAATGTGATGAACTGGAGGGATTTAATTCTAATCATATTTTCTAGGAATAATAATTGAACATCTGTATCAAAAATGGAATTTGAAATGTAAAGACATTAAAAGTTTTAAACATATATTTAATATCAAACTTTTTTCTTGCTGTTGTATTAAAGACAATATTTAGATCGACTTTGACAGTGTATGACAGAAGTCCAGATTTTTAGGGAATTAATGTATGTGATATGAAACTACTATACTAAATAGAAAACAGTACTTCCTTTAAGTACTAAGTACTTTGATTAAGCACTAATTACTTCAATACTTAAGTATTAAGTGTTCTTAATCTTAGTAATAATGACTGCAGATGTGTTTAACAGTTTTGCTTAGAAGAGTTAATATCAAGTCCAAACTGAGAGCTTTAAAATATTATCTAAATGTTTTTTGTTTGTTTGTTTTTAAAAGAAAACAAACCTCATTTAATTGTAATCATTTTAAAGGTAGCTTCCAGTAAGCAGACAGGTCCTTTTCTTCAAAAAGGATTTGCCCTTGGTGAAGCCATGCAAGTTCTCCCATATCTACCTAGTTTCTATTTACAGTATAAAAATAACTAGTTCAGAAAAAAATCTGCAGAAACCAGTACGATTTCTAGGTTAGTCAGAAGAGAGTCCAAATGGAAAAATGTATTTTCAGTCCCACAGTGCTCTCTTGCCCAACTTCAGCCAAGTGTATGGGATAAGGGAAGACACATCTCAGCTGATATGAACTATACATTGGAGAAACAGCAATGACAACTGAAGCGTACGATTAGATGCAAAAGTAGGGGCTTCTGAAAAACAGTTGGCCAGAATAAATATCAAGGCGTCCACAGAACTTAAAATGCAAATAAACAAAACATAAGCATTTCTTGAAGTTACTAAACTCTTGATCTCAGAAGGTAACAAATAAGCAGTCTGAAAATTTAAACTTTCTACTTTAATACTAAAAGTTTGTAAAGTGTATATTTAAGTGGTTAGATACTTGTAGGGACTTGAGCTGATTACTGCAAAGTGCATGTAAAATAGAGAAAAGCAAGATATTATAGCATATATATTAACATTTACATTTCTGTAAGCGGTAGGTCTAATTCTGGTCTACAGTTACACAGCAGTGTGATTTATTATATCATTTGGTTGTACAATGGCAATCCTTGCTGAGATTGGATCTCCTTTCTAAGCATTGGTACAAATACTGTAGGACTGAGTTGCCATTGTGGAAACTGTGTAACCTGAGCAGATAGGAAAGATATCTGAGTCAGAAGGAACGTTGGGAAATGAGTAATCCAGGGAAGAGCAAAGAGAGAATTGCTATGATGATGTCTCGTCAGTGGGTAGTAAATGTGTGGTTGTAGAAACAATTTGCTCAGCATGTATTTGAACTTTCATACCTTTGAGAAGCACCAACAGAATGAGGATGACTCCATTAAAAATCTCTCTATATATTCACCATATAAAATATAAACATATTATATATAAAACATTATTTATCTCTCTATATATATACAATAAACCAATCAGAAAATATTGAAATTGTACAGTTAGACACAATATTTATTTAACTTTATTAGCTGTACTCAATATTTTGTTCTAAACAACCTCAGTCTTTTAGTATTCAAACCTTATAAATCAGGCCTAAAAACAAGATGGGTTATAAAACCTAACTTTGTGATCAGTTTGCTTTCTGATTTTTATGATTTTGTTACTGTATCTAAAGGCTCACTGTCCTTTAGTTCCCTGGGTTTTAGTTTCTTCCTTTCTTAAAAATGGGAATGAAGTTTTCCTTTTTCCAGTCAGTGAGGACTTCACCTGAGAGACATGATTTTTCAAACATGATGGAGATTGGCTTGTCAACACAGTGGGCAACTCCCACCTCCTCTTCCTCCATCAAATCCAGTTTAAAGCTCTGCTAATCAGCCCAGACAGCTTGCTGCCCAGAACACTCTTACCCCAACAGGTCAGTTTCATCCCTTATGGCATCAACATACCCAAAGATATGCCTGAGATCATAAACACAAAATTCTGAATGCAGTGCCATTCATGGAGTCATTCATTCTGTCATAACTAATTGCTCTTTAGAACAGGCCTTCATACATTAATATGTGTGATATGTGTCAGTTAAATGAGTGTATATTAAGAGGCTGGATAGAAGTAGGGTTGAGAGAAACTGTTCTCCAAAAGAAATGAAAAACTAAACATTTTACCGGGACTACTGAAGGCAAAACAGAAAGTTACTACTGCCAAACCAAATCACCCATGATTTTCATTGGCTTTTTTGTTGTTGTTGTTTTTGGTTTTTGTCTGTTTGTTTGTTTTGTTTTGTTATGTTTTGTTTTTAAACATTGTTGTTAATTTTAGCATTTGTTGCCTCATTTATTTGGAACTAATGAGACTGAGTTTACAAGGAAAGATGGATTTCCATGTCTTATTGTTTTCTCTGCCTCAGGAATTACATCTTAGAAAGTACTCAGATATATTTTCATGGCTGGATGTGTATTGTAATTTGACCCAGGTATACATATGCCAATACAGTCCTCTTAAAAGCTGTTGTCAAAGGAGAACAGGTATGTTTCAGTGTTACATTGAAGAGTGATGCTAGTAACCACACTCACAGAAAACCACTCTCTCAATTGCCTCCACTCTTAAAAGATTTTAAAATATGTAAAAACTGAATATTTTGCTCTTCTATGTAGCTACTTTTGCTGGACATGAACCTAGGTAAAGTTAGCCACCATTTCAGTATTCACTTTTCCTTGATATTATGGCTATAGAGCATTAGCAAGCATTAAAATATCAAATATCTCGAATTTAACACATCGTCTGAGATCTCTTCTTTGTGTTGAATCAATTCATTTAAATGTGTTTATTTAAAATGAGATAAGTATACTGTGCATAGTTTAAACTTAATACCGTGTTATTTTATGCTCAAGGTTTTTTATGTTTGTACACCATGTTTTTCTTACTTGTTTCTTCTACTGCCATGTAAACTCTTATAAGCAGAAGTTTATTATGTGCAGTACTGTAGAAACATTAAGGCATAGGTTGATCCAAATAGTTATAGTCAGAAAAGTAATGTTTCACTCGCAATAAAACTTTAATGTTTTATGTTAAAGCATCTCATTTTAAAGAGAGAGAGGGAGATGACGATAAGAAGTAGGATCTTGGGAACAAAACACAAGGGAAATGGTAAAGATATGTATTGTAAACCCATTTCCTGGAAACAAGAAATGGGTGATTATGTAGACTGGAGTAATGACTTTGGATGAAATGTAACAATACAGTGCTCCCAGTGGTGCACAGTAAAATTTAAACAAAGAATTGTAATAATCTGGAATATCGCCAAGTAGAAGCAAACAAGCAAGAAAGTGACCTTACAGTGGATCAGAAGAAGAGATCAAGTCACAAATATAAAACTGTGAGAGAAAGGTAAGTGTGATTCTAGAATAAATCTTCAGCAGAAAATCTGCCATACTGCTACCACTCTGCACCATTTCTCTGACATATGGGTAACTGCTTCATGTTAAAATACAAGAATGATTTGAATATACACAGATATGTACTATTGGGATACAGTGAGAAAAATATCTTTATAAACACAGAATTAAACAGAAGAGGTCAAAAGAGTTACCTAATTCAATGAATAAATGATTGCAAACTGAACACCAAATCTGAACACTTGAATACTTTCACCTGTCAGAGCTGCACAGGCTTTTTGTACAAGCAGCAAGGACAAAATGTAGCTAGGCATAAGATGGTTGGTTGTTTGACACCTTAAAATAACATTCATCTCTTTCTGAAATATAACTCAGTTGTTGGGATGATTCACTCCAATCCAAAGGTTTTGTGCACTTCTTGGACATCCAGACAAAATTTGGATCTAGCAAGTCTTAAATAGATTACTCTGTCATGTCTTCTGGCAAAAACAAGTGTGATCACTGTATAGCCTTCCTCCATTGCTGTAACATTACCTTCTGTACTTTTCTTCCACTGTCTTATTTCAGTTGCATAATGTGTTTGGATAATAAACACAGGTCAGAATTGTTCTCTGAAGCACTGGGTATGATTACGATGGTGTGGAAAGTTGACCAAGTGAGATAAATGAAAAGACATGATGAAATCATAAGAACTTTGCATGTTTTTAAGGATCAGAATGACCTAGGTATTTCACCAGTAAAAGGAAATATTCTGATTTGTTTTATAATAATTATATGAGGGTTACTCTGAAAGTAATGCTTCCTATTTTTTTATGTTGGCCCTCTACGTCAGAGACAGATGTTGGTGATATGGCAGCAGATGTTGAACCTTTCCCCTAGTATTCCATTACATTTTGGTGCTGTGCAAAAGATGGCAACAGAGGGACAGTCTGACAATACTGCATGACATGGAAGAGCGTATGAAGCAAAGGTGTGTCAGTGAATTCCCTCATGCAGAAAACATTGCATGCATTTACATTCAATGCCTGCTGAATTTTTATGGATATCAAACAAATGGTGTTGCATTCCAGCAGTGGCAGCCATGACAGGGGGTCACCTCCGCTAATGTGGATACTTACAAGTGTGGTGTACAGGCTCTTATTCATTGGTAGTGAAAATACATAACTAATGGACGTGGCATGTTGAAAAGGCGTATTTTACAGTTGAGAATTCACTCTATCAAATAGTGTTACTATGCTTTTTGTATCTAGTGTATTTTCTGTGGAAATAAATAGAAGACATTATGTGTGCAGCAACCTATGTAACTGTCTCACTGAAATCCAACATTTTTAGCAAGTCTCTAGTAGTAGAATTTCTAATTAGAAAAGAAAATATTTGTTCCCAGACAAAGAAAAGGGTCTATAAATCTACAGGGTCATCTCTTTTGTGAAAATGCCATTTGATCACACAGAGACTAAAAGGCCAATCACAGAACAATGTGTTTCTATTAATTTCACTTTTGAATTATGCCTTTATGATTTTCTTAGCATCTCATTTTAGAGCCACATTTACAATTCATAGAAAAAATTGACTATTTTCTTGTGGTATCATATATTTTAAAATAATTGAGCCTAGAGGTGCCAAAATGATGCTGCATTCTTCCTAATTGGGTTCATCTGAATTTTTTACAATCTGCTCTGAGAGAATTTAATTGATAATTAACAGCAGTTCAGATCATCTACTTGTGAGACTTTAAAAATACATGAAAAGCTGACAACTCATTGACTGAATGAAAAACAGTGTATACAATTAAATATAAAGAAAATCTTGATTGCCTAAATCAAAGCATACTGTGTTGCACAGATGAATAGAATCTGCTATATGAAGACTCCTTTTAATGTCCAAATTGGTTTTTAAGTAGCAAATATATTAACCCTCAAACTCTTCAGTGCCACACCACATCTCCTCTTCAGAGACCAAAGAGAAGCATGCATTTCATTATAGCAGGTCAAAATCATTTTTGCCTGAGTCACAGCTTTCCGTTGTTGGTTTCTGGTGCTAGGAAGTAGGAAGTTATAGATGTTGTGACACTTAAATGCACATTTCCCTGACATAATCCAGACAGAGATTTTTCAAGACATGCTTCCTTTGTTCTCCAGAAAGATACTGGAAAGAGAACGTAGCTTACTGAAATATTCCTACCAAACATGGATAGGGTACTACAATTAGCCAAGTACTATATTTGACAGATGTTAGATAATTTTGACTCCAGTAGGAACAGAAAATGTTTAACACAAGAGAAAACTTCAAGTATTTAAGTTTTAAACTCCATAAGACAAATACATAGACAGTCAACCCACAAATCTTGTGGAGAAGAGACAGGATATTCCTAATTTTTTTGTTAAAAGAAAGCAAATATAAAGCTCCGAATTGTGAAGGCGTACTTGTTCATTCCATTGGGGCTGCAAGCTCATTTTTGACTCTTTGTATAACTTGAACTCTTTGGAAGTTACTCTTTGGGATAGCCACAGAGACATACTCTTGTGTGGCAGATTCCTGGGGGAGAATTCTTCAGAAGTTGAATGATATAAAGGAAAAATATTGTTATCATAAACAGTTAAATAAAGCATTGACAGAATTTCATTCTCTCTTCCTTATCACAATTTCACTAAATAACTGTTATTAACAAGAAAGATGAAAGTGAAAACTTATTTATAAAAAGAAGTTGAACACAGAACAGTGAAATATGAAGGCTAAAGAATATGTAGAACATTTTAAAAGTGTGATTTTCCTCTTTCTCCTGGAAAGTTGCAGTAAAATATTTGCAAAGGGTGAAACAAATAAACAAAAAAGAGTAAAATTTTACCTAATTATTCAAGGACTTTGAGACCAGTCATGCATCTACATCTTATGTGCATCTCACTGTAACTTCTGAGGATGAAGATTTCTCTAATATCAGACTCCAGTTCCAGATTTGAAATCAATCTGACAGCATCTGCCACCTACTTTGGGGAACCTACTTTAGCAGGGGTTTCGGTGATCTCCAGAGGTGTCTTCCAACCGCCACAGGATCCTATGAATTCTTTAAAAGTAAATCTAAATAATTGGAACTTGTGGCTGCAATTGCATTCCATACTCCAGAAGAACAAGAAAATGTTGGGGATGATAGAAGATAAGAAACTTTTAGCAGACTCTAGACTCCATATCTGTTGTCATCAGTGCTGGTAAGGTATACATCAGATATTTACTGAATAAGGACATGAATACAACTATAAATGAAAGCGTGGGAATATTGATAGTCCTTATACAAATACTTGACTTATCAACTATTTGCACAGAGTCCAGATAGTACTAATGATTATTTGGCAATCAGCTTACATTGAATAAGGAATAAAATAGGGGAGGATTGCTTCAATTTAGTTCTTAGTTCATTTAGTTCTTATCTTCAAGTTTCATGCTTCTGTTAGAAAGTGGAAGTATGGAAAACATATTCAGAATATTACTCATTCAAACTAATAGTAAGAATAATTGCCTTTGTTTGCAGTGTATTCGTCCCATTCTTCAGGGAGATGATCTAAGTGAGAAGAAGATGAATTGGATTTCTTTTGCTGTTTATTTAATTTACTGATTTTTCTCATCCAGAAAAATCAAAACTACTTAAGAGACATAGAGAAAAGTCAGAGAATTTTAAAAAATCTAAGGAAAATTAGTTACTAATCTTCTACTGAATTTCAGAGGTGTGCTCATTAATGGATTTTTCCATCACTTAAACTTTTACCAAAGAAGAATGTGTGTGTGTATGTCTGTCTCTCTTATGTATGAGAGAATAAAAATATTTCTAATAATTTCAAACCAGAATTTCAAGTCAGGACTAATGACCAAAGCATCTCTCAACAAACTGATTAGATGACAAATATTTAGTGGACTAACATAGTGTTTGAAATGAACAGCTCTTCTAAAGAAGTGCAAATAATATTCCCTCTGATTATTAACATTGTAGCTGAGGATGTATAGGAGATGTTGTAAATCCATTAGTGAAGTACTGCTTGCTTTCATTTCTGTTTAATATTTCTTAAAGCTATAAAATTGTATTAACATAATACAATTTTATAATATATTATTACAATGTAATGTACAGTTCAAGTGATAAAGGCAGCTAATGTGATTACCACTCATAGTGCTATAAACCTTTCAGCAAAGCTGCAGAAAAAATGGTATTCAACTGTTTCTTATGATGATGGTGTTACACAGAGCAGATCACATGTTGAAGGAATCATCCAGTTTTTAGAACTTTCTTATATGTCAAAGAGCTTGACTACACAATAAAACTGAAAGGACCAGTTCAAAATACTATTCACACTTCTTATTTTGTGGTGAGTAAGCATGGTCTACCAGAGAAGTCCTTATTTAAACTACATATGTGAAGCGTAGACCTAGTGTAACATCACTACATCACTGTTGTAACTCTAAAAAAGAAAAGAAGAAAAATCTCATCTCAGCTCATAGAGAGGAAAATCAGTTTTGCTGTTATTGCTATTCTCTTAATTTTGCTTCCAAAATAGGCTGGCAACTGTTTGTTAAAATGATGGCGAATCTTCATAAATATTCATGTGATCATCTAAAATCTATATTTCTGGGTTATGCCCCTCTCATCATTTTCAAATGTCAACTTTACTATCTGTTCAACTTTACATTACAAAAAAAATCTGTAATTCTATTAGAAAATTCTAATTCACAATAGAATTCTAATTCGTGAATAGAAGTAGTAAGAAGAGCTCAAACAAAATTCTCAGTCCGAGGGCAAAATATTAACTACTCACACCTTACTGGATCTTCAAATCCAAAGATTGTTGTTTTTCATAGGTCAGATTTTCCACATTCCCTACCTTGAAACCTGAAGTGGATGAAACAGATGGAAACATTATATTCAGATGATTGGCAGAATAACAGCTCTAGTTGAACAGTCCACTAAAGTGTCCACTGAAACCACAGTCTGACATGGGGTTTCCTTCTCATACATTTGTTGTTATAGTCACTGCAGCCTCTGCCCATGCACATTTACCAGTGGATATTGTTTTTCTTTAAATAGTACTTCTGAAAGGATCAGTCTTTCCGTGTGCCTGAAATATGGTGATCTATAAGCACTGATTTCCCTATTGTTCTTTTATAAAAGTCTATGATTTGTTCTTTAAAGCTAACTCAATCTAGATGAGAATATAATTAAAACAAGATGTAAGAAAAGTACTGCAGAGCTTCAAACCCAGTCACAAACCATCTTCACTCTCCAGAACGGAGTCCATGCTTGGAGACTTATCAACAGTTTACGGCCTGGTTTGGCTCAGTTCCGTGAGTAGTGGGGCGGAGGGATTTCTCAAAATCCATGCCTCCAGAAAAGGGAAAGAGGGGACTCCAAAATAATTAAAAACAGCGGCAATGATCTGAGGAGAAACAAACTAATTTTCTAAATATGGTGTCGGAATGCAAGATAACACACCATAATACAATATAATTAGAGTTGAAGCTAATAAATCAAATACAATGAGAGTATCTGAAAGCTGTAGACCTTACAGTAGTTCTGAGGCAATGCGTGCAGTCAGGATGAGAGACAAGGGAAGAAGCGACATCAGGTGACTTTGCCAGAGGTTATATCTCCTCTCTGATCGCAAAGTCCCCTGGTGAATGTAGTTCTTCTCTTCCAGATGGGTGCCCAGAACTGGAGCATTAACAATTTAATTCCCAGTGAACTACATAATGTTATGATGTGGGATACCAGTAACCAAAAATCATAAAACCATGACAAGACTTTAATCTACATTTCTTGAAGCCAGCAAGTTTACTTACTTACCAAGGACAGGAGAAAATGAAGGGTAGAATTCATGAAGATATTTTGATCAAGGAATAGTAGAGGTGGATGCAGCTAGACCTGTTCAGACTGTGGAATAGTTGTCAGGTGGCACTTAACAGTAGCATGATGATAACTGTGGGAATGTTTTCAAGACTGAGTAAGCTTCTCCATATTAGTATAGCAGGGGGAAAATATACAGCTGAAACAAAGAAGGTTTGGATGGCTATAAAATCCTATTTCAATGTGAGGAGAATTGATCATAGTAGAAGTTTTCTCATAGAGGTTGTGAGGTATCCAGCCTTGGGTTTTCAAGACTTGAATGAATAAAACTCTGAGTGGCTAGGTTTGTCCACACAGCTGGCTCAGCTCTTCCAGTATCTACTAAGGTCCACTTCAAGTTGACTTACCCTGTGCCCCTGCAATTGTGTGATTTCCTCACACCACACTAGTATATAATAGTAAGATGTCACAGAAAGGCAGAATTGAAAGAGTGAAGAAAAAAAATAAAGGAAAAGAAATTTATGAAACTAATTCTACAGACATTTCAATTGTTCTAAACTTGTCTTTGACTGTATTATGATCAATAAAGATAACATGGCTAAGAATTTAGGATATGTAATTAGTTTACATTGACCACTGGACATAAATCTTCTCATAAACATTACTGTTCTTTTTCTGCATTTTACTTGTAAGATTATGTTAAAAAAGTACACAGTGTCATCTATCTATCCTCTTCTTTTTCCCACTGTGTAACCTCTGAATTGTAATACTTTACTCATACCAGATTATACATCCAAACAAGCTTATGAAGATGTATAGCTCCTTTCTGCACTCTGACTCAAGAGAGTGGCTAGAAGATACTAGAAAACATAAACCAACTAAAAACAAATTAAGGACTCAAAAGAGCATGCATAATAATAAGTATCACTTTCAAAAAGAGATGGGAGTAACTACCTATCCTAATTTCAGATCTATGCTCCTCCCAGCACTCCCCAAATCCTTGCATCTAGGGGTTTAGCTGTGGTTCATATAAAATGTCAACCTGCAGTATATTAAAACTTAAAAAGTCAACTTAAAAAGTCACTCTTCAATATCATTCTAACGGTGATTAATTCCTTTTATATTCATTTGAATAACATTAATCAGAATAAATTCATTTGGTGGGAATGTGGAGAGAACATCTGCATTTCAGGGGAGCCAATTTATATGAGCAAGTGTTTAAAATAAATAAATATAAAATTAAATAATAAAAGGATAGCAAAAAGAAAGAAACTGAAGTCTTTCATGACAGTCATCAATTGTATAATAAGATAAGGTAAATCTGAGTACTTAATTTGTACATTTACTGCATGTAAATAAAGTATAGGAAATACATAGCCCTGTATCGTACAAATTATACACATGTGAAGTTATACTTTTCTAGCAGTGGCAATTGATAAAGATTTCAGAGAAACATCATAAAAGACTAAAAGATCTTCTATTATTTTTATTTGATTAAATTGTCATTTAATTTTTTTTCTAGAATTATTCAGTCTCTCATTCACAGATGAAATATCCTCCTAAAGCTTCAAATTACAACTCCAGAAACTTTACCCAATGCTTGGGCAAAAGTCAAGCATCCAGATGTTACCAAATGCTGAGCTTTTTGTGAGTATGTTAATTTATGGACTAAGCTTTTTTGTATAAAAACAGATTCACATAGGTAATATAAACACAGGGTTAGCCAATTGGGTTACAAAAACTAATGGCAAGGAATAAAGTTTATTTTTCTATGAAATTTCTTGTATTGCAAAAAAGTATATATTGCATTTACCTTTTTCAGCTCCAAATGCTTAATAGTAAGGTGCCTCATCGTTTCAAGAGATTATGAGGAACATATAAGATGTAGACTGTGCCTGCCTCTCTGACAAAAAAGTAAAATAAAATACAATTCAGGGAGTGAGAGTGGGTTGACATTTTAACTTCACCTTGAAAGGCTATTTAGTGTGTGCAACTGTGACAGAGATATCCAAATTTTCAGCTTAATCACATTGAACAATTTATTTCTTTAATCCTAAAACCCTATCCAATATTCCTAGCTTCAGCTGTGAAGGACAAAGCCGTATTCTGAATGATATAAATTATTTCAACTAGTTCAGAGCTAAAAAAACAGAAATCAGATTGACTTATCTTTTGACATATATTATGTCTGTATTTCTGTAGTTTTTGAGATAGGAAATTTTTTATCTGAAAACCTCAACAGGTTGACAGCCTTCTGGATTTAGAAAGAAGTTCTGTTATTAATGACAGCTTCTAAGAAGACTCTCCATATCCATGTCGATATGGAAGAAGCAGAAAAATTATGTTGTTGAGCCATTCATAGTATTTCTTGTAACCTACACTTTTGAGTTTCTTAGGTTTAGTTGTGTAATGTATTGCAGCCATAATGATGTCATTAGTTCAGTTTCATAAACTTTTAAACAGAAAAACAATTTGGATTTGTAAGAAAGCTGAATATAATTTACAATTTCAAGGTTAAATACTTGCATTTCAGTAAGCAAAAAGAAAGCAAAACCTTATTTTCTGAAGTGTGATCATAGGTTCTTTACCATTTTGTCCATAAAGAAAACAGCTAAGGAGAGTAAAAGGCTTGCTAATGCAGTATATTTTTATGACAGATATTTTATAGTGCTGACAGTTTACAGCAGCTCAGACAGGTTAATTTTTTCTATACACAATATTGAATAACGAACAATGAAATCCTAGTGCACTTTATTTCCTGTTCTTTCTGGTGTCATGAGAACAAGGGTAATATAATGTGGAAAGATAATAGGATTAACAGCTGACTTTCCTGGAAAAAAAACACTTTGTATCCAGATTTTTGACTGTCCAATTAATAGGGATAGATAAAGCATACATTACTCTCAAATGATGACAAGAAACTGAGTAGGTTTATTACCAGATTTACTCAAGTCTTTACCAACATATTTTGTAGCATACTCCTCTCATGCAGTTTACAAATCTTGAGTAATCTGACAAGAGCAGATTTGAAATGTGGTTACCAGAGTCTTGTAAATAATCTTAGTGGGGTGTGAGAGGAAGGAAAAGGAAATTAAGACTCTGAAGGTCAGCTTCTCAGATGGCAGCTTGCAATGACAGTTTGACAGATTTGCTGGTGTTGTGAAAGAATTATATGCAATAACTATATGAATCTCTCACTTTCCTCCAAGGATTATATATTTTTTAATGTGTCATAAATACAGAGCTGTGGAAAGCACTTCTAGGTAGGAAAATGTGAAATTCTTTATTTCCCTTGCAAATCATCTGCATAATGTAATCTGGAAGGTTGTGTTTATCAGTGGTAGGAAGGCAGTTTAAACAAATGTTCAACATATGTACATCAACAGCAGCAAAAGGTCATCGTCTTAGCAGACAGTTAAAAATGTAAACAAAAGCCATCATGTCTGAATGCTCCCTGCCTCACACTGACAGCAAATAATAGGTCCCTAACAGAATATCTGTCATCTTGGAAACATTTACTGAGCATTTTGTTCAGGCTGACATAGACTGTTCAAGTGAGTCATTGTACAGGGAGGCAGCTATTGCCATTTCAGAAAGTACCTTGAAACTTTGGCAATTTCAGATCATTGTAATTCAGCAGCAATGAAGTGACGAGCTAGGTACTACAGAGTCCAGCCAGTATTATGTTATAGAAATCCACCAGTTAAAACCTGTTTGCTAGAAACCATTAAGCACTACACTTTATCCTTTCCCTTTATATGGATTGACCAGTGATGGTATGTTGGAGTAGGTAATGTACATAATTTCCAGATTTGTAGTATATGATGCTGACATAACGTCACAAAAGTAGGCTGATAGCTTGCTTTTCCTGATTGTTTTTTTTCCTCACATCTAATCTAATGAAACATATCCTAGCCTCACCTTATCCTCTTTATCCTAACAAGCAGCAGTAGAACAGTCTGCACAATTCAAAACATACAGTATCTCATATAAGTTGCTATTTCTCTTCTGACTCGACACAATATACCTGTTAGAGGATTTAATTAAGAATCTCAAAGCCATTATCTCCTCACTAAGAAGGCCCATTTGCAATCTGTGCAATCTTTAATCAGTCCACACTGATTTCTGTGTGTAAAACAACATTGGTTCATGAAAATAATTACGTGGTGATACATAGTCCTGTCGAAGAGAATGCAGGGAACAGGATAAGAAGAGGAAGGAATCTACCGTCCACTTTTTTTGATAAAGTGAGAACAAATATAACCATTCTTTTCTGTGCCTCTTCTTACTCAGCTGTTCTTTTAAATCATCTGTCTATGTGCCAGAAAGAAGAAAAACAAATAAACAAACAAGCAAACAAACAGAACCTGGTTTTAATCTCATATTCCATCTGCTTCTAGAATTACTGCTAAGGGCAGGTGGCAAATGATTTCTTTCTAATTTTCCAGTTTTCTCCCAGGGACAAAGGGAGCCTCCTTGTTCAGGTTGAGGAGTTCTTTACCAGCCCTAGAGATAGATTAAGAAATAGCTCAAGCCAAACACAGGTAAAAGAACCTGAGTCAGTATGAAATGCAAATATGAACAGTTTGATGTTACATATGCAGTGCACGCAATTAATCATGAGACAATTATTTTAGTTGGAAGATTTTAGCAAAATAAACTGGAACATGACTTCAAGGCATTTCCTGTATGATCAGTCTTCTTAGTGCATATCCACATAAAGTCATTTCTGTGCCTGCTAGTATAACTGTGTTTTGTTGGAAATAATACTTTGAAAGGCTGCATTTCAGGCAAGAAGAATCACTTTCATAGTCTCGGTTTTTAACAAGGAAACATCATTAAAAAAAAAAAATGTGATCTCCACCAGCCTCATTTGTGAATACCAAGACTTTTACTGACATTTCAATAAAAATCTGAATGAAGTGCACATGTGAATCATTCATAGACATTCAGATACAGAGTGATACGTACACATTAACTTGTATATATATATATATACACTAATATATATGCATGCATACAATCATTGTAGAAGTGCATAGAATGTCTCTGACAAAGGAGAGAGATGTGATTTTTAGGCTTATTTGACGTAATAATAATTCATTGACCTCTCTTACTCACTGAGGGCTGATATTAGAATAGCCCAAGGGGAAGAAAATATGTCAAGCTCCTAGATCAAAGGATTTAGGTCTTTACTCATATAGGTGCTGAATCCATGGTGGATTTCCAAGTGAAAGTGCCTGCAGCAACATTTGTTAATTACAGGTTGTGTTCTGCTGTTTCCAAACAGGGTGAAAGTGACAGAAGTTTAACTGTGAATAATTACACACTTGAATAAGTATGTGATTAGCCCTATTTGTTGTGTTTGTAACAAGAGTGACAGGACAAGAATGAAGTGATTGCATTATTTACAGATTAACTGTAGACAAGTAATTATTTATGTAAGCTATTGCTGGGGGTCAGGGAATGCATGCCTCAGAATGTCTAGGATTTGAATGGAAGCTTCAGAAATTGGGTTTCCAAATGATATAGTGGAAGTAGAAATTCTGCACATTTATCTAATAGTGGAGTGGTTTTCTTGAGATAAATGTCTTGGAATGTCAAATGACATGTTCTCTTGAATCCAAGGATTAGATGAAGCCTTTTAAAGTCATTGCTTCCAGCCTAATAAATCACAAATGCCACCTAGTGGCTTTTGCCATATAGTGAATCGTTACAAGTATGCAAAATAAATAAATAAATAAAAAGCCATCAACAAACAAAATCTACAGATTTACCAGCATGTTAGTTCCATCGAAGTGCATATGGCTGATGGAATTATTTGTGATTTTTTTTTTCCCATCTAGTTCCCAATAACTTTTTATTTGAATTGGATCAGATCATGAAAATCTGACTCATGTTGATGAGTGGTAATGAATAAACCTATTAAAATGCAATTTAAACTCCCTGTCTTGGGACTTTCCTTTCCTCACCAATTAGAGGAAGGTTCTAATTTACAAAAAGTCACCTTAAGTTTGTGATAAGGTTAGCTAATTTAGATAACTCAAAAAAAAAAAAAAAAAACTTCATATAACATAGTAGCAAATTGTCCTAATTTAACAATATTCATCCAAGCTTGTTCATCCAAGTAAGTAGAAAGTCTTTGCTGTTTAATTCTGTGCTACATTTTCGAATTGAAAAAGTTTTCCAAACTAAAAAACAATGTCCAGCCAGCAAATATAAAGCAAATAAAAAGAAGACTAAGCTGATCTCTGGGTAGGAAAATAATAATGCTATGATGGGGTTATTATATGAGTGGTATATGTTGTAAGATTATCTTGAAATTCATGACAGGAAACATACAGGATCAGAATAAAATATTTATTAATAGAAACCATGTCACACTGTTGTTGCTGGATCTCTGTCTTTTTATATCTTTGCAAGCAACTTTTTTTGTTCAGTATCTAGTGGGTGTCTCTGTATAATAGAATTTCTGTTATTTCAGAAATACCCAGAGCCTAGAAATGTCAGAATTTATACAAATTGAGACTTGTGGAGCTGTGTGGACAAAAGTTTTTGAAAAAATATATCTATCAATCTATCTATTAGAACCTGATTTAGCAAATAAGAGTAAATCAAAACTTATAAAAGGCTTATGTTTTAGCACAGTATTTAGAAATAAAAATGATAGTAACTTTCAAAAACTTTTGGGTTATTATTTGCTTTGGCAAAGTATGTTTAAAGTGCAATTGTCAAAGTATGTAGAGGATTGTTGAATTAACCATTATTATTATTACTATTACTATTACTTATTACTAGTGATCTATACGCTTGCCTGATCTCAAAATCCTAGAATAAAATAAAAGATAGGTCAGAATTAATCAGTATAATTGTGTGTGGACTGTTTATGAATGTTTCATAATGTACAATATTTAGAGATATTTATTAAGGTAAGGGAGCTTATTTATGCTGCGTATGAAAGCTTAGTTGTAACTAAATTCTCAAGATGCTTTGTATCCCAGAAAAAAAGTAAGGCTGATTGAATTGAATCCATTCAGAGCTGTTCTCTCAGAAACATTTGTTTCACCAGTTATTCAGTGCTCTGTTGAGGAGTGGGGACAATACATTTGATTTTGCTTCTGAGTCATTTATTTCAATTAGTAAAAGCTTTGTATAGAATGTTTTTCTTTCCTTATGGCTTCACCCTGCTAACCTCATATGCCTCATTCCTTGCTTGCTTTTAGGGCATATTTATATTTAATTATGAGAATAAACAAATTAATTTCATAGTAAAAGAGATTTTAATATAATTTATTATTCTTGTTGTTAATACTACAAATAATAATATATTTCAGTGGAGGGAAAGGAAATAGCTCTTGTGTGACCTTTGAGGAGAAAGATATTTAAGTTTCTTGAACATCTAAGTGAGAGAATATGGCTCAACAAATCACAATATATATTAAATTTCTATCAAGTATTCTAGCATTATATGTTGTTTTATTATTTTATTTGAATTTCCTTAAAACAGTAATGAGAAAATCTATATCATGTCTTAAAATTGAATCTGAGGGAAAAAAAAAAAAGTAAACTGATTTGTAGACTGGCTATATATTTCTAGAAGGGAAACCAATATACAACAGCTTTTGGACATGTAATTTAAAAAAAAAAAAAAAGAGCAGCTTTTCCAGGTGAACATATTTACATATTTTCTTGTAATGAGATATTTGAACACATTAAGATTCCATGGCTGCAAAGGATTATTAATGACACTGCTAATAACAGTAATTAGAATTTTTGCCATTTTTCTTGACCTCTATCATTCCTTGACTTCCACCTGCTCCCTACATACACCTGCTTTTTCTTTCTTCCCCTCTTGTCTCTCTCATGTGTGTAAATTCATTATATAAAGTAAAATGAGCATAGATCTGATAATAAATCTTGTCTGATATTGTTTATGATGTATTTTCTCCTTTACTTACTTATTATAGGACAGTATCTGTACATGCATGTACTTGGATACAATTCTGTTCATGGGCTATTTCATATTGTGAAGTAAAACAATCCTTCAGCAAGGATATAGAAGAATATGAATATATATGAATATACACTTCTTATAACTATTAGATAATATTTAAAATCTATCCAGAGATCTTTCAAAGCAATTAATATCTTGCTATATTAATACACAAGTTAACAATAAAATACTTTTGCCTAAGTTCATCTTTAATCAAATGAATCTCTGTAGCTGACATTTCATATCAATTTACCCAGGCTAGGTGCCAAGATGACTCGCTTTCCTAAGTGTCTATCCATAGTGATAGATAGGAAAGTCATCAGTTTTACAAGTTCCAGACTGACATCTTGACGGCAAGTCCACAAAGGACTTAGATGTTTAGTATTATTTCACATTTATCACCCTCATTTCAGATTTTTACACTTTGCAACTTTAGCAAAAGACAACAGAACAGGGCCTATGTTCATTAACTGACTTCAGTCACATAGTTTCAAATCCCAGTCCACAGTAGTCACTTTACTACAGCATGCTGCATTTTCCATTGATTTAAAGTTTAGATTTCTAGATCATGAGCAAGGAAACTAGAGTATAATTACATTTCTCCTCCAGTTCCACGCTAGAGCATGCATCAAGCTTATTCTTCAGATGTGGAAGCAGTACAGAGACCACTAAGACGAGATGATAAATAGGCTTTGAGAGTTCTAAAGTACTTTGCACTTATGCCCATGAATCACTGTGATTTATGTCATAGTTGTTCATATTATGTATCCTCAAAATCCAGCGCAAACATCAGGGAATCTGACTTTTTTCAACTTAAATACAGCAGGAAGAAGAAATAGGCCATGGAAGTGTTGGAAATCAAAACAGAAAGATGTGGTGTTAGAGCTGGAAGACTTCTATCGTTACTGAATGCCTTCTGAAGACACTGTAAGAAAATGTAGGATAGACTCAACTTCTAAGCCAGATGCTGAGCAGAGCTCCTACCTTTGGATTGAATAGCTGTTAGAAACTGTCAAAAGAAGAGTTTCTAAGGCAAGTGGTTGCTGTGCCTGTCACTGATGGTGGTCCTAAACACAGTACAAACTAATGGAATACATATCCAATCATACTTCCAAAAGACATCTGGATGTTTAGAGGCTCTTAGTAAAACTTACAAAGTTCTGAAGACATGCAGTGAAAATAAGCATTTATTGGCAAAGAAAATCTCCCTAATATTTAGGAATTCTTCACTTGCATATTTTTGTAGTTTGAAAACACCTAGTTTGAACACTGGTTTAATTTGGTAATGACATTAAAAGTCTTTGACATCTAGGACCTCTCAAAACACAGTATTTCAAATACATTTCTATAAATGATTTTGGCCTTGAAAATATTTGTTCCCTTCAGTAATCTTGCTTAAGTAAACTTTACTGCCTTTGAATTTTTCAATTTGGAAAGCTTTATGTAAAACTTATCTTTATTTAAGACAAATTATTTCAGCAGGAAAAAAAAAACCAAAAAACAACACCACCAACAAAAAAACCTAAACCATCCAATCAACAACAAACAAACACTACACATCCCCAAACGTTTATTTTGTAAATAGTAAAGAATAAGTTAGAAGTCAAGAAAAGGTAATAAAGCTTTCTATAAGTACATGCAATTGCTGTTAATCAACTTAATAATTGATTTTATTTGTTTGTTTGTTTTGTTAGTGGTATACCTAGAGAATAAGCAAGAGCAAAACTGTGTACTTTCAGCAGATGTATTTCCAGGTCTTTAGTGAAGGTAGCAGTCCAGAGAGTAGGCAAATAGGTTTATCAATTAATATGGAAAGATGGTTCAGTGTCAGCAGCAAAGAACAGAAAGGGGGACTAAGCAGATAAAGTGAGAAAAAAGATGCTTTAAGACTTAAGATACAGCTGAGTCTGCTTTTCCAATTTACTTGCAGTCTACTATTTTTGTTTAGCCTACTGGCTAAGAGTCTAAAGACGCTCCAGGTATGTTCTGTGCTCTTTCTTTCTCTAGGTCAGAAGAAGCTCTTTTATTGAGATTAAGCAGCTCATAATTAATTTATGACACAATAGAAATGGTCTTGTTGGATTATGTTTAGAATGTAAATCAGTGGAAGTATTCACAACTAAAGGGCTATGTAATGAAGTAAATACTTCTTAATTGCTTTTGCATGCATCCACTTAGAAGTTTTAACCACTTACAAGCCAAGTTTTCACTTCCTATCAAAGAAGAATAAAAAAAATGGAAACATTCAAACCGTGACAAGTTTTTACATATATGTGTTAATTCTCAGTTTGGATTGCATGTGCATGTACATTGTCAGAAACTGGTATACCTTAACTCAGTATACATTGGCAGACTTGTCTGAAATACTTCTAAAACTCTTCACTCACAAATGCCTCTTTTACCATGTGAGAATATCTGTAAGTGAAACTGTTAATTAACAGATATGTTTACACCTAAAAGTTACAACTTTTTTTCCTTAACTCTTGTGGCATAATATATTATTTTTGATGTTCATAACATGTACTGTATTTTTAGTGGATCTACTTGATTTAAGCATTTCATTTAAATATGTGTATCCCTCTCGATCCAAACTTCTAAATATTTATCTGTAGAATTCTAGTATGTGGTACTACATATATTCAAATCAAATGTTGAAATTAAAGATGATATTCTTTCTGCTGGTCAAAAGGAATGGCACCAGCCCCAAGAGAATAGTGCATATTGACAAGATACAAGCTGAAATACATCATAATACTAAATATTCTTAGTATATTTATTGGTGGACTGAGAAGAAATCAAACTGCAGCCAAATAGAGGGAACAACTTTAATTGGATTTTAAATAAATTCTTAGTCTTTTTTCACGCCTTAACAAAAACAAAACAGTAGGGGTCATGTCAGTGACTACAGTCTGAAAAGAAACAATTTTAATATAGGAAATATAGGAAATTTGAATAGCATTTTAAAATAAACTTGACACATATGAAATCATATTTAAACTCTTTTTTTTTTGGGGGGGGGGGGGGGGGGGGGGAGGGGAGTAGGGGGAGTTGTTAGGCTTGTAAGGATAACAACAATCATATGCATTTTTCTTGCTTAATAAATCCATACATTGTACACTTAAGATTCCAGGTAACTGAAGAACCTTCTTTTTCTTTTTCTTTTTCTTTTTCTTTTTCTTTTTCTTTTTCTTTTTCTTTTTCTTTTTCTTTTTCTTTTTCTTTTTCTTTTTCTTTTTCTTTTTCTTTTTCTTTTTCTTTTTCTTTTTCCTTTTCTTTTTCTTTTTCTTTTCCTTTTCCTTTTCCTTTTCCTTTTCTTTTTTTTTTTTTTTTTTTTTTTTAATGGGTTTACTTTGATAAACTGCACATAATATAAGAGAAATGAGCCTGGAAATCATTGCTTGCTGCTGAATTCCGTTCCCTGAGTATCATCCCCCTCATTCATGTTGCAGTGGAATGTTTCACTCCTTGTTGCTTTTTAGTACTAACAGTAAATAAATGAAACTGCCTTCTCCCTGGTCATTCCCCTAAATATACTCACTGCCCTTGCTTATATTGCATATACTGGCAAGTTGGCACTCTTCCCAGCACAAATGCTATACAGACTCTGGCAGTTACAGGGCTGTGGCACAAAGAGACAAGCTCTTTTCACAAATGGTCACAAAAGTGTTTAAAGCTCTGTTAGAGATTCCATATCCCAGAAAGAATGCCAAACAGCTGGTATGCTATTATCCCCAGCTTCAACTTCTCTGGGCAATAAAGCAAATATTTATTGCCTTTTGCATTCATCATGTTTATTTCTGCTTTGCAGTTGATACAAACATTGAAAATAGCTGCCAAATAACCACAAGGATGCCTCTGATGCATTTTGCAGACTAAGTCACCAGGCACAACAAAGACACACATGACTTACAAGTACAGAACCTGGGACTGTACATGACTGTACATTATTGAATGAATACTGGAAAGCTAGCTTTGGTACAGCACTGTATATAAATATATATATATATATGTGTGTGTGTCCAGTTATCAAACTCAGTGAAATCCCTATGGCTGGTGTTGGCTGAATTACTGAATCAGAACCATCTAAGCAGTGGTACTGAAAAAAGGTTCAACGCTAGCAAAACCTATTAAAAATCACTGTCCTTTCTATCTCTTCCTACTGGCACTGGGAAACATGTTGCAAAGTTATGCTGACTTAACACGTTTGCTTTTTTCAGGTTTCTCTCTCCTTTAATAGGACTGGTATTTGCTGAGCCTGAGTGAAGGGTAAGAAAGTTCTATCTAGGTAATTTAATGTAACATTGAAATAGATACTTTTTGGCAGTCTGAACTTCCCAAAGTATGATGGTCTTTCCTGCTAAACATTTCCCTTTTCAACTCTTAAAGAGTGTTATGGTGTTGTTTAGATTCTGCACTTCTGGATAATTCAAGTACTCTCTCTTATCAGAGACGTGTCTTGATAGAGTTTTATATAATATAACTATGTTATTTCTTACAACATCAATTCTCTCAACTCTCTCAACTCTGGCTGTTATTTTCTAGATCTGTGTGATTTGTGGTCTCTTTCACTAAATGCAGATATTATTTGTCATTGTTCTCCCAGGCGATTGACAAAATATTTCTCTTAATACAGTGATCAAAAATCTATGTAACAAAAGGCAGGTAAAGAACCAAAGGTGCAAATCATGTTAAGATGTTAATCTCGGTTTTAGAAAAAATAGATCCTGTTCACTCTTGGTAATACTCCTGTTATATGAATGTATATGGACATCTCCATTACTAAGATGTTCCTGATTTCTTCAAACGCAGTCAAGTTATGCCTGGGGCTGTCCTCTCATCTGAAGCTTTTCTCTTATTTCTGCTTGCTCCCCTCCTCCTTCCTTTTATTTATTTTTTATTTTTTATTTTTTACCCTACTGCAAATGTGCTAACCTAATTCTTCAAGAGCTGCAAAAATCCTGCCTTCCTAAAGAAAGAACCTGTAGGGGATTTTTCATAATTAAGGACATTTGATACACGATGTTCACTTTTCTTAAATAAAAGAAGTACAATGTGGATATTGCGGGACAGAGGTTGTTTTTTTTGTTTTTTGTTTTTTTTTTTTTCCCCTACAGAAATTAATTATTTCAACTATTTTTTCAGCCCCAGTCAGAATAAAATGACAAAATACCGAAATTTCTCCCTGTATTGAAAACTTACAAGACTGTTATCTGCTGAACAGGCTAAGATTACTTTCTATGATCACACCTGCTAAAATATTTCATTTAAATGACTTGTCAGACAATTGTCTTGGGCATCCTAAACAGAGAAAGCCTGCATGTAAACTGATGTGCACAGTAGTAACAGCTGTTTGACTACAGGTTACAGCTCTTCAGCGTCTCTATCTTACTTACTGTCTCTATTCCATCAGAGTAGTAATCATCTGGGGAAAAAAACAAAACAACAACAACAAAAAAAACCCCAAGTAAACGGAGAGAGAATGAATAAAAACATTAACCTCATCTTAAAAGTGAAAAATTGCAGTGTTTTCATTTTATTCACCAGTCTATTATTGGATGGTTATTATATTCTCAGTTTGATGTAAACCTGAATAACATGAGATTTTATTATAATTACATATCAGCTATGAGCTCCAAATGCTATGCTGTCTAAATGTCATAGTGTAATCTGCATTAGGAGCTTGAGTCATACATGCAGCCAAAGGAGAAACTGGAGAACCCTACGGGAGATATAGTTGAGTCAGTGATTGATCCCAATAAAAGAAGGCTATGAACTATACAAACTAAATCAGCTAAAGGCCCACACAAAGGTTCAAGCAGTGTCAAACTAATATATAAAAAAATTGAAACATTTTTATATTTAATTTTACAAATCAGAATGTCAAGAGTCAGGTTTACTTGTCCACAAATAAAATATTTTGTTCAGAATTCAATAAACATTTGAAATTCTGAGGCAAAAATGAAATTTAAACATGGAAAAAAAGTCATTATAAAAAGTTTGAGAATTAACACTCTAAAAGTTCAATGAGCTCATTTTGACAGCTTTTCAAATCTTTGTCAGCCATCAATGTCTTTTCTGATTTTCTCTGTTAGTAACAATGTTAAAAAGATAGATTCATAATTCATAAATTAACTACTATTAGATCTCATTCTGTCCACTTTAACAGTCTTCATTCATCGTGAAATTAGTGAAAGGCTAATTAATGATTTTCTCCAGCCTTTACAATTCTCACTGTTCCTCAGATTGGCTCAGCACAGAGAAAGTGAGACATTTCCCATCTTGTATGTCTTTGGTAATGTAAACTGGCAGAAGAGAAAGAAACATGGCTTAAATATGTTACTACTAAATATCCAAATCTTTGGATATAAATTAGTCACAGATGACAACATCAGCTGTCCTAAGAATTCCACTGTATCATGTTATGATGAGCTGACTGTTAGCATGCAGATACCGTGAATAAGAAAAAATATTCCTTTAAGAAGATATCAACACTAAAAATAATGTGATATTATACAACTGCTACATAACAGTAGAGCTTGCAGCAAAGTAATGTAGAACTCACTACTATTTAATGAATGTAACTAAAATGTAAGAAGACACAACATATAAGTAGCAACAGAAAGGGAATGCAGATGAAGATGATACTGAGAACTGAAAGTTAATGGAGACAGTGAAAGGGGAATCCATACTTATGCAACAGCAGACAGATCTGTTCTAGAAAAGTTTCCAATGACGCTACACATTCAGAATCAGGCTATAGAAAGGAATATGGAAGAAAAAAAAAAGGCGAAAGGAGGACAGAAACAGGATGAGATGAAATGGGCATTGAAGAAGAATTAGTAAATGAAGAATAGGCATTTGTACACAATTCAAAGCTATTTAATAGTATCACACTTCTGACCTTGTAAATTCCACATATGCATTTACTTTCACAGTGCTACTAATATTCTTAACAGCAATGCTTTTTATCCCATTAAAAAAGCAGCTGCGCTCACAGTACATGAGTTATCATTATGTCAGAATTATAATAACAAAGGCAGTTAGGGAACGCTAAAGGAAACATTCAGATGAGGGCTCAGAGTTAGTGGGAAATTAGCTACTTTTTATGCATTTCAAGAGGCACTCCACCTACATGATTTTATAATTCTTTTGAACACTTCTGCATTGTATCATCTAACCTAGAGTTGTATTTCCAGATTGCATTTAATATCTACAGAACTTCAGGTAGAATATTTAGAAACAGTAAATTTGTCTATTTACAAACAGTAGTTCTACTTTAGCCCATTCTTTTGAAACAAAAAAGAGCTAATTACATAAATATGTATTTCCTGTTAGTGGCCTTCTTAATATAGGTAAATAGATATAAATAGATAAGAAATGGGATTTTTTATCAACTTGTAAAAAAATAGTAGGCTTTTTGGGAAGTGGTCTCAATAGGAAACAGATTCTGGAAATCTTGAAAGCTCTCTTTCTAAAACGACAGGAGGAACCTCCTGAAGGTTCTCAACTATTCAATTGTCTCTTTTGTTTTTAAAGTCAGGAACATTAGAACTATTTTTTTTCCCTCTTTGTTTAGGAGACCTTATTTATACAACGTACTTAAAATATGAACACAGATGTTTGCAGATGTCTCTGTCCTTAGCTTTCTTTCCCAAGTAATTGAAAACAAGAACAACAAAATTGAACTGCTGAACGTGATGACTTAATTTCTAAGTTGTAGATTGAATGGCCTTCACAAGTGTTGTAAATTTCTCAGAAAAACAAACAAACAAACAAACACTATCAACAACAAAAGCCAACCACTATCAAGGGAGAAGCATTTGTTCCCCCTTGCAGTGCTTCATGGTAGAAAGAATCTTTGATCTGTAGCCAGAGTTGCATACTCAAAGTTTCTCCTAATTACAACAGCTAGATACATGTTCTGGTTTAACCCAGCAAGCAGCTCCTCCCTCCCAGTGGGATGGGGGAGAAAGTCAGAAAAAAAAAAGAAAAACAACAAAGTAGAACTCGTGGGTTGAGATAAAAGCTATTTACTAAGGCAGAAAAGGAGGAGAAAAGGAGAATAATAGTAACGATAATTATATATATTTACAAAACAAACAATGCACAAAACATTGCTCACCACCCACCAACGGATGTCCAGTAAGTCTCAATGCAATGATTGTTCCTCAGTCAATTCCCCACAATTTTACAAGTTTTCTAACATGATGTCATATGTTATGGAATATCCCTTTGGCCAGTTTGGGTCAGCTGACCTGGTTCTGTCCTCTCTTAGCTCCTTGTGCACCTTCAGCCCTGCTTGCTAACAGGACAAAGCATGAGAGTGAAACATCTTTGGCTCTGTACAGCACTGCTCAGCAACAGCTAAAATGTTAGAATGTTAGCACTACTGTTTTTCTCCCGAAGTACAATACACTGAATAAAGAATGAAAAACCAGCATCTCTCCCAGCTTAATTGGGGCACTAGATAAAGTTATCAGTTTCCAGATGAAGACAAACTAAAGGTAATTTTTCATGTAATGCTTAGCTAAATTACAGAAATCTTTGGTACAGTATATTGTCGATGATAACATTTCAGAAAGTTTCTTAATTGATTAGATGTTCCAGTAGAAACTGTATTACACAAAGCACACATCTGGGTATACAGCAGAACCAGACTTGTCCTTGATAATTCTCCTCCACTGAATTCATAGTACCAGTCATTTTGGAGTGAGAATATGAAAATATTCTGCATTTTTCTCTTTGACATATTTATTCCAACAGTATGTTTCATACTTATACAATTATATACACAGTAAGGTTTTCTAGTTTCTAACACACATGAAGTCTTGATCATGCCACATAGAAAGTTGTTTGGTATAGATTTTAAAAATATACGAGTAACCCTAACATTCTCACATGTGGAAAGCACAACCAGCTCATTCACTCTTAACATTAAAATACTAATTCTGCTAAAGTCTGAAGGCTAGCTTCATATGAATCATCTTCCATACGATTTTTGCATTTTATCTTCAGAAAAGCCAGCTAGTCTTCTCAGTTTCAGATGATCTCTTTAAGGTGTAATGAGAATATTACAAGACTTGTAAGGCTTGAATGCATGGCTTGTTGCTATGTTATAAAAAATGATCATTTTAGGCCATTGACATAGAATTCTTTTACATGCATAATTTTGCACTTAACATTTACATCATTAAATCCTAATGTTCATTCAAATACATAATTTAATACAACCGTTTTTCACACACGCTGTCTTTCCATTTGACTGAAAGAGTTCAGTTGTGCACATCATTTAACTCTTCAGTGATTCAGACCAAGGAAAAGTGATTCAACTCCTTCATTTTAGTTAAAATAAAAAATTTTTTTGCCATATTCCCCATGTCTACAGAATTATAAGTTTGTTGTAGTTAGAAGGGACCTCTGGAGGTTATTTTGTTCCAGGTCTCTGATGTAACATGGTCCCACTGAGCATGTTACCTGGGACTAAATCTAGTCACTTCCTGAAGATCTCTAAGGAAGGAGACTCCACAATTCCTCAGGGCTATTAGTGCCGTAGTTCAGTCGTACATAAGTGTTCCTGATGTTCAGATGGACCCTCCTGTGTTGCTGTCATTCCTGATGATATCACTTTCTCCAGGCTAACGGTTTCAAACTCTCAGCTTTTCCTCACAAGATGCCTGAGTCCTTTAACCATCTTAGTCGCCTTCAGTGGACATGAGTAGCTCCATACCTCTCTTTGTAGAAGCCTAGAACTGGTTGTAGTACTCCAGATGTGGACTTATAGAGGAAGAATCACCTCCCTCAACCTGCTGGCAACTGTCCTACTAATGCAGACCATGATACCATTGAACTTATTATCTTCATGAACAGATTACTGGCTCGTGTTCCTCTTGGCATCCACTGGGATCCTCAGGCCCTTTTCTGCCACATATTTTTTTTCTCCACATTTTCTCTAGTCTTACTTGACTTTATATTCATTGAGATTAACCTCTCTTGAGCTTAGTTGAGGTGATCCTTAAATATTAACCAGATTTCTTGGGTGCCTCTTCCATCCAGGCCCTTAGCCCATGAAACTTGTCCAAACAGATGCATGAAGATGTCAAGGTCTACTTCTCTGACTCAAAAGTTTTGGACTTAGTTTTATGCTCTATATTCCCCTTAGAATCTTAAATTCTGGTACCTCACATTCATTTCAGCCCAGGCTACCTTTGGCTTTCAAATCTCCACTGAGAGCCTCCTCGTTGGTGAGCATAAGATCATAGAATCGTAGAATCATAGAAAGGCCTGGGTTGAAAAGGACCTCAAAGATCACCTAGTTTCAACCCCCCTGCTAGACCAGGCTGCCCAGAGCCACATCCAGACTGGCCTTGAATGCTTCCAGGGATGGGGCATCCACAACCTCTTTGGGCAACCTGTTCCTGTGTATCACCAACCTCTGGGCAAAAAACTTCCTCCTAATATCCAACCTAAATCTCCCGTCTTAATTTAAAACCATTCCCCTTTGTCCTATCACTATCAACTAAAGTAAATAGTCGTTCCCCCTCCTGTTTGTATACTCCCTTCAAGTACTGTAAGGCCACAATAATATCTCCCCAAAGCCTTCTCCTCTCCAAGCTAAACAAGCTAAGTTTCCTCTGCCTTTCTTCACAAGAGAGGTGCTCCAGCCCTCTGATCATCTTAGTGGCCCTCCTCTGAATCCATTCCAAGAGCTCTGCATCTTTCTTGTGCTGGGGGCCCAGGCCTGGATGCAGTACTCCAGATAAGGCCTCACAAGAGCTGAGTAGAAGGGAACAGTCACCTCCCTCTCCCTGCTGGCCACCCTTTTTTAATGCCCAGGATATAGTTGGCCATCTGGGCTGCAATAAGATCCAGCAAAGCACCTCTCCTCATTGGCTTCTCTTTCGCTTGGGTGATGAATTTGTCACTGCTGCACTTCATGAACCTCCTGCACTGTTTATGCCCTGCTGTCTTATCCTTCTAATAGATGTGAAGGTAGTTGAATTTCCCCATGAAGATCAGGGCCTGAGGACATTAGAATGCTCCTGTCTCTTCAGAGAGGGTCTCATCTGCTTTTTCTTCCTGATTAGGTGGACTGCATCAGATAACCACTGAAGTGTCACTCTTAAATGTCTTCTCTTTAATCCCCACATCTGAGCTTTCAACAGGTTCTTCATACATCCCCACATGGGGCTACATATATCTTTACTGTTCTTGCTTAAGAGGCAATTACATCTTCTCATCTTCCTAACCTGTCTTTCTAAAGAACTTATGTCTCTTCATGGCAATACTCCTGATATGGAAGCCTTTCCATCACGTCTTTGCAATACCAACAGGACTGCAGCCATGCAGCTGTGCACAGGTCTCTAAATCATTGTGTTCATTCCCCATGTTGTGTGTATTAGTGCGCATATACTTATGAGTGTTAAAAGAAAACATTAATTTTACCATGTTGTCCATTTACAAAACTCCACATACCTTCATAGTCATCAGATGAAACTCATGCTTAATTTATAATGATGTTGCTCAAATAAAATTTTTGACCTAGAAATCTTTTACATTTTTATTTTTTTCTTCACCCATTTATCTTTGCTTCCAAACTTGTTAACCTGTTTTTGCATTCCTTTCCCATGCAAAGGTGTTTAAGTTTAAATAGAGTGCAGAAGAGAGGAACTGATTCTAATGCCAACTCAACTTGAGAAGGTAAGATGACCAAAAACTCTGAAATTTTAAAAATGCTTTTCTGCTACCTTAAAAATCCCTCAGTCGTTACCTTTACAAAAGCAAAATAAAAAGACTGTCTTTATCTTAGGTCTCTGAAAACTAATAGTTAAGTATCAAAAGGAAACAAGCAGACCTATAATATAACTGTATAAAACAGAGAGTAATCATATTCATACCAATTTATTCCTTAATAAGTTTCAACTAATTTCATGGTAGATTAATCTGAATTTACTGCTCTGAAGTGATATAAATAAGAACATAGTTTAATTCATTCCTAAGTGATCAATTCAAAATAAAATTTTAAAAAAAGGCATTTCTGGGAATGATTTGAAGTATTTTTCCTCTTCATAACTGTGCAAATTCCTTGAGCTTTGTCCCCAGAATCTCTGCATCAGATTGTCTTGACATCTTTGCTATTCTGGATACTATGAAGCACAGTCGTTCATGGGAAATGAGAATCTTCTCCACAGTTATTAGGTAAGAAAGCTGCTCTTGCCCTGATTTTGGGTTTAAATGTAGTAATACAACACGGTATATTGCTTTGTTCATTAATTGGTTGTTAAGCAGATTGTTTTAGTTGTCTCTTTGTAGATATAAAGCACTATTTGCAAAGCAACAGTTTGTTCCAAGCAGAGCTGTCTGTCTTAGCAATCAAAGCCTGCAATCATATTTCTGCTCATTTTGAAGGCTCACTGTGAAATCTTTCAGGAATTAGAACTGCACCTTCAGATCTCTCTGTGGTCTGGTTTAAGCTATCTTTGGGATTATCTCTTCCTCTGAAATCCTGACAAGAGGTACATTCAAATAGAAAAGAAATATCATCTGTCTCAGGAATAAATCCTACATGTACTCAGAAGACAGTTTTACAGAGCCTATCAATCAAACAGTCATGGGGGAGAATTCAGACATAACTAAGTAAACTTGATGACCTTCTCTGTGCTGAAAATACTGATGATGAACATGCAACATATAATGAAATAATATGAAAATAACTGTTTGAGCTGTCTTAAGCACCAATAATCAGAAGCTCTTCCAGAAGATAAAGTAAGACACACTGTACAATTTTATAATGGCGCTTAGTTATGAGAACTACCAATGTTTTTTTTTGTTTGTTTTTTGTTGTTTTTTTTTTTTTTTTTTGAAGCATCTGGAAAGTAGATAAACTGGGAAAGTGAGAAACTAGCTATGTTTACTTTTTATGGTGAACTCAGTAGATAGTAGAAGAGTGACAGACAGTAAGGAAGACTTCATTTAAAGCAGCTTGTATAATCCATTTAATTCTCTCCATTTTGTGAGTTTTTTGCTGAAGGAGGGTTGATTAGGGAGGGAGTAGGGTTGTTCAAGGAGCTGAGAGAAAGAATAGTAATCCCCAAGAGTTCCTGCAAAACTTGGTTTCAAATAAAATAGCAGTCATCTAAAAAACATTAGTATATTATATGTGTGTTACTGATACTTCTGTTTGCTTCATGTTCTAGGAGATCATTTCTTTTCTTACTCGCTTTAAAGACTTGTGGAAAAGAAGACAGAAATCGGCTAAAAGATCACCAGAATATTTCCACTCCTAATGGAAACTTATTTTTTGTTTTAGAGGATCAGACAAGTGTCTAAGCCAATGCAGATTACTATATTTTTTCATTTGCTGTAAGAACCTGGAACTTCTATCCTAGAAACATAAAATGTGCATGTGTGAATGCATACAGTGACACATTTATTGGTGTCATAGCAAACAGGGTTAAAATGCTGGTGAAGTAAACAGAATAGTTTCATTTTCCTTAGATTTGTCTATTAGAAAGTTGAAACCTTGAAAGATATTAAAATTCATTAAATAAAACTTCTTATTTATGACATCATTTTGTCACATTATTGGATAACAGTTGTTTGGTATCTCTAATGACTCATCACTCTTTGCAATAAAACTTCTCCATGCTGATACAGTATATCATATGATCTACAATTCCATGAAGAAAAGAAAGATACATGAATATAAAATCAACTTGAATTTAATTTCAGCTAAGGCATTTTTAATCCAAGAGTGAAGAGTTAGGTTTACAGTCGATCTAAACTGCCCAGGCTTAATTTTAAGGTGCTGTGGTTCACAATGGTGTGAAAAAGAACTCTGCACAATACGTTTACTTGTAGGTAAAATCAACTGTTTCTTTGACTGGCTTTCTTTAACCACTGTGAGAAACTAATTCAAACAATCACCAATTAGCTTTCTGGGAGATGTATAAAATCATAAGTAAAAACTCGGTCTTAAACATAATACTATGAATTAGACTACTTAGAAGAAAATGTATTTCCATCATTTTTTTTTCTTTTTAAAGAACATGTTAGCTAGAATTAGAATAATTCCCTATCAAATGCTTTTCCAAGTACTGCTGATCGCAGTTTTAAGTATCCCTCATTTATTTACAGCAGGTATGTGTGCATGAAAGCTATTCCTTACTACTTATAAGTGTTGAATTGTGAGGGTTTCACTGAAACTCAGTGAGTGTGTGAACATGACTAATTCCCAGACTTCAGCCTTTTGTACACTTACGTTCTCCTCTGGCTGAAAGAGATTATTTTGTATAAGCTCCAATACCATACTAAACTGAAAAAATGAGACACATGAGATTCATAGACTGTGAAGCATTGGCTGCATAGATAGAAAAGCAGTAGCAGAAAAATTCCAGTTGAGATAACAAGAGAAATTACTGAGAATCTGGTTAGCCAGCAGCAGAATATTGTCTTATATTTCCAATACACTGCAAAGTTCCAATGTTCTCAAAATCAGTGGAATTGAAGACTCTATAAACCTAGCTTTTAGGGCATAATGACATTTTTTTTTTCTACAGAGAGAGTAATCTTAAAACCATATTAGAACACATATCTGATACAAAGATCTTCAACTTTGTGCATCTTGTTTTGTTACACTCTGGTTCCCATGTTGTTGTGGGTGTTTACAGTTCTGGAAATCTATTTGAAGTTCGAAGAAATTCTGGCTAGAATATTAGTGAGATTAGGGGAATAAATCCACAAATAACCAACCCATCCTTCATTTTTAATATATAAATATGTATATATGTATATATATATACACATTAATAATAGGCAAAGGAGAAAGAGATTTTTTGCTGCTGAAACAGCTTTGGGTGTAGTGTGAGACCATCATGCATTTTGACAAGTACAACCTGGAACATCTATCAAATCGTCATGTTTCCTGTCATGAACACTGAAATAAGTATTGAATATTTTTATGTTCATTGATATGTATCAAAATTATTTTAAAATTTCTTAATACTTTGTTTAATCTTTCTTAGCATCGAGTGATAATTCCTGTGAATACATCAGATGCCATTGCTTGCAAGATAAATGGGTTAATCTAAAAAGTTGGCAGATATCTTTTCTAGAAATTCCTGCCAGAGATGTTATAGAAAACTTGTGATTTTTGAGCTAGTTGTTGGGATCTAATTTCTTACTTAGAAATTTGTTTAAAAAGTGAAACTTTTAATGCCACTCTTAAAATGGTGTAGCTTTAATTTTAACTTCATGCAGATTTTAAAGAAGTAAGCTGTCTGTGGATATGGTATAACTAAAAGATCATACCCAGGACATTACACATTAATTTCTTATACTTGCATCCAGTCATACCTGTATCAGTTTTGCCACTAACGTGCCGTTATATGTTGTAGGAAATTCTATCTTAATATTCATACTGAAAAATGTAGGCTGCTTCTTCTGTCATTATTATACAAAGCATTTTATAAATTAAGAATTCACATTTCCAGTCTACTCAATCAGTTATCAAGTTTGAGATCTACTTTGTTGTAGCTCAAAGATGCATGACAATGTAATCTTTGTCATGCCTTTATGTCTTACTGATTAGAAAAATAAAAACATTTTGATATTATAGAATCTTCAAATAATGTTTGCTATAAAGGAACATAATTTTAAGAGGACAGAATACAAATAGGTCTGTCATTGGTGAAGTGGACTTAACCCCATTAATATTGTGATGCTGCTACTCATACTAATAATTGACTGCCTTCTCTGATAGGCTTAAAAGACGATGTGAATGTATGAGAATTAATCACTAGATGTGTACTCTGTGACATTAGAAAAATGTCTTTAAATGATAATAGAACAAGTATTTAAATAATTGTGGAATTTTTGCCTTTGTGACTGGAGCAAATTAAGTTTGACTGGAAAATCCCTTAAGATCAGCCATCATGTTACTACAAAGAGTTGCAGAAAAAAGAACATTTACTTGCTTGTAGTCTCTCAAGATGTCTTAAATGTCAAATATTGGACTTAGGGGTTTTGTTTGTTTGTTTGTTTGTTTGTTTTTGTTTTTTTTTTAATCATTCTCACTGTGGCATACTCTAGCTTTTATTCATCGGACCTTTGTTAACATTTTCAGTTTTCCTGACTGTAAGTGGAGGTGCTGTCTAACTATTAACACGTTCCTCTTTTTGAACAGCAATTTCTTGCTCACTCTAGGTTAACGTTACTCTAAGAATAACGGTACAAAAGTAATTACTAGGTTATTAATTTAACAAAATCTTCATTTTTAATTTAATTGCTTTAATTTTCAGAATAAAGGCATAGAGTTGACACTCAATTTTAACATTAAAAAACAAAACAGCAACAACAACCAACAATAAACTACAGGCCAGGCACTTCATAAATCTAACATATTATTGTTATTATCATATGAAGGTCAAGTAAATTTATAAATCAATAAGGCACTGTACTGAAGTTTGATTTTTTATGCATAACTATATCTACAGATGTGATGGACTGCAGTTTAGGCACACTGGTTGTGGGGAGAATTTTTAAAATTTTCAAAAGTAAAAGCAAAGTATATCTGAGATTTCTTTTTATTTTTGAAATCTGTTGTATAGTTGTACTCTTTGTGCTTATTTCATGCCTTCAGCTCTAAAAAAAATGCTTATCCCAGTTAGCATGATTTTTTTTTCCGATCAATTAAAAGTAGATGAGGATACTCTGAATCAGTGACAGGAAACTAAAATATTCGTTCAGAGCATGCCTGTGCTCTATATGAAAATGCTTTAATATTTAGAGAATTTTCATTGTGGGTTTTGAGAATTTCATTGTGGGTTTTGAGAATTCTCTCTTCTAAATATACTGGGGTTAAATTTAACACTTTCTTTCTATACAACAAAATGTGATTAATTGAAATATTCTGATTTGCATTCTGAAATTCAATTCCTTAAATGAAAATAAGCAGAATACTAAGCACTGAAATGTTTCATTACGTAGATTAATTCATGTTGTTGTCCAAAAACTATAAATGAGTTACATATGAAAATAAGGGTTATAGCCACAGTAGAAAATAAAATTAAAAAAAAAAAAAATCTTGGAAAAAAATTGTCACCCTTAAAAGACATGTGTGTGCATGTATTTGAGAGAAAGAGAGGGAGTATGTGAGTGTAAGAAAATGAGATTTAATGAACTTAAATTGCAAAGGGCACATCATCATCATCTGGTTGTCACATCACAGGACAGTAAAGAGGTGGACAGTCATTTTCTTGTCCAGTCAAAAATTATTGAAGGAATTATTAAAAAGAAAAGTACGAAAACTTTCTCTGTATTTTTGAGAGTAAAATCATTCTTTTTATGAAGACTTCTCTATCCCGGTACCTGACATTAAGAAAACAATAAGATCAAATAATAATAAAAATTATTAATTTTTTGTATAGGCACTTGATAAAAGGCTGCATATTCATGTTTCAAGTAACTCCTGGAGAGCAAACAGAGAGAATGTACATCTCAGAAAGATAAGCAGCTTTTCTATATTCTATATACCAGTAATAATAAATAACAAAAGTAGTAGTAAAAAAGGGTGAAATTCCAAGGTTTGAATTTTACAGAAATTCTGTAAAATTTTACAGAAATCTGACTCAGCTCAGTCAGATAAAGTTACTAAAGTGGATTTTTTCACTTGGCTGCAAAAAATCTATTTTCTATATTTAGGAAAAAGAAACAAAACTGAATTCTGATGTTAAGTGACACTTTTGACAAACAAAAGCATCAAGTTTTTCCATTAGTATTGCTTATTGATTATTGAACATACATTACATTTTGGGGCAATATTGGTTATATACATAGTGGTCAGTGGTGTTGAATTATGAATCTAAATAGTATATTACAGATATTATAAAATGCTTCGTTTTTTTTTTTTTTTTTCATTACCTTCCAATCCATTAAAGTTTTGGTGAATAAAAACACTTCCTAGTCTTCCCTAGGATCTGAAAATATTCAGGAACTCCTGCTCTTGGTGAAGATGTGGACACGATGAGGGAAGAACCTCCTGTGTCCTGGCAGAATGAATGCCATGTAGAAATTTCAGCTCTACATTTCCTGACTTGGGGTGACCTTTGAGGAGCTATAGAGAGTATTGGGTCAGACAGGTGAGTTCCACAAGGACAATAATTATCTCTAAGTCAGTGGGGTGAAATTCTGAATTTCCACTCTGCAAACTAAATTCTACTTTATTCTTGCTTTTGAATAATAAGCAAGTAATACTGTATTTTGAAATTTTCTTCACCTTACAGCTCTAGAGAATAGCATTCATTTTAAATACTGAAATAACATAGTAAGAAAATAGGCAATAATTACCATTTAAAAAATAATATTATGTCTTATTCTGTACTTTCAGAATACAGAATAAAGAACCTCTTTGTCTTCAAAGGCTAGATGAACAGATACTTAATAAAATAAAATTTGTTTAATTCCTCTGACTTAAATAATAAAATGAAAATATTTACTAAAATCTTCATTTTCTTGGACAAAATTTTGTCTTCCATATTTGAATCAATATTTAAGAGAAGTATGACGGGTAAAATATTTAATGATATAAAGTTTTTTTTTTCAGCATTTAAATACGAAAGTACTCATAGGAGAAGTAAAATAATATTAAAAATATTTATAAAATAACTGATGAAACTAATTTTTCCCTCTCTCTCTCTTTTCTTTTTCTTTTCTCTCTCTCTCTCTCTCTCTTTTTTTTTTTTTTTTTTTTTTTTAGCATAGAAATATAAATAAAATCAATGAGAATTCTGGTGAAAACATCGTTTTGCTGTCCTAGAAAATTGTACCTCCATTCAAGTTGAAGTATTTTGTTTCACTGTTAACTGAAGAGAGCAAATTTTTTTCTTATATTAATATAATAAATTTCAAATCATAAACAATATTCTAAACTAAAGAATAACAGCAGTAGAACTTCTAGTAAAAGCTTTTATAGTTACTATTTGTGTTGATGCTTATTTGTACCTTACTGAACCTTTGTATACTGCCTGAGTTTTAGAACAGTTTTCTTGAGAAAACTTTTCACACCAACACTTGCATCAGTGCTATAACAGTCTCCTTGAGTTCTTTGACAAGAAAGTGGACTATAATATCTTCTATCAAGCTAACCTGAACCTTGTGCTACACCTTGACTTCAGTTTTCCCAAGAACTTTTTGCATCCAACATTAATGGTGTCTGAACTAAATGTCTTGACAGCAGAGCACAACTTAGTTGACTGAAGATAGAATCAAAGTTCTTGAAACAGAATGACATTTTGGCAATGTGTGATGGTGTTAAAACTTGTTCTACTCTGAAATGTATGCTCAAGTCGTTCAGATTGTGTCTACTTTACTTGCTTGAAGTCCACCACAAAAAGATAGTACATAGTTTAGTGTTGATGTTAGTCCTATTATCTCTTTCAAAGGGCTGATTTTGTTACTAGTATGAGATTACTGTGTGTTTTATCATTTCAAAATGTTGGTAGAGGGAGAAAAACAAAGCTATGCCATCTTACTGAAAAGATTTTCTCTTGAAGCAGACCAAAATTAACAATTCAAGTAGTAGGAATTCCAGCCCTCTGCTTTTGATTTGTTTTGTGACAGTAAGGATACCCAGCATGGGATGAGTACAAGAACAACATATTTTTGTAATCAAAATATAGCTGGAAGGTTTTGCATCATTATTTTCTCAGCATATTTTCAAAGGTACTCTTCAGTGAAAATTATGTTGCTCGTTTGTTTGTTTTTGTAGCCATGCAAAATATTCCTGCCATAGTTCTGATGTATAGCTTGTAAAGTCCCTGAAGTGAAGCAGCAATAGCCATTACAGTGCTACAGATCTGCTTTGCATTTGTAATGTGTGCACATAATGCATTTGAACTGCTGGCAAAACTACCTCACAGTAGTACTGCGGAATGCCTCTTAAATTAGGACTGTTCCACAGGTCTGCAGCAGTTTTCTTGTGGTGCTAAGTTAGTTCATTCTTGTAGACATGGACAGTAATCTGAATCACTCTTACTGCAAACTGAGTTATAGATAAAGTCTCCCCAGTAGTTGAAAGGAACAGCATAGTTGTGCAAAGAAATGTTGATGGCATTTATTTTCAAATCAAGAATTTTACTTCTTAGCACTCCTAGATATGTAAAATACATTCTCTAATTTGGACTTCATTATCAAGAAGAATATTTGAGTAGATCACCTTCAAAATATTTCACAGTTATATTTTACACGATTTGTCATACAATTAGTAGTAGTAACATTGTTTCAATTCAGAAAATCACATCTAATATTCTAGAAAGTATAACTGTCAGTTACAAAAAGGAAACTCTATCCTTTTAAATTGTGAATAACTACAGATAATTCAAACATAAATAGGATGATATAGGAGAATACTGTAATGGAACACTACTAATATTTTTTTTAAATGAAGGGTCTTGGCATAGTTGTTTATTTTCAACATTTTCAAATGTTAATGTAATAATATTTTATTAGCAATGTAAAAATCAAAATAGATAAACTATATGTACAGTAAATGGGAATATCAACTGTAGTGAAAAAAATATTATGCAGATAATTAAATTGCATAAGCAACTAAGACATTATCAGTATGAGATGTAACTGCCTACTACTTTTATGGCTGAGTGTAAAGTAAGAAGATAACAAGAATATGAAATAAATTGAATAAAAAAATAACAGAAATTTGTGTATATTGTGAAAAAAGATCCAGCTGTCAGAATACAAAGAACCATTGTCACATATCAGTTAAGATTAATCTGGAAGACACCTACTAGATCCCAGTGTAAGAAAAATAAATTATATACTGCACATTTTACCTATACGTTTATGATGTGTTTTCCTAAAAGAAAAATCCTAATTTCTAGTGAGAAATCGCCTTATGAATAAATATTGGGTGTAAATGGAAAATAACACTGAACTTTTGGGGTACAGATGTGGTGTTGGGCAGTCCACATGGGTTATGTGTTCCCTTATACAAAAGTCTTACCCTGTAAGTTTTATTTGCACTGTGTAGGAATCCTCTTATTTCATCCCAGTGAAGAAGCTGCAGTGCTATCTTAGCACAATACTGGATCTACACTACGGTTTATAGATACGATGTAGATAACACATAATGTAAGGACTGTGCTACCACATCTACATTTGATTTTATTTGTGCTACCATGACCACACTGATCATGAAGGCATTTCAGAGGTAGCTGTATATTTTTCTTCATTAATTAGCCTAGAAATGAATTATTTTACTGCATTTACACTTAGTCCACTAGTGGAAAGACAAAGTCTTGAGAAAGTAGACCACAAAGAAAACAAAAGAATTTATGCAAACTCTTTAAGAAGACTAGAAACAGGGCATGTGGAAATACAAAGTAAATTGTGTTCACATAAAATGTGAACACTGGCAGATTGCTTTTTCTTCTTGCCAGTAAAACATCATTCTCAAAGTAATGAGTTCTTTTAGGTAGCTGGGCAGTGATGTGTTTATCTTCTGACTTTACTTGTCATAAATATCACTCTGGATTTGTACATTCTTCCACTGATTTTTGATTACAGATTTGTACTTCTACCTGTGTTTTTAGGCAAAGTAATAATACTATTATTAAAATAATTTGCTAAATATTGTTGTGCTTCTAATTAAGAAGTTAATGAATATTTCTATAAGTGAAATGCTTATGAAGAGGTCTGGTATTTTCTTCTTTTTGGATTATTTTAATAAATCAAAAGAAGGATGTAGGAACTGTACATGTTTTATCTATTTCTCTATATATATGTAAAAAGAACAACTTTTCCCATATACACTGGATTTATTATATATCTCCAAAGCAATTTAAAATGCACTGAATTATACTCCCGTTAAGGTTCTAGAAGAACTTTCATAATAAATGTTGCTGTTGAAATTTATATTCATGTATATTTAAAGGAAGACTTCTTTGATGTCTTATACATTCCCTTGCCTATAAAAAAGGGGGGGGGGGAGGGGAGGAGGGAAACAACAGACCTTGTATTAAATTTAACAACACTCTACCTTCTCTCCTCCAACTTCAGATCTCATTTATCTTTTATGAGCTCTGGGCACTCTGCCATAATAAAACTGTGTAATACTAGAATTCTAAAATCATTCAATGGTTTCTTCTTCTTATTATTTTTTTTTTTAACCAAGTCAGTTCACTGTGACATTAATCCTGCCACTTAAGAAGCTGGTTTTAATGATTCTACACTTTAAATGTTACAGCATATAATTCAATATCCAAAGTACTGAACTTGGATAATTAAGGTACTCAAATTTCAGAGGAATTGCTACATCCACTTGCTGTTAATAATTGTAGTGTAAATGTTAAGTCACAGTTTGAACCAGTGATTGAGCTCCTGTTACGAAGGCAGGGGAGCTCAGGTGCATGCAATGTTCCTGAGTGACTGGAAGGGGTGGATCCTGGCTCCACTCCTTCCCAGACCTCATTTAAGGGTTGGCAAGGGGAGGCAATGTTCTCTTTCTGGAGATCTCTGTATACCTGAGGGCTTCTCAAGGTAAGCAGTGTTTTTCCTTTATTTTTTTGTGCCTGGTGTCATCATGTTTGATTGAATCCTCAGTTGCTTCAGCCTGGGCTCTTGCTGTTGTGTTGTTGTTGTTTTACTTTCTGTGGTGTTACAATAAGTTCCCTGCAGCTTAGCTTTGCTAAGTATAGGCCTTACATCTTCTTTTAGGCCTTCTGGGTGGAAATATGAAATACTGAAATGTATTAGATAGTAGATATGACAAGTTACAAATACTTTAATTTAATGGAAATGCTTTTTGTTAATTATCTCCATCGACTTTTTTTTTTCTTTTGTCAAGGATAAAATTTGGGGTTTCTTGCAAATTACTTCTCTAATGTTCAGTGGTTTATTTTATAAGGTAGTATCTCTGCTTAGGTCTTTATACTTTTTTCAGATTACTGAGACAATGCTTTTGAGCAACTTCTGACTACCACTGATGTAAAGATATCCCATTGTCTCTGAGATTCTGATCAACTGAAGCCAAGTAAGACTGAGCTGAGTCAAATTTTATACAGGAAGTTTTTTCTTTTTTCCTAATGTAGGAATTTGTAATGAAGAAGTCTACATCTTCTCTAAAAAAAGAAAAATAGATGTTTTAGGGGAATTATCCTAACATAAAGAAACTGTATATTTTCATTATATATTGTCCTGCAGTCACACTTCTTTCCAAGAGGCTATGTGTGGAGTTAGAATCATAGAATTATCATGTTTGGAAAAGACCACTGAGTTACTCTAGTCCAACTATCAATTTAATGTCTTTATATCTGTTAAACCATGTCACTCAGTGCCCTGTCTACCCTTTTCCTGAAAGCCTCTGGGGACTCTAACATTTCCCTGGGCAGTATATTCCAATGCATTACTCCTCTGAGAAGATATTTTTCCTAATATCCAGCCTGAATTAAATTCTTATGTCCACACCATGGCTTAAATATTTGGTGAATGAATTCCTTCCAAGCTGACAGTTCTACTTTAAAAAAAAAACTTAAATTTTGCTACTTTTTAACTTTCAACTGAAGTACAATATAATTCATTGAAACTTATAGAAAAAAAAAAAAAATACTCTAGATATGCAAATGTATCTGCAGCTGTACTACTCTAATTCTATTCCAAAAAACACTGTGGAGTTTATCTTAAGAATTATGAACTGCAAATTTAATCAGTAACCCAATATTAATCCCTCAATTCATCAACTCATATGCTGGAGTCAAAAGCATTACTAGAATACAGAGATAAATCTTTAATATACTTCTATTGAAAACACTGAATTTATTGTTTTGAAAGAACAACCAAGGCAATGGTTTCACTATTTCAATCAAGGAGAAGTGTTAATCTCCACTGTCTGCTTCCTGTTGCATAAATGAATTGAGGGGGAAAAAATGATTGTATGGGAATTGCTAGGTCATGGCTTGAACTAATGACTGAGCACTAGATGAAAAGGTGTGGCTAACCCAGGGAGCACAGGTGTAAGCAATGCATTTGTGTGACCAGAAGGTCATTTAAGGTTAGCAGCTGAGGGAGCAGCATCTCTATTTGGAGACTGCCTTTCTTGAAACCCCACCAGCTTTTGGAAAGGATCAGCTTTTTTTTTTTTTACTTTGCTGCTTTCTAAACCAAGTCTTGACAAATACCTTTATAAAGGTATGATCCTATCCTAGTAGACAACAATATTATTGTTTTCCTATTGCTGTAAAATGATGAACTGAATTTGGCAAACAGACAGGAGTTTTGTATTTGAGATCAAGTAGCTAGACAGGATGTGAACTAACAAGACTTTGAAGAATGGGGTAGTGGTGTGTGGTAGGGTGGTGAAGAGGGGAAAATCAGGCGGCCTACATTGTTCTTCTTAAATGCTTTCTGTGTTATAATCTTTGAGCCTTGTTTTTTGAAGTTGGCCCAGCAACACAAACAACTAAGGAATGCTGACATTAGAAGATGCTATGTAACTCAATTCCCATACTGACTGAAAATGTATGAAGGAATTATAAGGCATTTTCTTTGCATATATTCTCCATAGGATCTTCTTCAAATTTCTTCAGTGCTCCTTTTTTCCCCAAAAAGTGTCTGCTGTAAAACTGTGGAAAAACTCAATTAATCACAGATTTCTTCATTGCAGCATCTAGTGAAAAAGAAATTAAATGTTATGTGAATCTTCTTCCATGGTCAGAGATTTGAACAGTAAGTTTTTAACAAAATGAAGTTAACAAATGTTTAAAGAGGAACTTCTGTCTGGCAATGGAACTGCTTATCTAAGAAATATGGTATCTAGTTTAAATTCTCTGATGTTCTATAGGCCTGAACTTGAACAAAATACCCAGTGGCATTTTTCTTGCTTACTGATACTGGTCTGAAAACTAGGCAGACAGACTATCCAAATTTTCTGAATTCTTCTAGATACACCTAATTGCTGCAGGACAACTTAAGTATGAAATTTCTTCCACCTATTTTAGGGTAGGATGAATCACCTTTAGAGATAGCTTACTCTCTTCCGAGTAGTTTCAAGCATATTTTCCAAATGAGGTGAGACAAAACTCATCTTGAATATTTTTTGCTTTTGTTCACCTCATATCTGTAGAAAGAGCACAATGGCATTTCTTTATTAATTTATTAGGAAAATATGTTAAATTTTTTTAGTATTTAAAAAATGGAAGATTGGAGTGAAAAAATGTATAACAATCACAGACATAAGATTAGTATGTGTACTGAGATAAGAAAATCAGTTGTTTGCAAAACAGAATTCTAATACTCTTATCAGCCTTGGGACACTATTTCTTCTGCCATCTGTTTAGATTCTTATAGTCATTCAGAGATCAGCTTTGGGATCTGAACTGATTTGAGGAAAAAATGAAAGGCATGACAGCAATAAAAATAGGTTTATCAATATCTGAATGCTGGCTGATTTGTTGCAGCCATTAGTGGTATATACTGGCAATTCAGTTTAAAATGCAACAGGTGTCTATCACTGAAAATCAGTTTTATTTATTTATAAATAATAAAACAGGCATCAACCATAAATTTCTGTCCTCTACTTGGAAGGAAGTTAAGTAATTCTTTTTTTTTAGCACTGAACAACAAAAGAGGGAAAACAGAAGTTTCAAGTCAAGTTCTTGGCTAATTGTATCAAAACAAAGTGGAGGCTTTAACTTCCAGCAGGTCAATTTTATTACAGCCTGTGAATTGAAACTGCAAATGTTTGTTTATTCAATTAATACTATTGTTTCTATTATTTACATTTGAATGGTTCTCAGAGTTTAGGGTGGTTTATAATTGCACAGCAATTCTATCCATACTTTTCTATGTCTTTTCTCACTGGAGGAATTCTTCTTTCTGTTAAAAGGCTGTATTTACTACATCTCTCTCATGGATGGAAAATCTCTTCAGGTTTATGAAGAAGCTTGTCAGGGTAAAGTAGCTAGATTAAAAAAAAGCTTCAAGGGTAAATCCATGCTAGTGATCATCTTTATCATGCAGGTCTGACAGTGGTCAGCTTTACTGCAAGGCAAAATGACTTAACATATTTCAGGACTTTGAGTACCTTCTGTCCAACACTACCCTCTGTCATACCCATACTTACCTGAAAGATGTCATCCAAAGCTGAGGTGTTTATTCAGCCATGGCATAAGTGCATGACTTTCCTCCTATGGAGGAGATAGAATTGGAAATCCAGACTGAAGAAAATCAGGCCTGTCATCAGAGTATAATGAAATTTACTTGTATTTTTTTCTTATGCTCTTTGTATGTAACTTTTTCCCTTTTCTCTCAAAACATAAGCTCAGGTCCAGGGCATCTTTTTAAAGAAAATCCTGTACTGATTCTTTTCAGAGCATGTATTATGAAGTGCTTAGACAGGATACAGTATATATATTCCTGAAAGGAATACAAGCAAAATGAACTAACAAAGTTGTCAGTCTTGCTGCTGGCTTGCCAATATCAGCCACTTGGCTTGAGGAAAATATCGTGGGAAATTCTAAGGTAATGTCAATCTGATGAATATGTTAATATAGTAATCCTTATTTTTCTCTTTTACTCCAGTACTGTGAACATGCCATGCAGCCAATGCACTTTTCTGCTGCAAATACAAACACTTCTCAGTTCCTCACTCTATTGCTAATCTTATTTTCCTTAACTTCCCTGAATTTATATTGGTTTCTAAAATGCCTTTATTCAATTTACTATTGATTACATTTATATGTTAGGAAGGTTTACAGTGACTGGTGGCATCTGCTGTTGCTCTCTGGCTTTCTTCTCATACTGTGCAGGATCAATCAGCCAACAGCCAAGGATGGGAGCAAAGAACTTTTTCCATTTGTTACATGAAAAGACTATAAATTAGAGCAAGAAGCCAGCCCTGCTCCTCAGGTAAAATTCAGTCTGCTTCTTTTTTTCCCAGCAGACAGCTACACTGTGACTCTAACATACTGTATTCCTCTCCTGATATTTTTTCCCACCCCAAAAGTCAGCAAAACATAAAAAGGCAGAACCAAAGAAACAATGTTACAAACATTGGTATTACAATGCATACTGTTCTTTTTTTTAAAGGAAAAAAACTGCAGGTAAGGAGGACAGCTAGCTTTCCAGCTGTCACTTGTCTGCAATTCACAAGTACTTTGGAAGAGCTTGCTGCCTATCAGCCAGCACTAAGGATCCAATCTTTTCCATTGTTAGTAATATAGCATGCAGCTATACATTATTCCAAGGTTCTGGTCCTCTAACTACAAAGGATTGACCTACCTAAAATGAAAACTTCCGTGTAACTTCCACAAGTTCAGGGCCTAGTCTGTGTGTCTCACTGCAATTATGAGAGCATAGTGACCATCTTTTTTCCTGAAATAATTTAATTGGCAGATGTATTTTTCCATTTGTAACACTTTAGTTTTATGCTGATGTAAGTTTGATGGGTTTTTTAGATCAGGTAACAAGGCCTGCATGGAAAAATTCTGCACATGTGAGAGAGCTCCTTTCATATTGGTAAATTTTGATTCATCCACTGATTTCAAAAGGAGGTTAACATTTCAAAGACCATACTCTTTCTTGAAAAGAGACAGACACGGGAAGGAGACTTAATAATTGCTTTTACTGTGTGTTCTCGCACAACAGAAATCCTGAAAATCTACCTGTCTCATAGAACTTCTTAAACTTTGGCTATGAATCTAAGAAGTATCTCCTTAGTATTTGACAGGTGTCCAATATTCTATATGAAGATATATCCCAGAGAAATGAAGTAATAGCAGTGTTTTCATTTCACTTTTTCAATTTTAAAGTTTGTTTTTATTCTCATAAGTATTTTCCTCTTGTTTTCTAAACTGCCATGGGATAAAGTAAAACAAATCTCCAGAAACAAAAAGAAAACAATATAGCTCCTAAGAGCTATAGGTAAGCTTTTCTTTTCAGAAACCAAACAGCTGCTACAGTCTTCTTCACTTGCTCCAGATACAAGGCCATGTAAATCTTCAATAAAACAGTCAAAGTTCCTTCTTGTGCGTTTTGGTTTCAGTTTTTTATTATGACTATCATTCTTTAGTTTATTTCTTCTAATTTATAATTATCTATATCAATAAAATTCTTTTAAAAATCAAAGTAATAAGAAACTGTATTTTCTGCTTCCCTGCATCCTACCTAGTCACCTCCAGTAAATACATGTACCTATTGTAGCTATTAGTTTTTTTTGTGAAGCAATGGTAGAAAAACAAATCATAGTATAAAGTATTATAGAATCACTAAGATTGGAAAAGACCTACAAGATCATCTAGCTCAATTCTTTGCCTATTGCTAATAGTTTCACTAAAATTATTGTCATATTTGTCTCTATGAAAGTTGTAATACAACATTTGAGGAACCGTCTCAAGTTTACCCATTGTTTATTTTCTCAGCAGGAATAGATTATGGACTGATTTCTTACATGATAATTCTGCATTAATTTGTGGGGTTTCCTTCCTCTTCTAATTTATTGTTCTAATACTATTTCATAATATGTCACCATACTCATCCTTCAACTTTGTAAGCCACAATCTGCCTTAGAGTATGTCAGTCTTGAACTTGACACATTTTGGAGCTACACTTATTGAAGAATATTCTTGTTAAAGTTGAGTTCACATGATACAAAGGTAGTATAAGCAAATGAAAAACAAATGGTATAGGATGATGCAAATAATTTGTAGGAAAGCCAGGCAGATATTATGAGTTCTACATAGGGGGGGAAAAAGTAGTTTTTCAAAGTTTCATTCAACTCTATTTTAATGTATTCAAAACTTTGACCTTATCAGCTTGCCTCTCAGATTTTTCACTTCAGTGACAGTATTTTTCCACAAGAAATGAATTCAGTGGTTGCACTGTGAACTTGATTATGGAGCCCTATAGAGCTGCTTGCTTCCATTCACAGACTTGTGCTTGGATTGCCTTGCTTCTCTTGAGGTTGGTTATGTTTATATGAGGCACTATTTACTTTATGATGGGTGTTTCTGAAACAGGGAAATCAGGTGTGTTGTATCTGTTAAACTGGGAAGCTTTCAAGGCTTGTTTGTTTCTCTAGTGATTTATTTGTCCTAATAACAATAGCAGTGCTCCAATATGTTATATGGCAGCTAAAAAAAGCCTTTTGATATTCCATCATCCTTTTATTGATAAATCTTTAATAGCATTTGTAATCTCTTGTCATAGATAAATTTCCAATGGTAACTCATTTTGACTCCTGTTACAAACCAGGAGAAATGTGAGATACAAAATTAGCTAGCAAATGAAACCTGTACTACCTTGATGACATGTTCTCCCTAGGCTAAGTTAGCTCCAAATTAATACACAGTTTTAAATTGAAATATGAAGCTTATTTTTTTGATAGCTGTGAAAAATTTTTAGAGAGAATGGATAGCTGAAAAACTATTTTAAAATTAAATTTTGCAGACAATCATCTTATTTTTCCTATCTTTGCGAAGTTGATTTGACATCTCCAGTGACTGTTTTAGTGTTACTTTTTCTGGGGGGAGGGGCAGGTAGAAGAGTAGTTGTGCACTGATATGACTTAAAGCTAAAGCAAAAAACAGGTGAGGAAAACATTGTATAAGAGACTACAGTGCATCTTCAGAGAAGGTTAGTCTGCTTAGATGTTTTGGTTACAAGTGTTCCCTCAGCACAGTCACAAATGTGAATCCACTAGGGATAGGGACATATTTCAGTAATAATTAATGCATCAGTTTATTATATGGCAAGAACATTATTGTGAATGAGATTGTGATTGAATATAGGGGAAAAAGTTATGGAAAACTGTTATCTGTCTTTGAACTCAGTCAATTCTCAACCAACTTTAGGTATGGTTTTCTGTACTAGCAGAAGAATGATATTTCAGACTGTTTCTCTCCTTACAGATTTTTATAATAAGAAGGAAATTAGGTAAAATTGATATATTAAGTTTATTCATTCAGAGTTGTAACATTGTGAAAGATGAAGTTTCAGAGGACCTTTTATTCTTACGTAGTCTTGCTTCTCTGCTCTGTTTCTGTGTGTTGCATTGTACACAATATATTATGCTTAAGCCTGCACTGATTTGAATTGGTTATATTGTTAAGACTGGTTTAGACATGGATTTGGACAGCAAAATCTGAAGAAATGAAATGCATTTCTCAAAAAGGATATGTTTACCCTTTCTAATAAAAAGGAGTGACTTTATATCTTTCAGTTGCTAACAGATTATCAAGATGTCATTCTCCTTATAGTGACATAGACTTCTTTTTAAAAAAGTCAAGTAAAAGGTCTTTATTTTGTGGCTTTGTCAAGGTGGATGTATTAAAATATTATTGTCTAGTATTTGGTTCCTAGAGGTAACAGAGAGATGAGAAGATACAGAAAGACAATTGGTAAGGAGAGATGTTCAGTAAGTTTTTGTTCTGAAGATCTGTATTTATTTCAGGACCACACTAGATTCTGTAGGTAACATGAATTTTTATTAATATTTTACTAATAGTATCAAAAGAGTATTTCTTTACTCTTGAAGGAAGAAACTTTTCTGAAAATTCTACTACATACTTGTGTAGCAGAAATGTTAAGTCCTGGCCTGAAACAATGATTGAGCATCTGATTGGAAGGCAGGGCCAACCCTGGGAAGCCCAGGTGCATGCAATGCACCTGAGTGACTAGAAGGGGTGGAGCCAGGATCCTCCCTTTCCCAGATCTCATTTCAAGGCTGGCAGTGAAGGTGAGGATATCTCTTGGCGGATGTCCCTGTCTATCTGAGGTCTTTCAAAGCTAAGCAGTTCTTTTCCTTCATTTCTGTGGCTGCTGCATTTGGGCTCGTTCTCATCTGCTGTAACTGAAGACTTTGCCACCCTGCTACTATTGTGGTACTTTCCATCCCATTACAGCATTCCAACTTGGTTTTTGGGCACCCTCCAGCAGTTCTTCACCAAGCTAGGCATCAGCAAGCTGCGTTTTAAGCCAGCCTGTAACCCCTACACGGAACCCAGTATGGAGGTTATTTAAAAAATAACACAAATAACTTGTGTTATTTTTTAAAGCAGGGGGTATCTAGCAAATTGACTGAGACAGCATATCAACTTGATATATCACCTTAGTAGTTTTGCATGTTCTTTTTTTATGTTCTATCTCTCTGCAAATAAATACACAAAAATAATATAGAAAAAAAATTGCTTTTAGCTTCCTGAAATGATATATTTGAATCTAGTCCTTAATCTAGGTTTAGTCAGTCCCCCAGAACTGCACTGCAAGGGGCTGAGGCAAGTATTTAGTTCTTCCTTGTCCCAAATTTTATCTTTTCAGACATTGCTGATATCTCTCTTAATCATGAAAGAATGATCTAGCGTACTACTCTGTGGAGCAGCAATAAAATATTTACCTGCTTTTGCAACTTCTGATTCTGTATAATCCTAATTATTTTCAACCCCAGATCTTTTAACTCAGGCTGCCAGTATGATCTAAATATGATGAATCCTCTCAAGAATGTTGCCATAAAATATTAGATTGCACCTTTCTCTCCAGGAATATTTTCTGTAACATTAAGAAACAATGTCAGGTATTTCAGAAATGTTGCAATTTCTGGGTATAAGTAAAAGATGAAACTTGAATTCAATGAGAAAATGGGGAAGACAAGAATAAAACACTGTCGGAATATTAAAATTTTACTATGTGATTGTTTCCTATACCAAAGGTAGGCTTTCTTATATTGATATTCAATAATCAGCCTCAGGAGTTTACCTTGAGTTGGCAACAAGAACTCATTATTTTGTAGTAGTGTGCTTCCTTGTTTCTTTTGTCCAACATCTTATCCAACCCCTTCTACTCCTATTTTTACTGTATTATGCATTGTTGTATTTTCTGATCCCCTGCTTTGTGTTTCATTTTCTCAGTTCCTATCCCAGTAGATTTCTTTTCAAAATACAGGCATAGGTATGAGGAAAACAGCTTGTGAAATAGGATCCCTTGGGAGGGGAGGCCTCAGGAAATGAAATAGTTCAGCTGAAACATAACAATGGGTTGCTCACATGATTTGGATAAATACAGTATGTTGGTGGTTGTTTGCTGCTTTAGTAGTGGTTCTAATTTCCCTGTACTAAGTATCCTTACTTTCAACATATTTGAAGGTAAAAAAAGAATTCTTGAAATATAGTAACAGCAGAAAGATACTTGAATTGTAGCTTAACTAAAGTTGTTATTTCACTCAAGAACACAAATAGATTTACTGTCCTCTTTGGCTACACTTCAACAAGCTTTGCACAAATAATAAAATCCATTCCTGGGTATTAAATCTGCATATATAATTGAAAAGATTGTGTGACAGCTGGACTGGCTGATGGGTAAAAAATAGTTCTACCAGCTGAAAAGATTATTGCTGAGGACATCACAGTGGTGAGATAACAAAATGAAATACAGGTTGTACCTTTAGATGTTGGCATTGTAAATCATAGGACAGAAATTTATACATGCAACCTGGTGGTTCTTCTTTATTGCACTTTTTTCTCCACCCTGTATTTTAATAAGATCTTTCTCTTTACCTGCACTGCACTAAATAATTGCCAGGTGTCTTGCATGTTTATTGAATCCTTGATTGAAATGAAATGATTCTATACGAATTGTTGGCTCATCTGCATGAAGTCTTAACTATTGAGAATAAATATTTATATTCAAACTTATTTACAATTTGCCTGTAATAAATGAGTACAAAAGCACTTTGTTCTTCAGATAACTAAAGTATTAATCTGAGGGGGTATATTTTAGAGACACTAATAGCCAAATTCAGTGGTATAACTTCAGATAGTCAGGACTGTACAGGCTATAAACTTGGAATGAATCTGAGTTTTAGTGGTGTCATCATACTTTCCTGGTAGAATATAATAACACGAGCTATTTGTATTAGTACGGTAATGAAACATTTTTCACAAAGATGTGTGGATTTCACTCTACACAGATTTTATGCATAATATTTTATGGTCAATTCTAGCCAATAGAGATAGGGATAACACCCATTTAATGTGTAACTCTTTTCTATTCAACAGAAAAAAAATAGTACAAGCATACATTTGAAAAGAGCACTTTTCAAAATGAAATTTTGTGCACCTCATCTTTTCAGTTGCATCATACTGAACTGGAAAAGAAAAAACTACTCTAGTGGAGAAAATTATCAATACATTCATGACATAAGCTCACACACAACTGTAGTATAATGTACATAATGCTATGCTGTAATGTGCATCTACATACCTATATCAGCTGTAAATATATGTATATTCAAGTATCATAGGATTTTTTATCTGTTCTTTTATATATGCCTAGTTCTACTACTACTGGATTGTTCGCAGCCCTTTCTGTAAAGGTAACTAAAAAATTGAACATCAGTCACTCTTGGCTCCAATGCTCTGACACTTTTTTATGCTCTCTAACAAACTTGCTGAAACTCAGCTGTCTTGAGATATATTTGATACTAATGTGACTGGTGATCCAGATTTAATGTAATTTGATTTCTAGAAACTTTGGTTCAGACTATTGGATGAGTAGTCCAATTGTAAGAATTTGTAGCTAGCAAATACTACGGTTCTGGCACCTTATACACTTTTGTTTATGTAAACTTTTCACATTTCTATACTAAGCTGTACTTCAGAAGTACTTCTGCACAGGGCTTCTGTGTTCATGAAAGGGAAACTCATTAATATCATTCTGTAACACCTTGAGTGCATCTCTAAGACTACTGAAGAGGCTACCTCCTTCATTTCTTAGTAGGAGATAGTAGAAAAATAGGCTTATTTTCTACTTTTTCCTAAGCTGTATTTTCTTCCTATGTCTTGACAGACAAAACAAATGTTTCTCTTTCTTGGTCATTTATCATGGCTCAATTTCAGACGCAGATTTTTTCTTTGATTTATTTTATTGCACACTTTTATATTAATGGGTTTTCATATAAATCTATGCTTTTTTTTACATTATGAAACTCATAAAGATGACTTATATGAGTGACTTTATTTGTTGCAGAAGGAAAAACGTCATTCACATGATGTAGCCAGAAAAGGTCAAATAGGAAGCTTTCTTATAATGGTAAATTTTTCTGATTATGCAGTTGTGAAAAAAGAAAAGGTAATTGACATTTACTCACCCTGATACTCAGACAAAATGACTACTTTCCTCATATCTCTTCTGCGCAATATTTAAAGCATAAGTGGAAATAGCTTTTGACAAATTGCAAGTAACTCAGCACATTAATAGTAATTTATGTGAATCATGTATAATATAATTTATGCTGGGATTGCTAAAATTTTATCAGATCATCACTCTCTGAAAGTACTGAATAATATATTGACCTCCCCAGAAAAGAAAAGAAAAAAAACCTTTAAATACAGCTTATCTGGCACTTTACTTTCCCATTATGAAATAAGCAGCTGCATTAACTGCTTAGCAAAGATTCATAATACACTGCTGTTCTGCTTTATTCAGTATATGTAGAAATGATTCCAAAATAAGATCTCAGATGTGAACAGTCTCACACTGTTCATAACTTTGTTGTGTAAAGTCTTTCACCCACAAATGCAAACAATACTAATTACTCTTATTTTATGGGGTTTTTAACACAGTGTTTGAATCCAAGTTACTTTCAGCACATTTCTTACTGAAAGTGAATTGACTGAAGTGTGGAATTCTGCTTTGTGTGTGTTTCTTAGTTGTCTAAGTCTTTCATAGTAGAAATGTCTTTCCAGAGAACTGTCACATCTTCATTAAAAAAAATCACTTTATGTGAAGTTTTATTTAAAAGGCTAGTATTTAAAGGCTAGTAGAATATTTTTAACTCTTTTTGTTCTGAAATGAGTCAGTTCAATTATCTGAAAAAAAAACTTCTTAGCTTTCTGTCTTTCCTGATGTTAGTGTAAAATGTAGTCTGACTCAAGCTCCCCTTCAACACTGTAAAAGTTTCTAAGACAATGTGTTAGATTTGACATTGAATTCCTATTCATTTTACTATTATTTCATTATTTCAATGATTTCTAACATATTAAACCATTTGTTTGTATCTTTTCCAAAATCAAGAACACCATTGCTCACACCACTACCAGTGTACCTGTCTGGAAAGCTAGCAGATTATCTTCACTGCAATTACAGATCTTCAATGTATCTGTGTCTTTGGTAGCAAGAATTAAAATGATTTTTTTACTGGGGAGGTATTTATCTTCAATAGGGTGTTTTTGGCAGCAGAATTTGGAAGACCATTGTCCAGGAGACAAGAAGGAAAAACAAGTATAGAAGCTATTTCATGAATAGCAGTACCAGAAAATTTCTCAAGAAGAGAATAGCCAGCAGACTGAGGGAGATGATCCCTGTTGAGGCTGCCTTTGGTACTCTTTCTTCTATGGATTTATTTTAATTACAGCTATTACACATTAAGAAAAAAGATGTTTGTAATGCTGTACATTGTCTTCTTTCTTTTACTAGGGACCAGTGTACTAAACAGAATGCAACTTCAATTTCAAAATTTTACTGAAAAATGTGCAAAAATATTGATTGTCTTTTTCTCTTCCGTTTTTACATGCCTTCTTCTCTACTACACAGTAGAGACTGAATTAATAATTCAGAACATGAGGTTTAGAATGAAAACTAATTTCACTTTAAAACATAATGACAAAAGGTGTGGGCACATCATGACTCTTTAGATCAAATATGTAATGATTTACAACTTCAATTGAGTTTCAGTTTCATCAAGAAAAGTTTTCATTTATCTTTGCTCAAGAGTGAGCCCTTTTTCAACATCTTTAAAGGCTAGACCAGTGCAAAACTGTGTAGTAATAAAATCACGTCATAGGGTTCAGAATTGTCTCATTGTAGATCAAAGCCATATTTTAATGTGCTCCAGAGCCCTGAAATAGTGCACCTTTATATCATTTACTGACAGTATATCTAAAGAATTTCTATCAACTTCCCTACTATAGAAAATAACTAAGTAACTAACAGCTGAGTACACTGAGTTATTTGTGAACAGACTTCAGTGTCCTGTTTTATCATAATTAACTTGAATGAGATGAAGCAAGTTGATCACTGTTGAAATGGAACCAAGACAGGTGATGGGCATAAGTCTTTTATGTTTTGAGGTGTTAGGAGTATTTCTCAATATTTTCAATCAAATTACAACCTTTCTTTCTTGTTGTGAATTATATATTAGGCAAGATAAAACCAATCACATGGAAATATTTGTATATAACAAGTTCCTTTATTGAAGTTAAATACCTTTTATAGAAGGTACTATATTTCTATTTGCTCCATTTATAGGGTGCATTTTTTTGTGTTTTATTTTCTATTGTTCGTAAACCTTGCCACTTTTTCTATTCTCAACTTTCGTCCTATTAGGTAGACTTTTGTCAGAGTAGATTCAAGCTTCATCTTGTTGATAGATTGAATGAAGCAGCATTTTCAAAAAAGATGAAACTTCTGCTGATGAAACTTGCTCTTGAAATACTGTTGTCAAAATAATTCAAAAAGTTGAACTGTTTCATTTCAACTGCCATGTTGTCAGTTAAACTGACCATTGCAATCTTATGCTGTTGCGATAAGCATTTATTGTTCTTTTTGTAAGAGCTTTCTGAAACTGAAGACTTCTTAAAACTTTCAGCTTTATGGAGACCAGGTACAAGTACTTACTGACTTAACCGCTTAATTTTTTTTGTATCATGGAATGTAATAGGGTTTTCATTTTAATTTTTCATTTTATAAATAAAAGTTCTTTAGCAAAGTATTAAATGTAAAACATTTAAAACTTGGTAGAGTGTGTATTAAATGATATCTTCTGCTTTCAGCTTGCTATGCTCTTACCCTACTAGTGTCATTTTATTCACAGCTGTAAACTCAGTAGCTGTTATTTATAACATTTCTCCTTTATTGTTCACACCCCGTGATCTATTCAACATGATGTGCATCATCATCCACTTAATAATGACATAAAATTTGGTTTCTGCTGATTGGAAGTTTATTGTTCAGTTGATGAGAACTTCTGGAAAATAGTATAAAATTTTTCAGAATTAACTGTAATTTTAAGAGCCAATGCTTCTATGATTTCTAGCCACTGTGAAATATTGCAATCATGTTCTGCCTGTAAGCCAAATACTGAACAAAGTGACTGTCATACACTGTGCTTAGCATTCTGTTTTCAGCTCATTTGATTTGGTGTCATCGCAGAAGAGTCCTTTGTTAAGAAAATTTCTGTTTTCATTAAGACTCTTCTGCATTCTCCTGTTCTGCTGGGAAGATTGAAAACCTTTTTGTATTCAACATTCTTTGTGTTGGAACTTCTGAGGGTGAAATTAGCAAGCATTTACTTATTTAAGATGTAGTGCTTCAAGGCACTCCTGGATAGCCTGAAACAGTTTTGATCACTGAGTTCCATAAGAGGTGGGCAGTCTTCTAGACAAATCATTACTAAGAAGCCTAGTACTTACTGTACTTAATTCTGTGCTTAAACAATTCCATCCCTTAAAAATTGTGCATTTTTTTCCTTCTTTTTCTATGTATAGTCACTGTGGTTGTGAACACTTTGGGAAATGCAAAATGTGTGTTTTTTCATTCTGATGACTTACTTTGAGAATCTAAAGTTCAAGAGTACACTTGGTCAGTATTGATTCCTTGGATGAAGACCAAAAGTAAAGAAGAAAACTCAGGTAATCTTACCTGAGTTATCATAAACTGTGCAGTTAAAACCAACTGCACAGCCTGAAGTTATCTCTTTCCTTTTCTCCCTGTTCTGAGGTTTCTATAGATGACAGTATAAGGTGAGTATAATTTTATATAACCATATAAAATGGCTGAGTATAAAATTAGAGTCAATCTTGAATTCTCTTCTGTATCATAGTGGGGTGTTTTGATTTTCTTATTACTTTGTTTTGTGTGGCTCATGTATGATCAAAAGGATTGTGTGGCACCAAATATGTTTTATGATCAAAAAATTTACTCAGCATTTGCCTCCTGGCTGCCTAACATGTTCCAGCTTATTTCAGTGTAGTTCAGCCAAATGTGTGACTCATTTTCAGTTTGTTCCCTCTCTCCCTCTTCTTAATGCAAAAATCAGTTTAGGTCTTAAGGAGCACTTATCTGTGTTCTGTCTTGCAGCTGGAGTTGCACTTTCTGTATACTGATGGTGAACAGACAAGGTCCTGAATGCAGGAATCAATTTCAAATATTTCTGTGGAGGGCAATTAATGAAATCACCAGGATATCACTCATTCCTTGTACCTAACTAGGTTTTGCAGAATCTCAGACCTATAAAGGACCTGTCTCACTCATGTATCATTGAAGAATTTTCTTATCTCTTCTGCAGGCTTTCCTCTGTTGTAAGCAAATGCATTGTGCACTCTGACAGCCTGAATAAGGCAAGGTTGGTCACAGCTCTACATCCAAGATCCAACCAGTAGTAAGGCTGAGCATATATTTCTGATAGGTACATGTGGATGAAATAACTTTATTTATATATATACACATATATGTATGTATAAATATATATGTAAATATAGGTTTCTTATCATACTAATCAGCACGGAAGGATATATAGAGCACTCAAAGGAGGGCAGGAAATGCCAGTGGCCTCATCCTGTTGCCAACTCTGGCTGAACTTTATGGAGGTACACTACCGGATATATTTATATTCATATGTACAGTGTGGATACCTTCAGTAGGTGGGCTCAGACACTGGATGTCCCCAGTGTCTATCTTGAATCTCACTCCCCTTAAATGTTGCCTGAGGCCACAGCTTCACTTCTGACTACTTTTTGTAGTGGTTCATGTGAACTTATCTCTCTCCTCTTCCTCCTCTAATTGGAGTTTCTTTAATATATGTATATCTGATGGTGAGATTAAGACACAACAGGTCAAATGTCTGCCTGACCAGTTTATGACAAATCCTAGTCACTAAGGGAGATGGGGAAATGAAGACAGGCGATAGAAAGGAGATAGGAAATAGAAACAGGGAGTCTTTGTAGAGAACAAGAGAGAGATAGCCACAACTGAGGGCTTCAAGGTTGCTCATGGTTCAGACGTTAATCTCCTGCAGTGATGGGTCGTTGGAGGTTGTATTGTTTAGTTGGAGGCTACTACTTTCCAACAACAGTACAAACTTATTTGTAAATCCAAAGTGGTCAAGTCAGCTCTCTTCAGACTGACAATTTCTGGCTTTTGAATCTTAGCAGGATCTCCTTTGCTCCTGTCTTCCAGGTCTTGCAAATTTTAAGTCTGAAAATAAGAAGAAGCAAGGAGATACCGGTTGTATCCTGTCTTCACAGGGCACAGTGGTATCATTTCCCAATTTCCCGTATCAAGCTGGAGTCATTTGCTCCTAGGTCCAGTCTCCAGCCATTTAACACTCCTGAGAACTCCCTTCTGAAGGCAAACAGCTCTAAAGAAGTGCTTTCAAATGTATAATTGTCCACAAAATGATGTTGATTTCCACCCTGTGACACCAATCACTTGCCTCCTGCATAAGTCAGTCTTATCACAAAAAAAGCCTCAGAAGTGAGATTTGAGAGAATAACAAGAAAATGACAACAACAGCAAGACACTTGTCTTTCAAAGAACTTTAGATCATTAAAAGTCATAGGACTTGCTTCCTAGAGAAGGATTTTCAGGAAGTTAAATAGAAACTGTACCTGGGGAGAAAAAAAAAAGTATTTAAAAGGAATGGTTCTACCTATTTTGTCTATCTAGTAATAGCTAACATCCATGAGAATTAAGATTTCCAGGTAGTTATTCTGAGTGACTTGAAAAGGTTTCAGACTGAATTTAAACACAAAAATCCTTGACAAAATATAAAAAGAACTTTATGCAAGAGAGTTAATCACACAACACCCAGAAACTTAGATTTATTTAGCATCAATTTTGCTTCATAAAATTTCTTTTAGGAAAAATAATTCTCCCTAGTGACTGTATATGCAATGTACATAATCTGAAAAAAAGTGGAGTATTTTCATGGCTGCAGATGTATATTTCTGTTTTTATAAACCCATAAGTGTTTGTAGTGCTTTTCTAAGTTGTGCTTTACATTCATTCTTGTGTAAATCCTACTGTATTGATCAAAACTTTTATTAATGAAGATACTTTTAGAAATTTTTCTTTAGCGTGTAAGTCGTTTCTATAAAATGTTACAATCAAGAGGTTTTATTTAGACACCTACTTTGTAATTCAATATTTCTATATAAAAAAGTAGTGAAGGATTATCATAAACAGGTAAATATATCCTGTTGAAAATGTTGACTGTAGATAGATTAAAATATAGTAAACGAAGGCATATTGCTCTGAATATTGCCTTCTTTTCTATGGATCTAATCCCTTTTCTGCTAGTGGTTTTGGGCATATTGCTTCAGGAACACGGACGTAGATGAGACCCATATTCTCTCTCATTTGCATCTTAACTAGAAGGAAATATCACTTGAGTAGCCCAGTATCAGGGCTTTGGAGAGCTGACTGATCTGTCCTGAAAGATGCCATACATCAGCTTAGGTCTTGGTCAGTAATAAGGCATGTACAAGGGCTGTTTAAAGTACAGTCAGTATTGCAACTAGAGTGACAGCAAGCTGAACTCAACCAAATGATAAAGAAAATACAAGGATCATCAATTTCTATTGTCAGAAATTATAAGTGGAATAGCTAAAAGCATCATTTTTAAGTGCAAAGTGATGAATGTCTTTAATGATATCCTTTCTGAGTAAGATCTGAAATGCTGTAGCACAGCAGTAGAGTAGATAATCTGTCCCATTCCTTCCATACAAGGATAAAGCCCAAGAGAAATTCTGTAGTATACTTAAACCTTCTAACACCCAAAGTGAAAAATATATATATACTTTTCCTCATTGTCACTTTGTTTGATCTGCTGCTAGGAAGCAATATATTTGGAGAATATGCTATAAAATATGCTTTAAAATGTGAAAACTGAGTATTTTGCTGATATAACTTGATTTTCCAGATTAAGACGAAGAATCTTGTACCAGGTTAAATCTTACTGATTTTGTATTTAGATTTTCTGTGACTTTATACATTATTTTTTTTATAGCTTGAATGCAGGCTTATGCTAAGTAGAATTTTCTCTGTTCATCGTGACAGTTACCATGCTGTTTATGATATTTAATCTAATTGTTGGTTTTTTTTTTCTTGAACCAACTGTTAAGGGCACTTTGGGCACTAATTTAATACCCCTTCTGTGTTGTAGGTTGCACTGGCAACAAAGTAACCTGTTAGTGTTACAGAGGATAACACCGAGTTGCTGAAGATCATAAAATGCCCATAAAAAAGAAGAAAGAGTATGTAAATAAAGCAAGTAAGAGTAACCAAGCTGTAGCCTCAAGAAAAAAGGCTTAAACTAATCTTAAATTTTAATCCTAGCAAACTTGTATTCTTATGCCAACACAGAATGTAGAAGATTTAAATATATACCAAAAACTTTCTCACTTTCTTCCTTTAGGAGTTGATACCTAAATGCACTGTTTCCCATGCAAATTTTAATGGAACTCTTTAAATTTAAAAAATGTACTGTAGAGATAGACATAGACATGGTTTTATTGTGTATGTATATATATACTTTTTTTTTCTACAGGGCATTGTGTAAGTTATGAAGTAGCAAGACTTTTTATTTTAACATGCCAATGTGGAATGCAGACTTTAATAATCATTTTGATTGTGCTTTGAGCGTAGGCTTACAGGTCACTGAATGCGTTTCACTAACTCATCACAAACTACAATGTCAAAGTCACCTGCTGTTCCACCTTCACCCAAAATAAACAGCATGAAGAATTCAAACATGTTTCTTGCTCACCCCTAAGCTTTCAGTAAACAAATAAAAACCAAGCAATTCTTACTGGCTCTTACATGAGTCTTGGGAGGATGTTTACTTTTCATTATCTAGATACACTTATACCATTACTATTCAAGCATAACTATTTTATATGTACCTAGTAAGTTATATCACTTCATATTTATTTGTGGATACTTCTCAAACCATGTTTCCTTATTTCTTTCCAAAGAAATACAGACATGATGTACAGAGCTCATATCCACCTCCTAACTGTATTTAGAAGTTTTCCCAAGAGGTCCCTCCGTATGGCTTGGTAGAAAAATGGGAACATGTCACATAGTTTATGAAGCTAATGGGCCAAGGCATCTTTTCAATCCCTTATAGAAGAGTTTGGTCGAAATTTCTATTTTACTTGGCTTCCCCTCTCTACTTCTTCCATAGAGAAGCAGCACATAATATTGTGCTTGATAGAAGTGCAGTTTTCATACTGAAGCACTTGCGTTATAGTTTGCTAGACTCCAGCAGCAATAATAATGATTGACTGGGATCTAGCATAGCTGTGCAAGAATCTCACTGCATCAACATAGAGATCTCTGCTTACAACATGCTGAGAAATCAATGTGAATATAGCAACACTGACTAGCAAATAAATAAATATCCATTTCTATTTTCCTTCAGAGAGACTATTATTTTATCTCAGATGCTTTAAAAATATTTTTCCTGTTTATATTTATTTCCTTCTTAAAAAGACTTATAGATAATAACTGTAAAAACAATGCAACTGATTTGAATGAGTCACATGTCACAAGAACAAAAGCAGTTTTGTTTCCGAATCATTCTTTCTGTAGCCCTCTAATCCCTCTGTCTAAAGGTAGAGATTTGGTTTGAAATGATAGATCATGAAATTTTTGTTAGTAAACACAAGTGTCAATTTCAAATGTTCAACTGGACCAGCCTGTCTTGGTTGTACATTTACTTTATGAACATCAGATGGGGACATTAAGAATCTTCAGAACATATAGTTGATGTAGGTCACTTCATCTTTAGGATGTTTCAAATACAGTTTTTCAAGGTTTATAGCTTTAGGACTCTACTTATCCTACATGACATTCTTTATATTCAGAATTTTAAAGAATTTACCCTAAAACAGAGGCTTTCAATTCATTGACTCTTTAGGGAGACAGAATGCTGGAAGGGATTCTTTCTTATCAGACAGGCACAATGCCTTTTTAAATTCATCAATTCTGCATTTTCTTAGGTAAGATAACAACAAGAGCACTAATTTTTCATGCCCCTTTGGGACTGCTTTGGACTGCTGAAAGCAAGAGATAAGATCACTGGATTCACCTGGAGATTACATTTACTTCAGATATGTGCAGAAGGGACTCATGAGAAAAGGAAGTATTTACATTCTGGCATGTTAATGAGTTTCCATCTTTTTTTTCACCTCTCTTTCCCCTTGTTCACTCTTGTAATGTTTGTTTGTTTGTTTTCCATCTGTTAAAAGATGGGGAATATATATCCGCTTCACTGGCATTGCAAGCACATATACACAGTAATGAAAAGACTGGCAATGTCTTTGAGGTGACTGGACTTCTTTGTACATTCATTTCTACTCCTTGGAGGGGAATTTACCTCATTTTTAGCCTAGCAAGCATCTCTACTACTTCCCTTCCATCCCTGCAACCTTCAAATTTCACAAATACTTCTTCTCCATACATGTTTGCTTTCACAAGGCTTTTGGTTTTATTCAGCCCTACTAAGAAGTTAGCTATCACAAATCATTTAATCGCCCTTTAGGTACCATTCTTTCCATCTGCTATTTTATGGTTCTCATTCATGTCTGCAATCTTGGAACTATCCTTTCAAAACAATTTCCTGCCTTGAATGAAGAGGAGATTTTGCTTTGACTTTTTTTTTTTTCAGTAGTTATATGTTTTTTTTCTGACATACTTTCTAAACATTTCAGTCAGCACTAATTATTAAGTACATAGTGTTTAGTATATGTTCTTTTCTGTGCTAGAATAATTTCAAAGCAAGTGCCTAATTTATAATTCTATTGTATTGCAACATTTTCCTCGCTCTGTACCCACTTAGATGAGAATGTTTAACCCTTTTATTCCAATTTCATTTTTTTCTGAAGTTTAGCAAACTTGATTTGTTATTTGCACACATAGAAAGCTACAGAAATGCTTTTTTTTCTCTCACCCTATAACTCACTCTCTTTATAATTTCTTTTTCTTAAATCTTTTAGCTGAACAAAGCAGACTGGTCATCTTCATTAATTTAGATTTCTGAGGGAGATATTTCTTCTGAAAGTGTTGTTGTTTTACTACTTGTTTTTCTCACCAGCAGTACTATTTTAATACGTGTATTTTCATTGTATGAATGTAGTATAGATCTGAGCTACAAATAATTATTTACAAGCTTGCAACTGCAAGTACCACCTCTTAATGTGGATAAATAAATAGAGATCCAGCTATTCTGTATCTGCAGCCTGAATGGCTTGGATTAGTGAATAATACTGGGGTTGAACAGCTGATTAATATTCATCTTGAAACTAATTATTCTTGATGTGATGAAAAAAATGAATTTATGGATACAGATAAAAAGTAAAATTCATCTAACGAGGACATCTAGATTCTGCAGAGAAGAAATCTACATTAACTTTAATGATAAGGAGTTCTCAAGGATTAGTAAAGTATTATAACGATATTATAATTTGATTTAATATTTTCTTCACAGATGCTTAGTAAAATAGTCTTTAAAGTCTGTGAATATAGCAAGCTTTAATATTGGAAACAATTATCAAATTATCTAATAGTTTGATCTGTGTTTTTGTTCACAGTTCTAAATAGAGAGATCTACAATGTATCATCAGTTTGTCCAGATATTACGATGTTAGCATATTTCATTAACTCAGTTTGTGCTTTTTTATTGTTTAAGGGTTTTTTGTTTGTTTGTTTGTTTGTTTTTCCTGTTGAGATAAATTGAAACAAACTTGGGTACAAGAAAAGCAATGTCATTTGGCCTTGAACACTAAGTTGAAATGAGAAATGAGTAGATCTGCATGTTACACATTGTAAAGAAGTCAAACCTGACACTGTGTATTAGTTGTTCTGCTACACCATGCATTTAGTTGCCAAAAGTACTATGTCTGTGCAGAAGTGTAGCTCCAATCCCAAAGATTGGACAGACAAAAAGGGAGATAAGGATGTAGAGTAATGAATGTAACATTCATGATTGTGGCAGCTAAATGGGTATTTCTAATTTATGATTTCAAATGCATGCCCTGAATTCTTTACTGAATCTTGCTGTTAATCATTTCTAAACAGTTGCTTCTCATGACCAAAGTAAGTTGTTCACATTTTCTGCACTCATTTAAAATGTGTTCTCTTTATGGATGCTTGAGAATATTATACTTAAAAGGATGAATATGAGTGGTCTTCTTTCTTCTAATTAATCTTCATGATATTACAATATATGCCAATGTTTTACTTTTTTTCAAACCAATGACATTCTATGGAGAACTGATTGAACCTCTTAGATGTGCCTTAAACAACTCATACCTACTGTATTTCCAAATCTCTTGTACTCTATGTACATGTACAAGCTAAATAATAGTTTATAGAATAAGTTCATTAACTTCTTGCATATCACTGTGCACAGAATTGATGATTTCAGTACACTGAATGGAGTATTCAAAGCAGCATGCAACATGTCCCATCCAGCAAACGCATACTGAGGTAAATCAGTAGTTCTGCTATCTCTGTTGACTTTCACCATGTCTTCTGTTTCATTGTTTTTGTTCTAGAGATACAGAGCACCTTGTAACAGCTAATGTTTGGCATACTACAAAAGTATACAAGGAAATTTTTCTCACATATTATTTCCTCCTTATATACATCACAGCAAGGAAGACTCGTATATGAAACAATTACCTTCAGCACTTTTTTGAAGAAGAAATATGTTTGGCATTTATAAGAAGTCACTTTCAGAATTGATAAATAATCCAGCACCTAACTGTTAGTCAACTTATAATTGTGGAACTGTTGGAAATAAATCTTTTTGACAAATCCAGTAAAGCTATCCATTGTCAGTATGCCTCTCTCTTCTGTCTAGAAAAGTGAAGAGATGGTCCTATAGTCTATCACAGTCTGTTGATTTCTGTGTTCTATTTTGGCATTGTTATTCTTTTTGGACTGTTTCTTGGTCAGTTCATTTCCCCAAGGTATTCTATGATTCTATGACTATGATTCTGTGATTTGGAATAGAGTTAATTTTCTTTATAGCAGCTTGCATGATGTTGTTTTGAACTGCTGATGAAAACAGTGATGATAACACACTGAAGATTTAATTGCTCCAGAATATTCTGTTAGTATGCTGCTTCCAGTGAGGAATCTGGGAGTGTACCAGCAGCTGGGAGGAGACAGAACTAGGACAGCTGACCCAAATGGACCAAGGGATATCCTGTACCATGTGGTGTCATGTTCAGAAATAAAATCTGAGGGAAAAAAGGAGGAAGGGGGGATATTTGCAGTGATGCTGTTTGTCTTCCCAAGAAACTGGTATGTATGATGGACCCTGTTTTCCTGAAGGTGAATTAATACCTTCCTGTCAATGGAAAATAATGAAAGCATTCCTTATTTTTCTTTGCTTGCACACACAAATTTACTTTACTCATTAATCTATCTTTATTTCAACCTACGAGTTCTCAGACTTTACCTTTCCAATTTTCTCTCCCGTTCCACCTGGCAATGATGAACAAGTCATTGTGCAGACATTTAGCTGCCTGCTGGTGTTAAAACTACAACACTGCAATGCAGTAACTTATTACATAAGTACTGGAGGAAAAACATCAGCATTGATAATTATTATGATAAATGATTTAACAGGATACAAAATACTGACTTTTCCAAGTCTTTGCATTTTATTCTGTTAAAAAAAAAAAAAAAAAAAAAAAGCGTGTTAATACTAATACTTGCTTCTTATAAGTTTATGTTATATGGCACTGTTAGTACAGTTATGGAGTCTTTTTAAACATCTACTTTTGCACTGTCAGAGTCAGATACAGATTTTGACTATGTGGCTGCAACTATCACATAGTCACAGTGACAACACTGGGCCCTCTACTAGCTGACTGAGAAAATTAATGAATAAGAGACTGTGTTATCTTGCTTGTGTAGTAAATGTATGTGTCCTGAGATCAAGCTTTTTTCAGAGTAATTATTAAATTAATTGATTCTCTGGCTTTGTTTATGAAGAATATGGCTTCACTTCTCTTATGCACATTAAGTGGAAATTTAAGGAGATTCTTGGAGAAGGTCTCTCTAGTTTAAGGAAAAAAAAAAAAGACATTGATCCAAAGCCATCTGTCCCTGTGTCTTGAACACTGGAGAAGTAGAATTCTACAAAAGTCTCAGTTCTTTATATGAATGCCTGGTATCAAGTGGCAGTCATGTTTCTTCCTATTCCGGGAACAGTAAATCAAGTTTGATATGCAAAGTAATGAACATCATATTGTGTCTCCTGATGAACCTAAACCAATTCTACAGAAGCTCCTGTCATCCCATCAGCAACCCTGCAATGGAGAAATGAACAGAACTGTTCTAGAGCAAAACTGGTTTAATTGGAAGAAACAGTTGCAATTAAACAAGTTATAGTGTCAGAGGAGAAATAAAGGTTTGGTTTCTTGTGGTCTGGGTATTAAAATTGTATTGCTACATAAATTCTTTGACAACTCAAAAGGAATAAGTTCATTTTGAAGCCTCTCTCTCGTTAGAGGTATTAGTAAGTTATTTTTCACGCAGATGCTGTCAGAACCGTTAGGGTTGTCATTTTAAATTTGGATCAAATTATTGAATGCTGTAGTGTGTTGACTCCTGTCAGCAAATAAGCACTTACAGATGTTTGCACGTTCCTCTGTCTTCATTGGGAGGGGGAAAAGAACAGGAAGACCAAAAGAGAAAAACCACAGATCAAAATAAAGGTAGAATAAGTCGAAGAAAATAAATATAGTTGAAGAAAATAAATATAAAGAAAAGGCAATGGCTTTCAACAAGTAGACCAACATCTCTGATCAATGGCTACCTTGGAAACAATCCCCACATCTTGTTCTTCCTCTACCCTAGTTTTTATTGTTGAGTTTGACATTAAATGTTATGAAATATTCCTTCAGCCAATTGTAGCCAGATAACGTGACTGTGTCTCCTTTTAGATTCTTGCACAGTCCCAACCTATTTTCTAGAGAGAAGAGGGAGAACAGAGTAGGAAAAGAAAAAGATCTTGATGATGGGTAGGTACTGTTTGGCAGTGGCCAAAATATGGATGTGGTATCAATGCTGTTTTAGACAAGAACACAAAACACAATGCCATATGAAGAAAGAACCATCCTGAGCTGACTCAGAAAAAGTAAGTACGCAATTTATTTATAAGTGTCTGCATGACTCCTGTAGGCTTTATTATTTTCAAGGACAGCCAAGATAATGAAGATGTTATCTGTATAATCCTTGATTCTATTCCTGGTGAAAACTCTGCTTGCCCTCAGTGGGACTTTAAGATCCTGTTATAACAGTAGTATCACATAATATACATGATGAAAAATGTAAAAAAAAAAATAGCAAAATCCCTCATTTTTCCCGTCTGCTGTTTTACCATGTTTTTCTTTCCTTGTTTTTGTTTATTTTCCACTCAGATTTTCTCTTCTCATTGCCTTTTGAAATGTTTACTCCAAGTAATGAGTACTTTATCATAAATTGTTAGCAAATACTTTTCTTGATCATTTTTGTCTATTTATGAGACCATAGAATCACAGAAGCATAGGGACTGGAAGGGGCCTCTGGAGAACATTTAGTCCAGACTCCCGATAATGCAGGTTCCCAAGATTATGTTGAAGGCTGGTTTTGGATATCTCCAGAAAAGGAGACTCCACAATCTCTCTGTGTTAGCCAGTCCTGGTGCTCTGTCACCTTCAAAATTCATGATGGCTTATAAAAGAAAATTGTCACAACAGGATATATGGTAACAATGCAAGAGCATACTTAAAGAAAGAACTTCATATTAAGTCTGTGACAAACCTGTCTGGATGTTTTTTCTCCTTTAAATTATAAGGAAAGCAATAATTGACTAATCAAAATAAGGGAACACTGCACTCCAACTTTTTTAACTACAGTAAACTCTATTCAGATGCTGAGAAATACTGGCATTTTCCAACAAGAGTTCTCATTAAGAAACATTTAATACATTCCTCATGACCTGGGAATTCTGGTAAACTCTGTGAGAAAAACTGGATATTTCAGATCACAATCTTGAAATAAATATGCCAGTGTATTAATGATATATTCAGTTTAATTAAAAATATATTTAAAAGCCCCACATAAATAAGAAAACTAATATTTCAAAGTACTAACTAACAGTGGAAAATAAGAAATTGACCGACTTCAGAACATAATGCTTCCTCATGCAGACAGATGTCTTGGCAAGTTACATTTTTGACTTTGTGTTGGAAACAGCAAAATCAATAGAGTTATTTGAATTTGTCATCTAGGAAATGTTGAGGTTTTTTTGAAGATTCATATGTTTTCATATAGGCAATATGCTATTGTGGAAAATGTATCTCTTGTTGATCTAAAAATTATTATATGTCTTGTTCTCAAGCACGCTACTATTTGTTCTGTCTTTGTAAACTAAGATGGAAAATTTCCAAAACCTTAATAAGAGTACTGCCACAACCTGAGAAATGTGTAAATAATCATGATTGTTTGTAACACTTCGGAGATCTTTAGAACTTGAAAGGAATCCAGAAATCAGAAGAGTAGATAGCAAATACTGAATAATATTTTAAATTTTTAGAGAAATGTAAAAAATACATGGTTGAATGGATTAGACTTTATCATTCCAATTGCTAATGAACTTTTAAACTGAAACACAGTTGTTAAAGTTCCTGGTAAAATTAATTTCTTATTATAAGTGAATGAATATAAGAATGAAACAGAAATCTCTGAATTTCTGCTTATGCTGGCTAACTAGATTTTTAATTTTTTTTCTATTTATATATTTGCAATTACCTCTACTTAAATTAATGTTTCTTGGCAGAGGCTTTACTTTATTTCTCATTTTATAAATAGACACAGATTATTGTGCCAGAGTCCTAATGCTATATAATCTGATCTTCTTCCATTCTGAAAACCTTTTTATTATAGTAAGTTATAAGTCAAATGATATAATCTATGTATTATGGATGTGTGCTAGCACAATACTACAAGGTAAATTGTTATTGATTCATCTTCTTCAGGGAAACATGTTTTGACAGTGCAGGGGATAGACATAAAGAGATATGATTCCAAATAAAAAAGGTAAAGTTGAAAAGATTTACATTTAAATTTAAAAAGTAGCTGCTGGAATTCAATAATAATAAGTAAGGAATTTAGCCTTGGAAACATCATGACATTATATATATATATACATATATATATATATATATATATTTAGATTTACCATTGTAGTCCTTTAGGTATTGATGGAAAGTAAGGACAAAATTGTTTTTTTTACTACTGTTTTTCAATTATATAAGCTCAGTTAATAACTGACTTTTAAGCACAGTTATTATAAAGTATCTTATATATATAATATATGCCAAAATGCCAAAATAGTGATTACTAGTTTTTATCCATCTCTGAAGTTCATTTATGTTGAAGAGTCTTAAATATGTTGACAATAATGTAATGTATTTCTCACATTTTGATGGCAGAAGAATGATTTAGTATTGTGTCCAAATATTATGTTAAAAATACTCCAATGAACAGTCAGCAGTTAAGCAGGAAATGAAGTTGAAAATGTAGCTATGTAGAATTATGAAATATACTCAGAATCTATTGTAGAATAGCATTTTCCCACCTGATTTCTCTTCTATGGGTGAGTTATTATGCGCATGAGTATAAGATCTCAAATATCCTGTGGATACAGTATGAAAAGTTTCTGACAGAAACTCACTAGGAGACTGCATAACTGTGGGAAAACAATGAAGGCTAGCAAAGTGTGTGTGGAGATCTTCTGCAAACAGACTGAGGAACCTATAAAAGCTGATTAAAAATATTTGAGATCACTAATAGAATATAAAAATGTAAACCACTACTAGTAGAAATCCAATAAAATGATAGCTGTGTATCAAAAAGATTCACACTTTGAAATGTCCCTCTCCCTCTCCTTTCTTCCTCTCTTTTTCTCCTTTCTTTCTCTCTTGTGTATTCCTTTCTCTCTCCACAAAATTATATAAAGAGAGTTTTATTCTAAACTCCCTCTTCCCACCCCCAGATATTCTGCAGAAAATGTAATCAGATAACCCAACATTCAGCGTGGAAAAAGTCTTCTGGGGACCTGTTTCCAATGGTCTTTTGATTATCTTAATATTATTATTACTAAAGTCCTACTATGAGATTAAGGAAGCTTGAGGCATCTTTTCTTTTTCCACTATGTATTTATGTAGGTTAGTTACTCTTCCAGATCAACATTCTGCAAACTTGTTCATTACTGTTTACAAGGACCTCAGTTATGGGCTTTCTAGAGACTCAAGGATAATGTATTTGATAGATAGTAAGACATATCATAGTAGTGTTAGGCACTTGTAAGTATCTGAGTCTCTTAATGAAGTTCAGTTTTGATTAAGACACATGGAAAATTTGCCCTGTCATGTTTTCCATAAGTGAATTCAAGCTTTGAAAAGGCTAAGTGGCCAATCTGGAAAATATATATATATATATATATTTTTTTTGTGGGAAATAAGAGAATGGAACACTTGAAAGTGTTAAGTAGCTAGGAAAAAGGGAGGAGAAAAGGGAAAAAAAGTAACAGAATTAAACTCGGGAAGATCCATGTAATTATCTGAATAATTTATCTGGAATTTGAGAGTAAAGTCTCTCTTTTTTTTTTTTTTTTCCCCCACTTATAGAGTCTCTTTTTTCAAAGTAACCACAATGATCTATTTTCTATATCATAGAATCACAGAATCATGGAATAGTTAAGACTGAAAGAGACCTCTGAAGGTCATCTGCTCAAGCAGGGTCCCCCAGACCAGGTTGCCCAGTACTGTGTTCAATCCACTTCTGAAGATCAAAAAGTATACTTCAGGAAATCTTCCTTTTTTTTCTACTTACGCATACATAAGCCACAGTTTCAGTTTATGCATTCATCATGTGTTATAAAAGACTACTCACGTTAGGTCTAATGAAACTTGAGTATATAGAAGAAGCAAAGCAGATGAAATTCATAGCTAATATGGTATTTCATCCCTACTTTACTATGTGTAGTATAACTAAAACATAAATCTAAGTGCAAAAAATATATGTATGTGCTGGGATATAGTGCCCACGTCATTTCTTGTTTCAATCCACTGGCAGGTACATCGTCCCTTTCTCAGTATCTGATTTATAAAATAACATTAAGTGCCAAAAATTTATGGCTCAATGACATAACATGATCTTGTTGTTTTAAAGTCATTGTCATCAATAATTCTTAAAGCTTTAATTATCTTCATTTTAAACTGGGACAAAGTGTAGAGAAAAATTGTTTTTTTGAGGCCACTGATTGTTGAGTACTGATGATTCTTTCTGTGGTGAAATAAAAACAAACAAAAAAGAAAAACCACAGAAAACTATTACTACTAATTTGTGTCTACTTGTTCTTATCTGCAGATTAACATCTCTCCAGAAGACATCAGAAAGAAAAAAGTTCCCACAACTCAGTTACGCTATACTAAGCAAAAAAATCTTATGCAAAGCTATTAATTAATCATGAAGATGCTAGACTTTCCTAATGGACATTTTCTTCATTGATTTGTGGACGTACCACCTATTTTGTCGACAAGGAATGGGTTCTAGTGCAGGGAAAATTAGATAGTAGAAAAACACATCTGCTTTGTCTACAGGGGTGATACCTAGATTTTTCTGGTGCTGTCATCGATTCTGTACATTGCCCGGTTGTTGAATCAGGAACATAATGTGAGTCATCATGTAATTATATAGTATAGAACAGTTCCTTTGTTACTGAGATTCAATCATAATGTAATATAACACTGAACTGATTTCCCCTCTTGGAAAACATTGTAGGCAGTATAGGGCAGAATCTGACCTTCTATTTTTTAAGTTCTTTGATGTAAAGCCTCATCCGCAGCTATATCTTAGGTCTGTTCTTGTATTTCCCTTGAAAGGCACTCTTTCATTTCGAATTCTGAATATAACAACTTTCTTAGCACCAGGAAGTCAATAATACTCAAATTCACTTCTAACTTGTATACTTACATGTGTTATATAATTCTCCCTTATGTTACCCTTTGTCTCCTGGTGGTTTGAATATTATTTAGTTGTAACATTTTTGAGAGATAAAGTCTTTGGATATACTTTTAGAATGTGTCTATTTTATTCATTTTAAGTTTAACTACACAATATTAACAAAAGATATGTCAAAATTTACAATGAAAAATTCAGAAGTGGATCTTGTGAAATACGTCAGCAAGTATTATCAGATGCTTGAGTATTATCTTAACTGGCACAGCTTTAGTATCATTAAGAGTTTTGCATATGCTTCAGCTATGTGTTCATGTGAAGGAGAAAAAATATCAATATCCATCTGTCAAGTGAGTATGGTATCATAGGAACTTAAATTAAGCCTGGTAGTTTTTAGAAAATATGATTCAAAATGACTGTAGTGTATAATAACACAAGAACAATAAAGAATTTACCTTGACTTGTCTTATAATTAAAGACAGGTTAGTCAAAACCTTGAAACTATATACCTTCAAAAATGAATAAAATTTTGAGGTTGAGAAAGTTTTGCCTCAATTCCACCTAGACATATTTTGCTATGTATTATGGCTATAGACAATTAAACATATGTGGTGGTTTACTGACAGATTCATAAGACAGCTATTTGAATGTTAGTATGTATGCACTAAGGATACACAAAGTACTGACTTTTCAGAGCTCTGTTACTGGCTTCCAAAACCTAACTGTAAGTACTGAAGAAAGCTTCATTCCTTTGAGGAGAGCAGATGGAAAAGTCCCATGTGAGTAAAGAGAGAGTGGCAAGTTTCAAGCTTTTGTTAAGTTCAATGGTTTTCATTTGCAATTGCAAGAAAAAAACTGTGTCAGAACTATACTTGCTATCTAGGTTTCTACTGCAGTATTTCCATAATTCAGTAATATAATTCAGTAATTATATCCTCGTTAGTGACATTGAGGAAAATTTGGAAAAATAGGAAACAAACAATTTGAAAGAAACTTAGATATACTTTGTTTTCATTTTCTAAGTTATTATCAGAGAAAAATCAATCAATCAATTGAACAAACAAATAAACAGGCAAAAAAAAACGACAAGAAGAACTAAAAAACACACCAAAAGGGTCCACTACTAAAATTCTGTGGAATATAGAGATTAAAGCTTTCATCTAAAGATTTCATCTACGATTAGGAAGTTTCACAGAATATTGGTTAAATTGAGTAGTGTACTGCATTAGGAAGAATATATCTTATAGCCTGGAGAACTAGAGTTTAAGAGGAGCTTGGATCACAAAGGGCCTATTTTCGTTTTCTTTTGCAATGGAGTTTCTTACTTGTCCTTTTTGGCATAACATATCATTTGAATAAAAAGAAAAGTAGTGGGCTTATTTGCTTTGTTTTGGCTTGAATTTACAGTGTTATTCTGGTTGAGAAATAAGTATGTTGTTTTGCTGGAAACCTCTTATTCATATAAAATATTAGAGTGTGGAGCCAAAAACTTAACTGTAAAGTAGTACATTGTAGAGAAAAAAAATGAGTGACTGCTTTGCAAGTATCTTTTTGTTTTCTAAGAGAGAGGAAAAAAGATAAAATATGAAGAATGTTATTCTGAATATAACAAGTGGATGTTTGATACCTTATCTGGAGATTTCATGGAAGATTAATCACAAGATTCCTATCTGATTTTGGTGCAATGGGAGGTTTTGGAAGAAAAAACAGGGTGGAGATCAAGGGTGACAGACATTATAATATAAAGTTTTGGAGGATTACGCTCTCACAGTTCCTTCAATATATGTTATACAGAGCTGTTCTGTGCAATAGTAATCTTAATAGCAAGTTATTACTAAATGTATAGATAGCTAAATGTATATATAAGCTAAAAATGAATTGACACTAAGGGGAAGAAAAGGTTCCAGTACTGCGTAAAACTATTCATGGTAATTCTGAACTAGACCAGCTATGATATAAGCAGTTTAGTTTCAGAAGTATAAAGCTCAGAGGTAAGTATGGCAGGAGAGTGCAGAAAGAATATAAGGAAAATGTCATCATCCAGTATATGGAGAAGTTGGTAGAAGATAATCCTATGCATATAGCAGATGATTTTTCACTTTTTTTTTCCTTAAACTGTAATCCCCCAGCCAATTACAGGAGCTTGAAGAGGACTATGTAAATGCATTACAAAAAGATAGAAAAGAAATAATGGTAGACTTAATTTTTTTAAAATATGTTTCTTGTATAAAATTTCTTCCTTGAAAAAAAAAGTCTTTAATCTATTGCTTGTACATCAAGCCTCACTTGGGGTTTGTCTCTAAATTATATATGTTATGATTTCCTGGACTTAACTAAAAAGGTGGCACAGCTATTTTACATTTCCTTTTCAAAGTGTGTTTTTTATATAGTGGGTTTTGTAGGATAAGAAATTCATCCCCAGTGTAATGTCATTGATATCAGAAGTAATTCTGGACTGGTTATTTGGAAATATTTTTTTTCAAACATTTTATTTTCTCAGGGTAATTTTTCATTTTACTTAGGAAACCAAGGACATGCAAAGGGACCAGGAAAAGTAATCAGAAAAAAACCGAAAGCATTCATGATAGTAAGGTACAAAAGATTTACAATAACTTTTTTACTCTTTCTAAAATAATAAGACTGAGTCATCAGTAGTTAGGGTATTTATTTGGCAAAAGCTAAATATATTGCATTTATCAGAATCACTCCATGGAACACAGTGATACTGTGGAAATAAACACATAAGTTAGTTCAGAATAAGTCAGTACATATTCTCCTGTGAATAAAATTATTTCAGGGTCTATATTTAGTATATATATTTACTATTTAGTATCTGTCAAGCTTGTTTATTCCTCTGTGACTTGCAAACACATCTGGCAGACTTCATACGTACTACTCCAGATGTCTTCTGGTATTCCAAGATTAAGCAGTAGAAGCTGTGGCTTCAGGTAATGGAGGTAGGTTTCCTTCTTGTCTTGGATATTTTGGAACATTCAATCCAAATTTCTGGTTTCTTAAAATAAAACTTAAGCTCTAATCTGTAACTATTTGATAGAAAAAGGGACACATACTCAAAAACAGCTTACTAGACTCACCTTTCCTGAATGTAGAGAGGACCCCTTTGGAATTTCTTTTGTACCACTGGGAGATGAAGTCACAATGTTATTAAAATTTATATGTTGAAGTATAAATAGACCACTAGCTAGGAACAGGAAAAATTACTCTGCTAAATTTATATGTGTGGGGATGAAGCATAAGAAGTAAAGACTGCACAGTATTTTCAGGGGATTTGTTTTTTGAAGCCAAGCCCAGCTCAAAGCCCTCTTTGGCAAAGTAAATGTAGACTACAGTTCAGATATTGTTAAGTGGTCTATCCACTTCATCCAGCAGAAGGACAAATGTAAAACCAAGAACTACTATATTTGTTCATTCTGGTTTCTGCACTATCATAAGGACTTCTAAGTCCCTTAATTGCTCACTTGTGTTTTGTTTATACTTTTTTTTTTAAACTTTGCTTCAGCATCTTGCTACTTGTATTTCATTAGTGAGTAAAATTTCTGCAGAATCTATTTTAACAATCATCTCCTCTTTCTACAATCTTAATCGGACTTTGCTTCAGTGTGCCAGAGTGCAGAAGACCGAAATGTCAGCAGCAATCGATTCATAAGAGTGATTTACCTTCTGGAGAGTGTAATTATGGTCATAGTTAAGAACTAATCAGGTGAGAGGATTGTGGAATAATAACACTCTTGACTTTGGAAGGACAAACTGAAAGGATATTGTTTCTTTGAGTCATCTCAGCAGATGGACACCTCTATGCTTTGACAACGGGAAGAGTAGATTTCCATGAGGGTTGTCTTCATTTTCAAAGGGAAAAAATGAGTAATCTTGCAATGGCTATCTTTCAGCTCACATAGGCAAAAACACATGAGAAAAGATGGAGTAAGTATAAAATACATTAGCAAACATGAAATTAAAATGAAAGTGTAGCTGAGATTTTTTTCATTTGCCACTGTGTGAAAGTTTCTCTGTCTATACAGACATTTATTTTTCTTCTTAATTGTGATTGTGGTGGTATTCAGCATTTCAGCTGTTTTGGCATATGCCCTTCATCAATTATGTTTTATTAAGCTTTATGGCAACTGAGTCTTCATTTGAAAGTGAAACATCGTCTGAAAGATAAGCAGTGAGTTTTTGTGTATAGTTTCTTGGGCACTCTATAGGATTCTTTTCTAAAGTATATTTTGCTTTACATTTGTCTGAGCTCACCACTGCTAATGATAGTAAAAACTTATCCTATACACTGACAATCAGACAAGTCATGTGCAATGATAACATGCGGGAGACACTGATTCTGTGAGGTACTTCTTTTTCAGTTTATGTGGACTTTGTTGGTGAGATTCATCATCTCCCATGAAGTAATTATCATTTCTCTGATTCCCTGTAAGCCAGCAATATTTCAGGAAGTATGCTGCCTAACTAACAAGTGTTAGTTAAAGCCATTATAAAGGTATCCCAGATGCTCCACTTCGTACCTATATCTTGTACATCAAAGGACAGTCTTCTTCCCTAGCCTAACATGATCTGAGGTCTTGAATAAACAAACTACACAAAAAAGTGACCATGAGAAGATTCTACTGCGATTTCTTCAACTTTAAGCAGCAGTTCCTTGTTTAGAACTCCTACAAAGCCTCAAGTAACATCAATATTTATTTTTTACTTCAAAAATAGTATGAAATAGATAGAAAACACTATCTCCTGGGGTTTTTTTTTTTGTACATTCAATGAGCTAACAAATGGATTTTAGTCCAGATCAGTCATTGGAATCACTACAATATCAATGATAGATACATTTCATCTTTCCTACAGGAAGTTGTTTTATCATGAGAAGTTAAAGCTTTTGCATTCAGGTGTGAGAAAGATGCAGGAATTCAACATGTTATTTTTACATGAGAAGTACTTTTAATAAGAAAAGTGAACTTTCATGCTGTAAGTCAAAGATGCTGTAGTATACTGGCTGAGATTCATTTGGCTTCCCTACCTCATTATGCAACCTTACCCCTACTGCAGGTATTTTAATAGTGCTTGAAAAGGAACATCTGGGACTAGACAAATTATCCTTTCGACTGTGTCTTGTTCTCAAAGAGATTATGCTATGGCATTAATTTTATTAGAGGTAAAAAGGCTACAATGTCTACAATGCCAAATAGTCCAGAATTTATTTACCAAATATTTCTCAAAAGACTTGGTCAAGATAAATTTCCATCTGTCCCAAAAGAGGCAAAAGTGTCCTCTGCTTTATTTGCATGAGGGAGTTGTGTATTAAGGTAGTAGTTCATGTATTATTATGTATAATTATAACTATAATTAAAGACCTTTATTTCCCTGTCTCTCTAATTTGCCACCAGTGATAACTTGGATAATTCATATTTAGCACATCCCTGAAGCTCACATAATTCATATTTAGCATAGATGTAGTCATTTTCAAAAGTGGATAATAGCATGGTGGTTTTATTTGTTGTTGTTGTTTGTTTGTTTGTTTGTTTTTTCCTGAAAACTAGGATAGTACAGAATATGCAGGATTCTGTACAGAGAGGAGATAATGAATCTTTACAATTCTCTAATCACACCACATTTTGAAAATCAAGAAATCATTTACATCCAGGAAATACAAGGATATGTTCTCAGTATATGCAGAGCATATTAGCACAGTAAATTTTATTAAAGGTCACATGAGTTTGAAAAGTCTCTCCCTTTCTGACTCTATTACCAGTCTCACTGTGTGAGGAAAAGGAAAGGAAAACGTAAAAGTAATATATGAGCAAATGTTGACTCTACCAGTAATGGTTCACACAAGATTTTCCACACCTGGAAATTTCTACAGGAAACATTTGTTTTTATTGGACTGTTCTTCTCCTATCATGAATATACATAGCACTGAATCAGAATATAAAGCTGCCAATACTTGATTCCTTCTGCCAGCAGTAGAAATATGCTGTTTATGTCAAGAAACAGGTTGGAGATTGACATTCCTGCAAAACTTCAGCAGCCACACAGAAATCAGAATGGCTTGGGTTGGAAGGGACTCCAAGGATCATCAAGTTTCAACCCCAGTGCCACAGGCAGAGCCACCAAGCTCCAGAGCTGGTACTAGGTCAGGTTGCCCAGGGCCCCATCTAAACTGGCCTTGAACACCTCCGGAGATGGGGCATCCACAAACTCTCTGAGCAGACTGTTCTAGCACCTAGCCACTCTCACTGTAAAGAACTTCCCCCTGACATCCAATCTAAACCTTCCCTCCTTGACCTTAAAACCATTCCCCCTTGCCCTATCACTATCTACCCTTTACAAAGTCGATTCCCCTCCTTATAATCCTCTTTTAAATACTGGAAGGCTGCAGTGAGGTCTCCTAGCAGCCTTCTCTTCGTCAGACTGAACAAGCCCAGCTCCCTCAGCCTGTCTTCATAGGGGAGATGCTCCAGCCCTCTGATCACCTTCCTGGCCCTTCTCTGCATCCGCTCCAACAGCTACACATCTTTCCTGTACTGTAGACCCAGGTCTGGATGCAGTACTACAGATGGGGCCTCATGAGGGCAGTGTAGAGAAGGACGATCACCTCCCTGTCCCTGCTGGCCACCCTTCTTCTGGTGGAGCCCAGGATACCATTGGTCTTCCAAGCTGCAAGAACACGTTGCTGGCTCATGTTCAGTTTTTCATCCACCAAGACCCCCAGGTCCTTCTCTCCAAGGCTACTCTCAAGGAGTTCTCCCAGTCTGTATATGTATCTGGGATTACTCCAGCCCAAGTGCAAAACCTTGCATGCACGTTGAACATCATTAGTTTCACACAAGTTCACCTTTTGTGATTGTTGAGCTCACTCTGCAAGGCGTCCCTTCCTTCTCATGTGCCAACTGCACCTCTAATATTGGTGTCAGCAGCAAAATTGCTGAGGCTGCACTCAGCCCCATCATCGTTACTGATGAAGATACTGAAGAGTATAGGACCCACAACAGAACCCTGGGGGATATCACTCATCACTGGCCTCCACCAGGACATAGTGCCATTCACCACAACCCTCTGTCTATGGCCTTCCAACCAATTCCTTATCCACTGAATAGCCCACTCCTCAAATTCATATCTTTCCAATTTAGAAATAAACTTGTGGTGAGGAACCATGTCAAAGGCCTTTCACAAGTCCATGTAGATGACTTTGGTTGTCTTCCCTTTGTCTACCGATGTTGTCGTTCCATCATACAAGGCCACCAGACTGGTCAGGCATGACGTTCCCTTGGTAAAGCTATGCTGACTGTCAGATTACCCACTCATCCCTCATGTGCCTTAACATGTCTTCTAGGAGGATCTGTTCCATGATTTTCCCAGGCACAGAAGTGAGGGTCACCAGCCTGTAGTTCCCTTGATCCTCCTTCTTCCCTTTCTTGTAAATGGGAGTGACCTTTCCATTTTTTCAGCCCCCAGGGACTTTGCCCAACAGCTACAACTTTTCATATACAATGGAGAGTGGCTCACCAACCACAACAGCCAGCTCCTTTAGGATCCTGGGTGCATGTCATCAAGCCCTGTAGATGTTCAGTCTCATGAGGTGGTCTTGGACTTGCTCTATCCTTATAGCAGAGGGGGGAGGGGAGATTTAGTCCCCCAGTTTCCACCTAGATGCTCAGGAATGTGAGCTTCAGGGATGTGAGAAATATGATAATCCTGGCTGCCAGTCAAAACCAAGGCAAAAAGCTCATTTAGTACCTCAGCTTTCTCCATATCTGTCATAGCCAGTTGTCCTTTCTCTATAACCAAAGGAGTTTCACTCTCTCTGGCCTGCCTCTTCTGGCTAATGTACCTATAGAATCCCTTCTTGTAGTTTTTAACATCCATCACCAAGTTCAATTCCATCTGTGCCTTGGCTTTCCTAAACTTCTCTCTGCAAGTCTGGTCAGCATCCCTGTGTTTTCCCCAGGTGACATACCTTTGTTTCCACAGCGAGTAAAATCCCTCTTTTCCCTCAGTCTGACCAACAGGTCCTTGCCAAGCATGCCAGTTTCCTACCTCCCCTGCCTGCTTTTTTATCCAGAGAGATGGAGAGCTTTTGTGCCCTCTGAAATGCATCCTTGAAGAGTAGCCTGCTTTCCAGATCAAGGCACTTAATGCTGTTAAAGCAGTTCCCTTGTCCGTCCTAAGCCCATTGGATCCAACTATTTCTTTTTATGTGGGAAAGGGACCTACACAGTGTTATCCCTATGGTTTTTAATTTTCTATTTCAGGTGACATTATTAATCTCTCAGCTGGTCATCTACAGGTGCTAGCTGTGCTCCTTTAGAAGAGCTCTGCTAGACTCAGGAAACTAGCTTTCTATTCCACTATTGTCAAGAAAAAAAATAAAGGGGAGCAGGGAACAAGAGGAAGGGATTAAAAGAAAAGAAGGATTGCATATCATAGTATCACAGAATGGTTTGGGTTGGAAGGGACCCTTAAGATCACCTAGTTCCAACTCCCCTAATATAGGCAAAGACACCTCCCACTAGGCCAAGTCGCTCAGATCCCCATCCAGCCTGGCCTTGAATTCTTGCAAGGAGGGGTCATCACAGCTTCTCTAGACAACCTGCTTCAGTGTCTTCTGACCCTCATAGTAAAGAATTTCTTCTTAATATCTAGTCTAAATCTACCCTCTTCCTGTTTAAAACCATATTCTCTCATCCTGTCACTACAAGCTCTTATAAAAAGTCCCTCCCCAGCTTTCCTGTAGGTTCCCTTCAGAGCTGCAAGGCTGCTATAGGGTCCTCCCTCAGAACTTTCTCTTATCTAGGCTGAAGAGCCCCAGCTCTCTCAGTCTGTCCTTATACTGGAGGTGCTCCAGCCCTCTGATCAACTTTGCAGCCACCCTCTGAACCCAGTTCAACTGCTCAATGTCCTTCTTGTGCTGGGGGTTCCAGAACTGGATGCAATACACCAGGTGGAGTTTCGCAAAAGCAGAGTAGAGGGACAGAATTACCTCCCTCAACCTTCTCTTGGTGCAGCCCAGAACATGGTTGGCCTTCTGGGCTGCAAATGCATGTTGAGTCTCCCATCAAGTGACAACACCCCTGCAGTGGAACTGCCAAGTCACCACCTGAACCAATGGGTGAACACTAGGTGAGAAGGTGTGGCTAATCCAGGGAGCTCAGCTGCAATCAATGCTCTTAAGTGACAGGAATCTTGGATCCACCCCTTCCTCTGTTAAGGCTTAGCAGCTGAGGGAGTAGCATCTTTCTCTAGCTTGAGTCTGTGCTCTTTTTGAATCATCATTGGTCAGCAGGAAGGGTGAGCCATTTTTCCTTCTTTATTATTTTCTACTGTTCTGTAGTGCCTGTATCCATTTGAAGGCACTGTTATTGTCTTCTTTTGTCATACAACCCCCAAATCCTTTTTCTCAGGGCTCCTCTTAAGCCATTCTCTGCTTAACCTGTATTTCGTCTTGAAATTTCTCCTCCTTTGGTGCAAGATTTCACACTTGATCTTGTTGACCTTAATGAGGTTGGCATGGGCCTACCTCTCAAGCCTGTTCAGGTTCCTCTGGATGGCATCCCTTTACTCTAGCACATCAATTGCACCACTCAGCTTGTTGTCATCTGCAAACTACTGTGGATGCACTCAGTCCCCCTGTCTGTGTAGCCTATGAAGGTGTTAATTAACACCAATCCCTGAGGAACACCATTCATCACCTACCTTCACTTGGACACTGAGCTGTTGACCGTAACTCTGAGTGCAACCATCCAGCTAATTCCTTTTCTGGTGAGCAATCCATCCATCAAATCCATTTTTTCTCTAGTTTGATGACCAGAATGTCATGCAGAACAGTGTAAAATGCTTTATAGAAGTTCAGGTAGATGAAGTCACTTGCTGTTCCTTTATCTACTGATACTGAAACTCCGTTATAAAGGGCTACCACGTTTGTTAAACACAACTTGCCCTTGGAGAAGCCATGTTGGTTACCTTCCACTGTCTCATCTTTATTTTCCACCTGACTTAGTAGGCCCTTCAGTAGGATCTGCTGCATGATCTTGCCAGGCACAGAGGTGGGACTGATATCTCCAGATTTAACAAACCTCTGAATTAAGAGAGGAATTATTTTCAAGCTTAATTTGTTTTCTTTCCTGGAATAAAATGGTAAAAAGCTATTCACTTCTAAGAGAAAGGACTGCTATTAAATCAGAATTCTAAAGTTAGTTATGAAGAGAACTATGCATATGTTTTTGTGCTGATGAGAAACTTTCATTCTTTCTTTTTTTTCCTCTGCATTTGCAATGGGGAATCAGTAATTTTGAGGATATTCAGAATCACAGTTTTGGCTAGTGCTTGCACTTGCTGCTTAAAACATTACTGTGGTCATGGAAAAGATCATCTTGGGTGTGATCACATAACGTGTGTGGGACAACCAGGGGATAAGGCCTAACCGGTATGGATTCATGAAAGGCATGTACTGCTTTACCAACTTGCTCTCCTTCTATGATTAAGTGACCCATCTAGTAGCAAAGCCTTTGACACTGTTTCCCACAGTATTCTCCCGGAGAAGCTATCAGAACTTAAAAATATGGGTTGACAGTTGGACTAGATGATCTTTAGAGGTCTTTTCCAACCTCAGTGATTCTATAATTATCTTTCTGGGGAGGTTCTGGATGCAGTCTTATGTTATTAGAAAAACTTACCTCATCCAATCCAAGAACCAGTTTACACTTTTATCTGAAAATTCTTTGTTAGTTTGTAAGTGTCCACAATGAAAAGTTAAAAACTAATAAATTGAAATGACTGTGAAGTATGAAATGATCATTGCTATGCAAGTTATTGTTAAAGTCTCAGACTCTGAAGCGATTGATCAGCTATGTGTTTTGGGTTTTTTGCTATTAAGGAAATGGGGTGCCTACATAAAAAGGTCAATTCTGATAAGAAATTAGATTATGCAATGAAACATCAAATTCATCTGGCTAAAAATCAAAATAATATATATCATAGAGGACAGAATTATGAGCAGTCCACCGAGGTCTTTACCCATGTAGGCCAGAGTGAAGTCCCCTTTACAGAGTAAGTTTTTATTTCTTTTGATTATACACAATGAGTGAAGAAATATCTTTTATAACCATTTCATGTTTTTGTGATCTTTCTGAAGAAAGGCTTTTTGAACATGATAATACATCCCAGAGGATATAGGTAGAGACTATCATTCTAATGGTATATTCATAATGCAGTATGAATCAAGCTGGGATAAACTTTATGCAAGTCACTCCAAAAGCAGTGTCTCCCATTTATTTCCACAGAAACTGCAACAGATTTAAAAAAAAAAAAGAAAAAAAGTGCACAATGACACTGTGATCAACAAGCACTGATGAACGTCAGTGGGGTGTGATTTTTCAGCATGGAAGAGTTAAATTGCACACTTTCTCCATACACACTTCCACATCAGATACTACTTTGTCAGATTGCCTCTCTGTTGCCATTTGTTTCATGGCAACAAAATTTAACAGAAACTTGGTGGAAAGGCTCAACTTCTATTGACATACCACCCACATCCATGTCTAACTTCCTGGGTAAATATGATAAAATAGGAGACATTACTTTTGGAACACCTCGTATTTATTTAGAAGTACACTGCTAAGTCCCATAGACATTTCTGTACATAAAATTATGTTTGGTGGTTATATTTTTAATATAGAGGATAGCAATAAAGTGACAAAAGCATTCAGTCCTTTATCTTCAAAAAGCTCTGTATCAATTACAGGAGTAATCATCTGTATATCATCAAATAATATAGCTCATTTATCTATTTTCAGTCTTTTCCTGGGACCTTATTATTGTTACTGCAATATCCAGTGTTTTCATATTTCTTGTACTCCAAATACATATTGCTGCTAGATATACAGCAAAACACAGAATGTGTGCTCATGGAACATGGAACATTTTTATTTATTTATTTATTTAAGAAACCTAGAAGCCTTTTATTCTATGTATATTGATCAATGTGGGAACAATAAATAAATAAATAAAAATCCCAACCAAAAAAAAAACTATTTGTTTAAAGAACAAAGGAGAATTTTTCCTGTATAGAGAAATGTCTCAGTCATGTGGAGTAGCTATTTTGTCATCCAGATTTCAGTCTTTCACTTTTTTTTTTTTTTATAAAGGAGGAGTTAAAATTAATATGAGAGAGGTTTCTATTGCTCAGAAAGCTACTAATTTATCACTCAATACAATGCGTTAGACAGCAGAAACATGATAGAAGGACAAATATAGCCTTTTCCTATAAAGAAGCCTCAGGCTTGCTTTCAGTGAGAAAACTGACTTTTTTTTTCATGTTTTTGTTATATTTTCAAATGAAATGGAAGAAATATGGAACATCATTTACAACAGGGCTCTGATGGGTACTTCATGTAGTACAAGTGAAGAGTGAATTGCAGTTGCTCTGAAGAATGATAGTGGGTAAAATCATGAGTCACTTAAAGGTCACAGAAAATTTCATTGAGAAGAACCAGAGTGTATTATCTTCAGCTATTTAAAAACTGAGTATTAAGCAAAGATAAGGAGAGTGCTTTAAAGAATATCCAAGACTGATAGTGCCTTTAGCCAAAACGCATTTCTGTCTTCCCTGTACAGGTAGTCTTAGAACATGGACCACGTCTTTGTCAGTCCAACTGAAAGAATCACGAACAATAGTTATGAATTATTTTGTTGACTCTGTTGGAATTTTAAATAGCATGCAGCATCTAATCTTCTGTCATAGATAATAATATTTCAATATAACAAGAAGCTGTCAGAAAACAGCTGCTAGTCATAACAAGTCAAACTAACTGTCTATGAGGATCAAAAACTTAGTTCTGATTTTGCCTGTTGTGTATGCTGTACAGTAGGTCCCCTCTTTCTTCACTGTTTGATTAGCCTTGGTACTTAATCTTCCTTACTCTGTACAGTTACTATCACTGTTACATGATGCTAATAACGACACAAATTATGGCAATATTAAGTGAAGTGGTAGCAGAATATTTCAAGGTTGATTTTTTTATTATTTTTTTTTATTTTTGGAAACAAGATAGGTTACATCACTTTTTTATTTATCTCTAAAGGAATACTCTTACTTTTGAAGGATAGCATTGAAATTGGATATAATACCTGTATGAACAGTCTCTAAAAAATATCCTTTCCAGAAAATAAGTTGTGCAAGAAGAAAACTTGAAAAATTTAGACATTTTTTAAAGATCAAAATTGAGTCTTCTAAAGTGAGATCTAAGTATTTAAGAAGTCATAATTTTATTGAAAGCACATAACAGTGTTGATGGACTGACAAACAATTAGCAATTTTCCATGACAGTTCATGGCACTATCTTTCTGCATTCTGTATAGTCTTGCTTCTGATGAGAAATGGTAAAAACATACGAGTTTAAAGAGTTGATAGATTCTGCATCCAGTAAAGGCTGAATCTTCCAAGGACATAGTCTATTGCGTAAGTTTTCAAAATTTTCTTTAGTCCAATTAGATTGTTTTTCATATGTTCTAAAGCAGCGGTGTTTGTCACAATCTTTAACATCTTTTCACTAAATACAGACAGCACGTTATGTCACTGATTTTTAAATAATTATGCCGAGGCATGTACATATTGGAACAACAAAACTACTACTCTTCCTCAAATGTAAATAGCACATTTCTTTAATCCTTACGTATAGAATGTTATATTGTCATTTCAAAGAAATCCCTTTCATCTGTCGTGCAAATTAGGCAAAGGAAGAATGAATTCACTGAGCAAGCATCAAAATCTTGTTGTTATTAAAATGAGAGCATTAGCAAGATCTGACTGGAAAAACTAGTAAACACAATTTGAGGAAAGAAAAAATTGCTTGTGTTTCACATGTTGAAATATTGGTAGGAAACTTTAGAAAATTCATAAACATAATGATAAAAGTTTCCTCTTAGTGGATAGAAACTGAAGCATGTTTGATTAACTGTTTCCATGTTCCTGACAAAACAGAAAAACATTTTCATGAACTGCTATGCAATTTTGGCATGTTTTGCTGTAACCTAAAAATTAAAAAAAAAACAACTGGGGATCTCATGTGGCCTGAGAGCTGTAATGTAGATTAATGGATTTAAATAAGTATATCCTGCAGGGAATAATGTTGATGCTGACATCTGTATTATTCATGCAGTTTCTACATGTTCATTGGGAAAGGAGCTGTGAATAGTTAAGACCAATAGAATCATGTCAATATCACTGTTTTTCAGGCAACCTCTAACATGAAAAGGAACTGAGAAATTCAAAAACAATATTTTGATATGTTTACAAGAATAAACACAAAAATTTAAGTATTTTCATCCTTATTTATGTTAAATTGATATATTACTTTCAGTGTAGCAAAGTCAGAAAGATTGGTACCTTTAACACAAGATAATATGATTTTGTGATAAGTTCATTCAAACTCAATAATTACGTATGTTTTATAGTATTATACGTATCTTCATGGAATGCTTAACATTTCAGATTGAGTACTAGTATTAGAAAGCCTATGGTTTAAATGCTACTGGGGAACACAATTTCACAATGTGTTTGTTATTAGTGAAATGTTATTCCTGAAATAATCAAATTAATTACAAAATTGTAGAAGACAAAAAAGCTTCTCATGAAGTTACTGATAAACGCAGAGTGGGTCTTGCTCCCTGATAAAATGAATGGAACACACAAACCTCATAACCAGTGTAAAATATTTTTTGCTTTCATTCTTGGCAACTGTATTCTGGGCGGCATAAAAAGATGGGTGGCCGGAAGTGTGAAGGAAGTGTTTGGCCCCTTTTTCTCTGCCATCATGAGGTCACATTTGCAATACTGCATCCAGATCTGGGAGTCCCAGCAAAAGAAAGGTGTTAAACTGTTGGAGCAGGTCTAGAGGAGGACTGTGAAGATGCTCAGGGGGCTAGAGCGCCTAATGTATGAAGGCAGGCTGAGACAGCTGGGCTTGTTCAACCTGGAGAAGAGAAGGTTCAGGATTGACTGACTTTTGCATGGACAGTAATAGAACATGGGGGAATGGTTTTAAACTAAAAGAGGGGAGATTTAGGTTAGATGTTATGGGGAAATTTTTCACTCGGAAGGTGGTGGGGCACTGGAACATGTTGCACAGAGAAGGTGCGGATTTGCCGTCCCTGGAAGTATTCAAGTTCACCTTGTATGTGTTCCAGGGCAACCTCACCTAGTACCTGAAAACATGTGAAATGTGTGATACATAAGCTAGAGCTATAAAATCCTAACCCTTTTCAAGATCTGAAAGGAGTTACGAAGGAAGTACATTTGTACTTAGGTCTTAAGTTACTGTCCCTGGCAGTCTTCAAGAGGCATCTGGAACAGGAACTACGAGATATGGTTTAGTGGCTTGTGGTATCAAGGGTAATGGGAGGACAGTTGGACTAGATGATCTTGTAGTTCCTTTCCAACCTTGTGATTCTATGATTCTAATCTAAGTCTGAGTAAAAGTAAGGCACCAAACAGAGAGGAAACTAAGATGTAAAATTTAGATGTGGCTCTGAATTTTAATTTGCCTTTGAGTCTATAGAAAAGGACTTTAAAAATCAATTTGAAATACCTCTCCTTGAGTACCACAGTAGGGCTGGCTAACAATTTTTTAAACATCTGTCTTGGTAGAGAGACAGAAATTAACACCTGGTTTATATGATTTTGTGCTCTTACACTCACATAACTTAAACATATTTCACATTCAATATTGCTTTTCTATTTCAGATTATTTGTGGAAGAATACCACAGGAGAAAAAAAAATCTAGGCTGGAGATTTCATAGAGTTCTACTAATGTCTTATTTACGATCCACTGTTGTTTTCGTAACTTGCTTGCAAGGAGCATGAAGAAATTCAGGTGAGAAAGATGTTATGATTTACTTAGATATACATTCAAATAAATTAGTTTTTCTTTCAGATGATTATCACTGCAGCAGACTTGAAGAGATTTGTATTCTGAGAAGTTGCATGCTCCTGGTTTTTCTCTTTTTCCCCTTCAATTTTACCAAAACAATTCATTTTGGAAAATGACTGATGAATGTTCATGAAAAAATGGTTGTAAAAAGGTTTACCAACCTTACAAAATCTCAAGTTGAAAAGCATTGGAGTGCTGGATTTTTCCTATATTTATGACATTTCTTTCTAAAGGCAACAGTTTATGTACAAAACAAACAAACCAATTTTTTTTCAGGCTGTTCCTCCTAGATTTTATCTTTACTAACTGATCCTAACCACACAGGTAACCCCAAGTTGTCAACAAGATAAGTTCACTGTACTACCCTTCCAAAATGTGTTACTTTCACAGTAGTATTCCCAGTGCTAATCTCTGCTCTTATGCACTCATAATCTCCCAGGAAAAAACAACGCAGTGAGGTAGAAACAAGAGTTTGCTATTTCATTTTAAATTAGTTGGAAAAAAATATATAGGTTATTGTTATTCACAAGTAGGAATTAGCTTTTGGTATCTAATTTATATATATTTTTTTTTACTATAACCAAGACTGCAAAGATTTAAAAGATGTTGGTAAGGAGCATGATTTAAATGATCTCATAATATAAAACCCCTAAGTAGTTACTGAAGGTCAAAGTTGTTTATAATTCAAGCCCCAAAGAAAATAATGTAGTAAGCCAAAATTTTGGTCAAGAAATATTATAAGCTATAAGCAAGATAAAACATACAGTAAGTGTGTACCACAATGTTATTTCAAGAAAAATAATCTGTGTGAATATAGATAAAGTAAAACCAAGCAGGAAGAAAGAATTACATACAGAAATGTACTTTAAATAAGTTGCTAAATAGCTCTTAAGAGTATCTGAAAAGCTTAAATACAGTAGATATGACCAAGAGACAGCAATTTCTTAATTATTTTCATGCATCCTGATTATTATCCCAATAATTCATTGCACTAGAAAGATGTCATGTAGAATATAATGACATAACAGTATCTACTGAGGCCTGTATAAAGCCCTAAAAATGTTGCAGTTAGAAGTGAATTGTTTATTTCTGTTCATTTCAGGGAAGATATAGACCAGTCAGTGGCATTTCAGTATCAACTAATAATAACTCTGCTGCACATCAGTTTAGTATTAAAGTTTTCACTAGTGGTGTTATAATGCTTAACAAAGGGAGGAAAGGGACGGTTTCCTAAGAAGAGTTAGAGTTCATAAAGGAGAGAGAAAAAGAGAGACTGAGAGAATGAAGTGAAAAAATTCTTAAGATAACAATGAGCACATTCACTTAACGATGCTGTGTGTAACCATAGGTCCTGAAGAAATAATAATGACTAAATATTTAGTTGCTACAGTTACTATCCTTGATCTTTCTGTGAACCTCCCAAAATGACAACAAGTACTGCTGTGGACTGAGGCCAGTTTTGCACTTTTGCCCATGGACCATAATTAAAATAGATTAATAAATTAGGAAATGCCTGCAGTAAGAGATCAGTCTTACAATGTTCCCCAAAGGTCATTAGTTTTTTTTAAAGACTAAATTATATCTTAAATCTGCCCAATTACTGTATAGTATTTGCTTTACAGCATATTTTTTTTCACTGCCAAGAAGCCAGCTGAGTATGCATTCCAGAGATACACAGAAACTGTTATTCATACTCCATAATTTGTATTATAATACCGTTGATTATATGGACAGTGCAGTTTTCAGTGGCATTCAAGGATGTTTTCACTGTGCTTGTTTAGTGTAAACTGTTTCTTTTCAGGAACTCATGGAAAAAAAAATGTATGGAGAAAGGATTATTATGAAATTTAGAGCTGCCTTCATGTGTTCTTTCTGTAGCTTTTCTGAGAATACGTTTTTTTTTTTCTTGTGGTTTCTACTTATCATTAGTTATATAATTTCAGCTAAGTATCACTATCTCTACCTGAATTACCATGAAAGGCCAACATAGACTTTTAATGAGAGTTTGGTTTTTATTTCACAGCATGTTCCTGAAACTGAGTTAATGAGATGAAACACAGAATTTTTTCACATCGTTCATCAAAAGTACTTTTTACTCTTCAGGAGAAGAAAAGGACAGACAGAAACAGCAGACTACAGCCTGAGAGTAACAGAGTACATAAATTCTTGTTGACTTTTTGCAATGACATCACCTTCTATCACTTCTTGCCAGTTCTGTCTTATTTAGATGACTGAGAGCAGATGAAGTGGTCTGCTTCTTATTAATTCCTGGACTCTTTATTTAGACTGTTAGTTTCTTGTTATTTTTAGATCTTTGTTATAAAACACTTCAGTTTGTATATGAGCATTACATTTTTTTCTTTTCTGGGTATATCTGACACCTATATGTGATTGAATAATTTCTTAGTATTCTGAAATGACTGTTACAGAAGAATATCTGGAGAATATATATAAATTGAATGCTTCATAAAGGAATGCTACACGGAATTATATCTTGAACTGTCCTGAATCTGAATAACACTATGGACATTTACAACCTACATACATTCCCTAGGAACAGACTGTTGTGTTATGTTGATCCTTCCCAATAGAAATAAGGAAGAAAAATGGTTATCTTTATGTATCGTGACCTTAGCTTTCCCTACAGTTACAAAGAACTACAGAAGGAAGATTTATTTGCTCTGGTATTCCCCTGTTTTTGAAGATAGTCTAATTTATACAATCTACTCAAAATTTCTCCAATGTAAAGGTCACAAGTGGGGACCAATGGTGAATGAGAACATCTCATCAAATTCTTCTACTGGTTGCTTCCACCACTATAATAATTATTGATAGAATTATCAACTGGTTGGTCTTTTGACTATTTTACCCTGTTAGGTTAAGAAAAAAGGACCAGAAGGCCCAAGAATTATGGATTTCAATTGTTGTGAACAAACACCCATGTGGGATACAGAGTACATGACAGAATACTATAGATGCTCAAAGGTTTTAATTATTTAGATTCACATGCTTAATTAAGTGACTGAAGTCAATCTCCTTAGATGGAAGATTTTTCTTCTTGGCACATAGATGATGAGTTCATGTTGCTGTGGTTGGTGCTACATTTCAACTGAACATTTTCAAGCTCTAATTTTTTAAGAATGTTTCTACTTGTGCATAAAATTTAATGCCTGCAATGTTCGTAATTTCATTGCTCGGTTTGACTTCTGGTTTCTGTTTAACAGTGGAAGATACTGTCTATCAAACATAAAGCCATGTATTCAGAAATCAAAAGGATATGCTGTTGAAAAGTTACCTGAAAATGTTTGTCTTCCAAAAAGTAAGTAAAAATGGAGATGAAGTGAACCTCATGCTCAGTGTTCCCTTGGTAGCTACAGAGATATTCAGATTCTTGCTCAGAGAAACATAGGTTAGGAATTAGTCTGGAAATATTTGTTTAGTCAAATTTCCTCATATGAGTTTTTTGTTACTTTTGTTTCAGATTGGCTATGATACCTTTTCTTTGGTGATTTCAATATAACTAATCCTACAGGAGAGGAAACAATATTAAAAGTGAAATCAGTTTTAGCTTCAGTGCTATTTTTATGCAATATTAGAATTTAATATTGCTGTTTTAGCACCATAGGCAACTAAGTCCCACATAGCTGCCCACTTAGGAGGATGGGGAAGAGAAGTGGAAATGTATTAGTGGGAAAGCTTGTGGGTTGAGATAAAGATACTTTAATAGCTGCATGAGCATGACAAGCAAAATGAGGAATTAATTCACTATTTCCTATCAGCAAGCAAATGTTTAGCCATTTCCAGGAAAGCAGAGCTCTGTCATGCATAATGGTTACTTGAGGAGACAAACACTCCTTCTCTGTTTTTCCACTGAGTTCTATTACTGAGCATAGTACCACTGGGTCAGTAATTCCAACTGTCTCCTTTCCCAGCCTCCCATGCACCCAGCCTCCTCACTGGCAGACCAGCATGAAAGGCAGAAAAGTCCTTGGCTCTGCTCAAAGTCCTTTCTGTAATAGCTTAGATACTGTTTTCATTTTCAAAACTTGGAACTGTGCCACATACAATGAAGACAACTAACCATATGTCAACTGGAACTGGAATGGATATTCAGATAGGTTCTCATCTGATTTACTGTGGATCTTTCTGAGAAAGAAAATTAAGTTTGATTATTTGATTAAAATCTATGTGCCTTTGAATGTGTAATTGTGGTCTGTTGACCTTGATAGGTCAATCTTAGCAGTAGAATAAAACATAGTGAAGGATTTAGAAAGTGAAGGTAGTTTTAAGTTTCAATGACTACATGAGCCATATAGAACGATTCTAAGGCTCAAGAGTGTTGGAGATTGGTGAGATCCTGTTGCTGGTGCCTGAAATATGGTGCTGCCATTGATATTTCTGCCAAAAGTCATTCAGGCAAGAAGTGAGGTGATTACAAATAACAGCACTCAATCATGCATCAGTGCATTTCTACTAGAGTATTAAAGTTGTCTTGCCATATGAGATATCTTAATAAGGCAAAGCGCACTATGACTCTGACTGATGTCAGGAAATATGATTTATAGGCTTCTGTAGAATTTATGAAACTGCCTGAACTCTCTTAACCAGCTCATTCTTATTTGAATACATTGCAGACTTAGCCTTGAGAAAGCAAAGTTCAGGAAATTCACCAAGATGGGGATTAGGACTAATAAATGAGTGTGTTTGTACACATAAGGTATAATAGGGTATAGGGAGGAAAGAATAAAATCATAGCTGTTCCTTGTGTGGGGATATATCATAAATACAGTGGACTAATTTTTTTTTATTAGCATGAATTGTATTTAGGGTGTTTTGTTGTTGTTGTTGTTGTTGTTTTGCTTGTTTGCTTGTCTTTTGGGGGGGAGAGGGGGGGCGGGGCGGGCATAAAATAGGTACATGTGCCTGCACCAATTTCTCTGTACTCTGGGTCAGAATATATTTACATGATTTTGAAACAAAATGGGGAGGTTAAAATTTTGCTTTTGTGTCTGAGATGGTGCAATGGATAGTAGACTCAACTTCGAATCAGGCTTGATACAGTTCCAGTGATGCTAAAATCCTGGAGAATAAATATTTAATTAAGTACCTCTCACTAAGCAATTGTGTTAAATTCAATAGATCCTTTTTGTTCTTCCTTGAACAGGAAAACATGTCAGCCTGAGGAAAGAATAATGCATGGCTTATGGATGGAAGAAGCAACTAGATAAAATAGAGATATGTACCATTTGTTTAAAGAATTTGTAACTTCCGTAGTTTTTGTTAGGGCTCTAAATCTTTCTGGCTATCCATGCCACAGCTGTTACTTAGATGTTTTTTCCCTCCCTTCATGTTTGATTATTTCTGTACACTTTCAATGAGATAATACTTTTAAAACATTGAGAAATCTCATGCTAATACATATTTCAGGTTTGTTTCCCAAATACTGTATCATCAGGATTTTATCTGATTGAGAAATGTTAACAGAAAGTGGATTTTGAACATGATCTAATATTTAAGACATGATCACAGAACTGTAAGGGTTGGAAGGGATTTCTAGAGATCACTGAGTCCAAGAGTCCAACCCCCCCACCAAAGCAGGCTTCCTACAGCAGGCTGCACAGGTAGGTGTACAAATGGGTCTTGAATATCTCCAGAGAAGGAGACTCCACAACCTCTCTGGGCAGCCTGTTCCAGTGCTCCTTCACCCTCACCATGAAGTTCTTTTGCATATTGATGCAGAACTTCCTATGCTTCTGTTTATAGCAGTTTCCCCTTGTCCTGTCTCACAGACCACTGAAAAGAGGCTGGCCATGTCCCTTTGTCTCCTACACTTAAGATATTTATAAACATTAATAAGATTGCCTCTCAGTCCTCTTTTCTAGGCTGAACAGACTCAGGTCACTCAGCCTTTCCTTGCAGGGGAGGTGCTCCAGGCCCTTTATCATCTTTGTGGCCCTCTGCTGGACTCTTTCCAGGAGATCACTGTCTTTTTTGTACCGGGAGCCCAGAACTGGACACAGTACTCCAGGTAAGGACTAACCAGGGCAGAATAGAGGCGGAAGATTATCTCCACTGACCTGCTAGTCACACTCCTTTTAATGCACTACGGGATCCCATTGACATTCTTGGCCAGTAGGGCACACTGCTGGCTCATGGCCAACCTGTCATCCACCAGCACTCCCAGGCCCTTCTCTGTAAAAGTCTTCCCCATGGCCTTTTTGTACATTCGCAACTAAACTAGTCAACCCTTGCATTTCAAAACTGATCTCAATACATTGTTAAGGAATGACCTGAATACAACAGAAGTTTTAATAAGAGTACTTGCATTGATTCCAGCTGAAAAGTTGTAAGCTTCTTGCAGGAACTTTGACAATTGATGTGTTTATTTTCTGTGTTTATAATTTGTACACGAGTACTTTCAAAAACAAATTGCATGGTTAATTTCTACATTGCTCAGCTGGAAGGACATCACTGAGATCACTCGATCCATTCTACCTATTCTGTACCAGAGCCCAAAAACACAGCTATATTGCTGTACCTTATCTTGTTAACTGCCATTCTCGATATCTAGCCATGCACTGTTGGCTCTGTGGATGTAGTTCTGAAAGTCTATCTTAGAGAAATCTCACCACAGAAAATCCCAGAATCTAATCAAAATACAAGTCTCTGAAAGAGATGCCATGCTTGGTATGCCTTTTTTAAAAGCCCGAAGCAAAACAAGATGAGAATGCTTTTTGATATAACACACAAGTTGGCAAAAGGTCTATACTAATCTGGATACTGCCATCTGGACCAGGACCTTTAGGAAGAATTCCTTTCTCTTTGTCTGTAGAGGACAGGGAGAGAGAAAAAGAGATGTTTCACCACAAATACCCCAAGGTGAGCTATAAACACCTTGTGATTAGTAACAGATAACTGACTCAAAGATCATAATGACTGCAGCAACACTGCAAAAAGAAACCAAAACATCCTTTACCTAAGGGGAGCAAGTTCTACAATCTAATAAGAAGGGCTGAAAAGAGAGCTGTCTTCCAGACTGTAGGAGATATATGATAGGGAAGCGGGGAGGTTGTTACTGTGCAGCATGTAGCAGTTCACAGATTTCTTCACTTTTATTGGCTCATAAGAAAATAAAAAATCTAAACAGATGATTTCCTGTTATTTTTTAACAGGACAGTACACTTTTCATACTTTACTTTGAAAACAGTGATAACTAGTCTGTTTTATTGAATATATGGATTAAAAGTCAAGGATCTGGATTTAAGGTTTCTCTGAAAAACAGTGGAGGACGAGTCATCCTGGTTTTGCTTATATTGATGTCAAATCTCTTTTCAGCAGCTTAGAGGAACTACGTCAGAACATGGCCTGCTTTTATGTTCTTTATATCTCTTTGGATACTTTGCCTAATGCTCCAGCATGCGTGCATATGTATTCTGACTAGACTCTGACAGATGGCCTGTATCAACGTTTTTCTAGAAAGAACTGTAACTAATGTGAGCTGACCCCATTAATCAAGTATGGTCTGTATGGAAATATTCCCAAGCTGTGAAGTGAGTAATTTAAAAAGGCAAGAGATAGAATGGACAAGCTTTATATATGTAAATGTTCTCTCTGGTTTTTGTTTGTTTGTCTGTGAAGCAGACAGTATTTGAAGTGTGTGTGCTTGGAGCTGGTTGTTAAGGTCTGTAATCATAATTTATTTATGTAAGTACTAGAAAGTTGCTAAGTCTTGAAAGTGGAAGATTTATTGTATGGGGCTTTTAAAATGGTATCCTCATTTAGTAACTTTTGGGAAGATCCTTGACTTTGAAGTTCTCCCATTGGAAAATGGTGACATAAGCATCAGGTAAAGAGAGAGAATTTTGTTCAGTTTGTATCTGATTTATTGAGCTTCTCTGTCTTAGTTTCAGCTGAGATGGAACTTGTCTTCAGAGTGGTTGATATGATGCTATATTTTGGTTCTAGGAGAAAAGCAACTGACATTTATAGCTGCTGCTAAGCAGTGTTATACAGAGTCAAGGCCGTTCTCAGTGAAGGGCCTAAGTAGCTGGGAGGGAACAGAATTAGGACAGCTGACTTAAACTTGTCAAAGGGATATTCCATACCATATGACATCACGTGGAAAGAGTTTTGAAAGGGGTGGGAGTTCATCTGGCTCTCTTTTGCTGCTTGAGTGTGTATCTGGGCATTGGGTGGTGAGTGGTGAGCAATTGCTCATGCATCACTTGTTATATACAATTATATATGTATATGTAGTCATAATTATTATCCTCCTCTCTATGTTAGTGAAAAGTTTTATCTCAACAGTGCTTATTGGCAGTGACCTTCCAGACATCCTGGGTCTTAAAAGATGAATGAATAACTTTTCTGAATGCTGCTGAATATGTGATAATGTAATTAGTGTTCTTGCCAAGTGAATTGAAAGTAAGATGTTTTGAAGACAAAATATATTCATGAGGATCTGTTTGAATAATGAACCCTTTTACTAAGAAAATTGATTTTTATACGTCATTGCTGATAAGACTATTAATGATAAGATCCAATGGGTGCTAAAGAGATTACTTAAAGATCCAATGATTATTGTTACTTAAGTTAGAACTAGCACCGGGAGTCAAAGTTGTTAAGATAATAGGAAAAGAAGAATAATGGTAAGTTATATTCACACTGAGGATGCTGAGGAGTAGAGTCCCATTGCTCAAACACTGGAAAATATATTTGTATTCTCTGCAGTTGTTCAGACTGCTGCAGAAGTACTGTACAGATGATTTGAATCTAATTAATATCAGTTCAGATTCCTTGTCCTGTCAGTTTCTGAGTATAAGGAATGTCTCCAATGCTAAAATAAAAATAATAATGAAGATTAGAAGGAATATAAGTAAAGAAGTCAACAATAACTTGTTACACTGCAAAAATTGATAGCATTGTGAATAACAGTAGGAGATGGTGTTGTTGAATTAAATAAAATTCGGATTAAAATCTACTGTGTAATTTTCTATAGTCAAACTCAAGTGGGAAGGGAAGGGAGAAGAGGTTACTTTTCATTAGGTGTTAAACAGTAACCTTCAATCAGTGACAATGAGAAAGAACATATTGTTGAGATAGACAGTTGAAAATGAGCTTTTAAGATAGTTCTGTGTTTTAAAGGGGGTATTATTTGACTATATCTAAATGTGCCAATTCAGTAGAGACGTTCTTTCTCAGGAACTTCTGATGAGGTCATTACAGAATGCTGTTCTAGTATAAATTTTGGAAAAAAAATATTTGGAAGAATTGCCAAAATACTAATTGAGGCATGAAAAGTATGGTTTGTTAAGCTATGGGTGCTTTTTGTTTGTTTGTTTCTCCATTTTTGTATGTCTCTTTCTTTTCCTCTTGAGAGAGAAGGTAACGAGATATTTTAATGAGATATTCAAAATACCTATCTTGAGAAGAGTTTATCTGACAGTAAGCAGTCTCATAATCTAATAGGAAAATGGGCACAAGGGAAGCTAAAGATGACATCATCGTAGTAATAAGATGAGTACTTACAACTTAGTCATTTCAGTACTTTACCTATTAAAGCTGAGGTATTTTTCATAGTCTTTCTAAGTCAGTTTCAGGAATTTATAATTTTCTAAAAATATTTAATAGTTCAAAAAATAGTTTTGTGTAAAATTAAGAAATCCCTCAGTAAACACTGTGATCTGTCTTACATCACTGCCTTATATTGTGGTCCTTTACAACATGGAAAGATATGAATACAGTGGTCCAAAACTGTACATCCTTAAATATTATTGGAAAGCTTATCTTGAATTTCATAAAGTAAGCATAGATGCAAACTCTGGTTAGAAATACTCTCACTGAGCCTGTCAGAAAAATTACCTGTCAAAAAATTATCTCTTTTGATTCTTATTCTTCTGCTCTGGATGGTTGTGCCAGCAGAAGAACCTAACATGGTCAGAATAGAGCAATAAGCTGTGTCAAGTGTGCAGAAGAAGTTGGAAAAGAAACAAGGATCATGTCTGTAAGTATACCTTGTCCTTCAGCTTCAGACAATTCATGAATAACTGTAAAAATAGAACTTTTACTACTAAAATCAGCACTGGTGTAGGGGCACTTCAACTGGACATGTGGTCTTGTTGCTTTCTTAGAGGATAACTCCTTCATTCTTTTCAAGTATTTCCATTGAGTCTCCCCATTGTCATCTCCTATTGCCCCAGCTGTTTCTGCCTCATCATCATAGGATTTCGTATGTGCTGCAGTGTTGCCAGCACCTCTCAGGGCAGCAGGTTGAGGGCCCATGATATCACCCTGTCCCTCTAATGCATCTATGCCATCCCACACCTTATCATGTTAAGGCTCACTATCCTTCTCGTCTCCCCTTCAGATGTAGATTAAGGCCCTTCCAATGAGCCCTGCTAGCTTTTCCCTAAGGATCCTTCTCCTCTGAGAAGAGTGAACTCCATCCAGAGCATGTTGATGTCTAGCATGATGAAATCCTTTATAATCTTACGTTTTATGATTTGCACATCAACCAGTGTATTCTTTCCTTTTTTTTCCTCATTTATGTTCATGAAGGCTATAGAGATCTTGTTTTGTCTTGTCCATGGAATGTGATTTTTTTCACTCAGTCACCAAGCAAACAAAGAGGTCAATCTCAGAGATTTAGTTTCTTTATGAGAGATTGTTTTGCAAAAAAACTGCACATTTAATTTTCTTTGTATACCATCATCTGAGATTCTCAATGTAGTGCTTATTGACAGTGACCTGCCAGACATCCTGTGTCTTACAGGATGAATGAATAACTTTTCTGAATGCTGCTGAATATGTGATAATGTAATTAGTGTTCTTGCCAAGTGAAATGAAAATAAGGTGTTGTATCTCCAGGGACCGCCGTACTCATTTGTAAATATATATTTTTAATTCTTCCATCTTTTAAATATATCAGATTTAATTTAAATTTTTATTTAATATATAATATTTATTTTATTTAATATTTATATTATATTTATATAATATAAATTATATATAATATATATAAAATATTATATTATATTATATTATATAAATATATTTATATAATATAAATAATATATATTTAATGTTTATTTTATTTAATATATAATATATAATATTTAAATACATATATCAGATACATATAAGCTAAGCAAAATTCTCCATTATACATTAAAATAAAATTGTACTGTAGAGTAAGTGGATCCTTCTGATTTGGCAATTAAATTTTGATTTGCACATCACTTCTTAAGAAAAGAAAAGAAAGTATGTTTGTAACTTCCCTGCAGTTAAAATTATGACTGATAATTACTTAATTTTACGTTCAGACAAATATATATTGGATGAAGAGAAACAAAGTATATAATGTGCAGGTTACACAATATATTAGCACTGTCCTGAGGCAAACACAACTGATAATTCATGTATGAGAGCAATTAATTTCCTTGATTTATTGGAGACAGTACAGCATTTGATAGAGTGACAAGGAATCAAATAAAACTAATAATCTTAATACATGATATTTAGAATGCAAATATTAATAATTTTTGAACCTGTTAGTTACATACAAGGGCACAGGAAATACTATAGAGAATTTTGTCCACTATTTTAAAATAAAACTTAGGGAAATAATTCTTCAGAAACATACAAGAAGGCTGATTTTCTCCTAGGAAAATGACACTAGGGATCAAGCTTACTCAGACTCAGCATGACTTACGCTGTATATCACTTCCACTGCTACAGACAATGATTTTAAGTCCAGAAAAAAGTGAATAAATCAAATATTTATGCTCATTAGGAGGACTGAGGGTGAAGGTGATACATTAGCCTGAAGCTATTTGTAACAGTGATGATTTCCTTTTCAGCTGAAGAAAATAACGCATGTGTTTCCCTACTTCAGCCTTCTTGACAACATTGTCAAGTGGTTTGTTGTTCAGAATGAAGAAGATAAAAAATTATAATTAAAAAAAAATAGAAAGTGAAAAGAGAAATGTAGGAAAACAGCATACTACTAACTAGTCATCTACGCAAAGCAGACATTCAATGAGGTTATGCAACAAGGTATTAGCTCCAGAGGAGTTATAATATAGAGAATTAATGCAATAGGACAGTGACTAGACAAGAAAGCAGTTCCTGTAGTGACTGACATTGGTACATTGGTATATTTTAGTACAGATAGTCAAAATGACATGAGGAATAATGAGAACAGTACTTACATTATAAAACTTTCCCACTCCTGAGAAGAGTACTCAGGGATACTTACTGATACCTTGTCTGAACAAAACCACATTGAGCTGTTAAGGGCAGATAAGTTTTGCAGAGTAATTGTGTAGTTATTCACTGCATGGATGCTGAAATAACTAAGAGATGAGGAAATCATATAAAAGAGTTCAATTTATGAACCACAGAATCGTCATTCAAGGAAGAAGCAGGACTGGATTCTCAATAGCTACCTGCAATATTTTCCCCTTACTTCTCTCTCTTGCTGTTTTCCCCTTGTGACATAGATATGAACTCTATCTCATTTCCATACCTTGGGACTTTGGTCCTTTTGCATGGCAGTATTCTCTGGAAGTGAGTGATTGATATGTAAGCTTGTCTGAGTCATAAGAATATATTATTTCATTGTGAGATAAAGGTGAAGATGCACTACAGCATTAGGTGATATTAACCTTTTCCAACACCATAATTTATTTGTGGCTATAGTTCCAACCTTAATATAGAGTGCTTACTTCTAAGAAATATTTCTGCCTTTAATTTTGATAGGTGGAACCTTTAAATTTGTTAACTAATGAATGCTTAAAATTTTAGTATTTTATATTTTCTGCAAAAATTGAAGAATAACTAGAGACGTTCCTCACCTCCCATTTTTATTAAAAAGCTTTGTCTTCACCTTGACAAATCTTTCTGCCCTGGAGAACATAAGATGATACTAAATACAAGTATAGAGAAACATGAAGTAAAGTGTGATGGCGAGAATGACAGAATAAGGAGCTATGCTGAATAAATTATACAGAACATAATATGATGTATAAAATAATCACTATATTCAGATTCTAATTATTTTCTCAGGTGATTTTTCTCTTGTATCACAAAGAGAACTTCTGATGTTGAGCAACTGAATGGTTAATATTTTTATGGCATCTCTCCAGTGTATGTATCAGAATTTTTGCAAAAATACCAGGAGTTCATTTGAAAACAATTTTAAGAGAATAACAACTCCAAACAGTTTCTCATATGCTTTTTTTGTTTTTATATATATATATTTAATGCTAAAGTTTTTTCATTTGATGATTTTATTTTTCTTCATTGCTAGATGGAAGCAGAAATAATAATCTTTGGGGGAAGATATGTCTCGCTGATAAAGTTTTAATTCTAGGTCACAGATTTCCTGACTTCTATTCTGACACCCATAAATATTCTAACTCATTGGGTATTTGATCTTCCTGGTATCTGTAAGTATACTGTAGATTTTGATTGTTTTATGATGGAAGATTATTTTGTTTTATTTTTGTTTTCACAGATGGATTTCTGTTTTTTTTTTCTCTGCTTTATAGACCCTTGTCTTTTTATTAGTTCTGTGTTCCCTGGTGTTTTTATGTTTTGCATTCCTGCTGTCACTACAAGAATCTTACTGTAAACAAGAGTGTTGTATCTCAGTGGGTTATTTCCCGTTAATAACCTGTGATACAATGTATAAATAAAACAGAGAGGAGTCCACAGTGCAATTTATTAGAGTTATTGCAATGTGACTTCGGTAATGTGCTCAAGTTCCTTAAAAACTTTGGAGAGTTCTGAGCTGAAGGTGACAGCTGTATATTGTAGTTCAGGAGAGAAAAATAAATATTTATGTAATGAAATATAGCTAAGTCCAACTTAATAATAATTGCAACTCAGTGTCAATTCTTGGAGACCTATGTGTACCTCATTATAATTCAAATGAAACAGCAAGGTAGTATATAATCAAGGTTAGGCTAGATGAATGAAATCAAACCATAAAGCAAATCAAACAGAAGGTCTATTCTCCTTATATTGTTAACTATGTGACAGCATATTCATAGAATAGAATCATAGAGTGGCTTAGGTTGGAAAGGAATTTAAAGATCACCTAGTTCCAACTCCAAAACATGATCATGCTCTCCTTCTAGTATGCCCCGATAGACTTCACATTATATGATCGTATTTCAGATATCTTAGTTTTGTTATTTGTGTGGAGAAGAGCTGTGAAAAACAAAGAAGTAATTATGCTGAGGTTGTTTGTCTCCTCAGAACAACAGACAAATCTTCAAATTACTCCAGTGAAGTTTGTAGTGGGGTTTTAAAATAGTGCAGTTAAGGGCAACCCCAAAATTTTATCAGTAACGGTGTATCTACCTGTACACAGAGAGCAGAGATGTTAGTTATGAACTGTCTGTGAAGGCTACTGTGCTTTCTATTATTCACTGCTATTTGTAAGAAATTTAAGCACAAAGGATTGACTGATTCATGGGAGTCAAAGTGAAAAAACAGTGGTCAGAGCAGCTAGAAAGCAATATTCACTCTACCTCATCTTTATAAGCTGCGAGTTTATTAGCTCTAGTAAAAGCTGTTCTGCATTTTGGATTACTTAGAAACCACTTTGTACTTACAGAAGACTGACCTCAAAGTGTATTTTGGAGCTGTTTCAACTCAACCTGCTGATTTATATTGTCATGGTTTAATGATTTTTTGTTATTGGTATTCCACATCATAGCATCGTGTTGTGCATTGGGAGTTAAAGAATTAATGCTTCAGGTTCAAGTACCTGTCCCAGAAGAGAAGAACTACATACCACAGAGGAGTTTGCATTCAGAGAAGAGATATAACCCCTGGCAAGGTCACAAGACTACAGCATTAACTGCTTCATATTCTTCTAGGACCATCTTATAATTCATTATCTTCTCTAGACTTTGATATCATTCCACAGAGAGTGTCAGTGGTACCATGCAAATGTGACCAGAAGTTTTGACCAGACATGGAACTGAAAGAGAAACTATTTATGGAAAGGAGAAAGCCTGATCAACCCCATGTCCTGCTTATTCCTCCCCTTCCTGAGACATTAACTAAATTTGTTATGATGGAATCATAAAATGGCTTGAGTTGGAAGGGAACTCAGAAGTCATCTAGTTCTAACCCCCCTACCATGAAATGTCCAGCTGTAATACAACCAGACCCTGTCTTAGCAGTAATATTACAACAGTCTTATCAAATATTTATTCAGATGACTTTTTCTCCTTAGCCCTAATTTTTTATATATCTGTTTTAATCTTGATCTAGTTCACTTCTATTAGCATAATTTTTCTTAAATGTATGATAATGGTATAAGATTTCAGTGTGTCATTGTGTTGACTTGCAGTGAGCACTGTGTTGATCTTAACAGTATGAATGGTGTCATTGGTTGCAAAGAGGAAAAGCTTGACACCCAGTCTATAAGATCTATCAAATTCCAAAAGAAACATGAACACGATGAATGTTTTAAATTGTAAATTGGACAATTGTAAATTGTAATTTGTAAATTCATGTTCTAAATCATATTTTGGACATTTTGTAGTACGCTTTTTCACCATATCAGAAGGAATAAATCCTTTTCAGCACTCATCAAAGTGACTGGTGAGGACAATGAGTGTTTGTCTTTCCTTATTGTACTCCACCCCTTGCTAGCTAATGCACTTGATTAAGAGAGATAAGGCAGTTACAAACTGATGTTCTATGTGATTCAAATGCATGAGGTTCTGCGGTCATTCTCTCAACCGAATGTATGATTCTGTGTAAATAATTACAATTAATGGAGTAGAGCAAGAGACTGATTCAGTTTCTCAGGTTTTGAGGCAATCACAATGGGGTGTAGATATTAGGAGAACAGTCTGTCTGAATCAGGAAAGGATTTAAACTTGAGTTTATCCATGTAGTGTTCTAACCAGCAGGTTGGCTGAAGAAAGAAGAATAGAATATTTGAAGCTTTTATTTTTGTCTGATCATGTATTTTATCCTGAACACAAATTAAAAAAAAAAAAAAAAAAAAAAAAAAAACCTGTAGAAAAATCTGTTTCCCAGAAAAGATGCGGTAATTCAGCATATTTATATGTTTACTAGAGGACTTTGGATGAGGTCACTGGTCCACTTTCTTACATTAGTTTTGCAATGAGTAAAATATTATTCACCGGAAAAATTATGAATTTATAATATAGCGAAAAGCCAAAAGAGGAAGACTGAAACTCTTAAAAGGTTCTGAAAGATCAATTGGATGAAAGAAGTGGTGTTGTTTTCAACAAACTTGAAGGTTTCCTTTAAGCTGACACGCCTGAGAAAAGGAGATGACACAGCCAGAAACATGGCTGGAATGTCTACGGAATATCATAGCTTTGACCAAAGACTGTGTGAAGAACTCATTCTCTGACAAGTGTGTTTAAAGTTTCCTTTATGGTTATTTACTTTTGAGTATTGTTTTTGTAGACTTTGGCACACAGGTGAACTATGCTGACTTCAGGAGTGAGAGATATGAGGCAGAATGCATTTGAATAGTCAAAGATATTGGAAGCTGATACATTTTACTCCACTATTTCTCAACAGGGCTGTTACTTTCATGCCTACTAAGGGTACTAAGAGTACTCTCACATGCCGGAACACAAAGATATACCTTAAATATTTCAAAGCAGAAATCAGACTGTCATGAAAGTTTATGACTGCTCAAATCAAATTCTGATTGTGTATTATCATGAAATATCAACTTCTATTATTAAGAGCTAATTCCTTTCTGTGTCTTATCATAGGAACAGTTATCTGTCACATTAAGAGGAAGTTTTTCACTCAGAGGGTGGTGACACACGGCAAGAAGTTACCCAGAGAGGCTGCGGATACCCCATCCCTGGAGGCATTCAAGGCAAGGTTGGATGTGGCTCTGAGCAGCCTGGTCTGGTTGTTGGCAACCTTGCCCACAGCAGGGGGGATTGAAACTAGATGATCTTTAAGGTCCTTTTCAACCCAGGCGATTCTGTGATTAAAGAGTAATTCTCTTCAATTTTCCTAGGCAAAATGTTCTTGATTTTACACATTTGGAATTTTACACACTTCCAACCCATATGGTTTGGGCTGGAAGTGAAAATCATCTTGTTCCAACCCTCCTGCAAATTCCATTCTGATTTCATGTTAATTGCTTTGCTTATAGAATTATAGGCAGTTACTAGTTAACTTCATGTGTAAATTGGTTAAAGCTAAATAATATACCCAAACGGCAAATGATTTCTCTTATAATGTATGGGGGTTGGCTTCCATGTCACATACTCAGCCATAACATGTAAATTATGTCTCTCTCTGAAACCTTCACAGTGAGAGAACTGTCTTCAAACAAACAAACAAACAAAAACAAAAACAAAAATCCCCCCCCCCCCCCCCCAAAACAAACAAACAAACGAGGTGGAAGAGAAGCAGCAGGACAAAGACATATTTTTAAAAAGATCAGAACCAAGATGTTACTAACAGAAGTTAAAATTCAAAAGTACTAGGTAAATATGAGGGTACTCATTTCATTTGAAGGAATTTTTAAATATCCTCAGATCAAAGGGAATATTTTTGTGAAGGTTTTCAATGTATGAGAAATCCAATCTTGAATTCCCGTCTGGTAATGCTGTGTTTTAGCAGTAGTTGTGTTATAAATATGGGCTTCAACAGGAATGTATCAGTTCAAACCTACAAGAAGAAATGGTGCTTTCTTTGTGATAAATTGACACTGAAGCAAAATCTTGCTTCAGTAGCATTCCCAGCGTCCCCCTGCCCTATTCCATTCCTTTGTACTCCATCATCTTTGCCCATGGAGTTTGGTACGAGCCCTCTAATGACCCGCTCAACCCCAGTGGCGTTTGTTTTGTCTCCTTCCCTCTTCATACCTAGTTTAAAGAACTTTCAATGAGTCCCACAAGTTCCTCAGGCAAGCAAGATTCTCTTACCCCTCAGAGACAGGCTACTTCCATCTGCAGCCATCATGCCAGGTGCTGAGTAAATTGCCCCGTGGTCAAAAAAAAAACAACAAAATTCCTGTGTTTGCACCAACCTCTGAGCCATTTATTTAAGAGGTGGGTTTTTTGGATCCTCTCAGTACCCTTTCCTGCCACTGAAGGTACAGAAGAGAAAACCACCTGCACGCCAGCTCCATCAACTACCCGCCCCAGTCCCCTGAAGTATTTCTTGATAGACCTCAGGCTTTTCTCAGCAATTTTGTCTCTGCCAGCCTGAATTATCAAAAAGGGGTAATAGTCAGAAGGGCGAATCAGTCCAGGAAGTTTCCTTGAAATGTCCCTGACCCGTGCCCCAGGGAGGCAACACACCTCCCTACGGGTAGGGTCAGGCCAACATATAGGTCCTTCCGTTCCTCACAGGAGGGAGTCACCTATGACAACTACCCTTCTGCCCTTCCGGGTGGAGGCAGTCATGAGGCGTAGGGTCAACTGCCTCACCCAAGGCAACCTCACGGGTGGACCTCCCTCCACAGTCTCACTCACCCCTCCCTCAAGTTCCAGGGCCTCAAACCTATTGTGCAGAGGCACCCGGGGAGCTGAGGATGGTCGGGATGGGGGATGCCCACCTCGCCGAGTCGGTATCTGTTTCCACTCCTCCTCCTCTCTCAAATTGCCGCTAGGGGGAGGAAAGGACCGGGAGCTCACTGCAGCACTGTCTGCCAGCCGGTTCCCTTCTACCACCTGTTTGCAAGGCGGCAGGGGTTGACATGCTCCATGCAGAGCTTCAGCCGTGTGCCAAGATCTCAGGGCTGATAGGTACTGGCACCACCAGTCAATCTCCCTCTCACAGTCCTTTATGGTCCTCAGCCACTCTACCTTCTCCTTCAGGTCAATCACAAGGCTGAATAAGTCATTCAGTTAGTCACATCTTATGCAAGTGCAGCCTCCATCGTCTGGCACTGCAAAGGCCAGGCTCCAGCAGTCAATACAGCCAGTGACCTATGTACTAGCATCTCGTGACAGGACCTCAGTCTGAGTCGCCACACATATCCTACCATCAGCCCTCCTCTTGTGCATGAACAGGTCCTCAGTCTGGCTCTCTACAGTCTTCTTGGCTACTGTCTTTCTCCTGCTTGAGCAAGGGACCTCTGCCAGGGTCTCCGCAGTTTTTGTGACACCAACCTTCCGCCGGGGTGCACCCATGGCAACCAGCAGGCTCAGTAACACTCGTTAAAACAGCCTACGTGGATCTCACACCCCGATTCCTCCTCTCCGTCTCTGATGGGCAGCAACATGTTGCTGCCCTCAAAAATAAAAGAAAAAAATAACCCCACTACCACAAATTATGCAGTCGAGTTTCCCGCATTTGGGGAAATCGCAGGGGTCAGCACACCCGGAGTGCAGGGGATGAGCCTCGCCCTGGGAAAACCACCTGCCTGATCATGGTGTCTCCCCTGCCAGGTAAATATCCTCATCCTAATATATCCTCATCACAGTGTTATTTCACTTAAAGATATCTTCTGAGTGGCTTGAAGATTTTTTTAATTCTGTATTTTTATTAATTTTTATCAAGGGACAATGAATTTTCACCTAAGAATAGTTCATTTTGCATCTGTTCTCAGGTCTTTCAACTATTATAGAAATTAAAATTAATGAAGCAGCTCAAAGTCATTTTAGAGTACCACTGTGGTGTACACATTTTATGAAGGGATCAAATCTGGAGAAGAAAACTTCTTATCTCTAGAGCTCATACCTTATCTTTACAAGAAATCGCTATTCAGTAGAACAGGAGTCATCCAGATTACACGAAGGCAAAGGAGCAGTTGATAAAAAGCACTGAAGAATGTTGTTTTGGATTTATATGAAAATGCTTATAAATATCTTTTTTGAACATGGGCCCTGCTCTACCTATTGAATTACTCTAACTCCTTTGGTCTTCAACTTAACTTTTTCAAGGTCATTGATATCTGGCTTTTTCTTCTTTTCAGTTTCTTCTCCTTGATTGTGCTGCTTATATAAATAATGTCATTGCTTACATTTGTCTGTTGTTGGGCTGCCTTACATTCTAGATCATGATTTCACTAAAAGAATAAGTAGGGAGATGAAATGAACTGTAAAGGAAAAAATGAAAAAATAATTTTGCAAAAGAAGTGAGAAGTGCCAAATGATAAATCAGAGATAAAAACAGATGGAACAGGTAATTATGACCTGGACATTTGTAGTGACTATACTGTATCGAGCAGAAATACTCTGAGGATTGAAGTGTTTATTTTCAAGCTCCCAATGCATTTAATGTACCTTAGAAATTAATGGGCTAGTGTGAAAAAAATAGCGTGAAAAGAAAAACTGACTTTTTTGTCTTACTAAATTGGTGTTTTCCTTCTTCCTGAACACCAGCTAAACGAACATACGTAGAGCAAAGATGACTAAGCAAGATACCTGCAAAGTCACTAGAATGAAATATTCTTGTTTGGTTAAGAAGAAGCTGTTTCCCATTTCACTTCTTTTAAAATAGGTAAAATGAAAAATATTGCATATTGAGTGAGCCACATTGCTTTTGATAAACAATAACACAGATATCTTTTGATAGGCATATACACATGAGAAATCATATAGGATTATCTAACATAACTCTCCTTTGAGCTTATTTGCTAATGATAATTCTAATTATTTTTTCACATCCAAACAGAGATTATTCTTTTCAGACTAGTTTGCCTTCTTTGAGTGCAAAACCCTAGGGTATTCTAGCTTTAGCACAAACTTAATTCATTCCGAAGTGCAGACTTCATATGGGAACTGTGTATTTAATCAACCGCTGTATTTTGAACTTTTGCAATAACCTGTGCTAGAACGTATACCAGGAGGAAGAAGAAAAAAAGTAATGGCCTTGTCATTTTTTAAGTCTCAGGGATGTTTTTTTGTTTGTTGTTCAGCATCTGACCTATAGGACACGTCAAAACTGAAAAATTTAAGTCAAACATAGTAAGGTCAGAGGAGATGTATGATTTTTACAAAATGGAAAATTCAGAGACATGGTAATTTGTGAGATATATTCCTGAATGTTAAAGGAGAGTTTATTTTTCTTATTATTATTCATTGCAAGTAATTAAACTTAAATATGTGAGACAATAAATTTTATTTTAGGGAAAAAACAAACAAACAAACAGAAAGCTTTAGTTTGTGTGAGACAGGAATTAACTACTTGATTTGCTTCTTGGGGTTTTCTGTGGACACAGAAAATCCCATAAGAAGAGAATGATCACCTGAAGAGAGAACTCTTTTTTACTGGATAGTTTGGTATCTGCCTTTTATTTTTAGAGATGTTCCCCATGTGGTGACAGGAGAAACATTCCATATTGTATGTGCTCTATCTGAATTTGTTCTTAGGCAGATGTACAAAATTCAGGGTCTAAGATGCATTTCTTCGGTCTTACCTTCATACAATTCTTACCAAAGCAATGTGGGAGGGTAGTGCAATGGCTTTCTCATTGCTTGTCAAAGAAAATGAAAATCTGAAGGGAAAAGTTACTGGAAAAGGAACACAAGAAACATGATTATCTCCTTTAGACTCTGATATTTAAAATGCTCCTATGACATAGCTCTAAAGATAGTTCAGAAATAATATAGCAGTGACCAGAAGTTGATGACACAGGAGCATGATTGCAGACTGCTATCTCTTCAGAGTCCTGAGCTCATAAGCCAGTCATTTTTCACATAAATTAGTGTCAGATATTAATTTCAAAAGATTCATTCTATATGAATCATATGTGCTTAGATATGTAATTATCTCTAATAATTATAAATATGAACTATAAGTATGTCTGTAACTTTAAGTGCTACAAGACTGAGACACAGCAAGAAATGCTATATTTACTTATAGAACATTTTTTTGGTAGCCAAACCACATTGAAAAACATGGAAAGCTTTCTCTCTTTCTGCTTTTCATCCTCTCTTTTATAATCTGTCAGTCAAACAGGGACACAGAATTTTATACCTCAGTAGTTTTGTCCTTTTCCATTTCTCAAGAATTGATTATCCCACCCCCTCCTATGCTTGTCATGGAGCATGGAATTCACAGGCAATTGAATATCTACTTATCTGCTTTGTAAAAGATTATTCAGCAATGATACAAATGGAATTCTGGAAATGAGACTTGTTAGTTAACTGAAATCCCCTTTGCTATCAGCTGAAGAACAATTCTTTTCTCAGTGAAAATAACTGAGTGCCATGATATATGTTAACTTAAGAATGGTTCAAAGCCTTGTTGTTATAGACTAAGGCTCTGGTTCCACAGTGAAGATTTTCATGAAATATAGATACAGATTATGCTAAGATTCAAATTCACTTTCAGGTGCTAAGATCAAAGGCTAGAATATTTGATACCCTTTCTAGTATTTTTGATTTGTTAAGAAGATGAATGTTATGACAGCTTAGGAAGATGAGTGAATACTACCGTTCACAAGCAGGAAAACAATGTCATTTTAAAACAAAAGTTTAGATAAAAGTTACATATTTGTGTTTATGAGCGTTCATTTAAATTTTCCATCTTAACAAATTGTCACACAAATCTTTTTCTGCTGACCAGTCACATAAATATGTTTGATCACAGTTATTTTCCAGAATTAGTTGTCAGTCAAACAGTGGTATTTTACCTGAAAGTAACAATGTCACTACATAAATGAGGCAGATGAAAACAAAATACATGGCAGAAGACAGTGTGAAGAGTGTAAGAAATAAAGGTCTCTCATAGCTTCAGAAGACTTAGGAGGTGGTATCCAGGCAGACTTAAAGAAAACATTGCTGGAATGATTTTCAAAAGATAATCTATTTCATCTTATTATTCTATGTATATGGAAATTCACCCTAGATATTTTCATGAAAGTTTCTTAAGATCTGTAGACTCTACAAGAACAACAGGACACTAATAAAAGAAATCTAAGTTTCTTTTTGAAAGTATTTCTTTAATTGTTTCCCCTTCAGGTAGATAACTACAATTAGAAATACATTTCATTTGATAACAATATTCACAAACTTATTTAAACTCAGAGGCATCCTCATAAAGGCATCTTCAATTTTTTAGTTCTACTATGTAATCACCCAAGGAGAGATCATTTGAACTCCTAATTTCCTTTTACTGTGAGTTTTACACTTCCCAGTAGTCCAGTGGTATTCCTACTTATTCAAACATATTTAACCCAGAGAATCCTGGTATAACTTTTCATTCTGACAATGATCCCCCCATCCACCCTCTTCTGCCTCTTCCCTCGCAGGCACACGAGAATGAGGAATGGGCACTGCAGTCTGTCCATAATGCTTTGTCTCCTTCAGTCCTTCAAGTGCACTCGTGCCCAGTTATACCAGTACAGTGTGTGTACCATGAATAGCTATGGTCAGAGATCTATGAAAGCTAGCTTACTTCCAATTTGTCTATAGTGGCAGCACAAAGAAAATATTCAAGCTATAGAATTAGATGTATATTCTTTGGACAGACATCTCTAGTCCAATACTTCATTTCTCCTGTTTCCTTTGTGTCCTAAAAATGCACTGTAAATAACATGCACATGGAGAAAACTTCTTACTTTTCCTTATCATATGAACTTTTCAAAAATACCATGGGCATTGGATAAGAATACAGTTAAAACCTTCTTTTCTTCGGAAGGAAACATCAAGTGAAATGTAGGACAAAGTCTTACGTTACTCACAGTCAAGTCACAGACAAGATCAGCTTAAGGCTAGTGATTATTTGTCATGGTATACATGATGAACATTCTGTTTTAGTAATATCTTTAATCATTTTGAAGTGAGGTGTTGTATGCGTAGCGAGGGAAACGAGGTGTGTTGTAGGCGTAGCGAGGGAAACGAGGTGTGACGCGTGCAGGTTCCTATGCCACCTGTGTGTTATGCCACCTGTGTGTGCCAAGTGTAACTTCGTGATTGGAGGAAACACTTGTATTTAAACACGTAGCCTATAGCAATAAACGCCATTTGCCTCACTTACTCCTGGGGTCTGGGTGAGCATCTGGCCCCGACCTGGTAAAGGGTCGGTTTCGCCCAGCAGTAAGCCCTACACGTGGACAGAGGACGAACACCGGAAGAGCGAACGGAGACTACATGCAACAAGTGGTGACCCCGACGTGATCTGTCTGCTGAGGGTAGCTGCCCGGCGTGCCCGTGACGCAGAGAAGAGCCTGTGAGGTGGCGGCAGGTCGCGCACGGAAGACGTATTGCGGTTAAGAGCCTGCGAGGTGGCGGCAGGTCGCATACGTAACAATGGACCAAGTCATTAAGGTACTTGTGCAGTTTTGTAAGGACTACTGTGGAAAATCTACTCCTTCCCGGAAGGAGATCGCGACAGTTTTGTCGCTGTTAAATGAGCTGGGGGAGCTGGACTCTCCCCGCCACATTTTGGATTCGAATAGGTGGGACTTGCTCACCTCGGCGCTATGCCAGCGCGCCATGGCCAGTCAGAAGGCTACGGAACTTAAAACGTGGGGACTGATGTTAGGAGCCCTTAAGGCGGCCAGGGCAGAGCACAAACTTGGCGCGGTCATGAGCGGGGAGGGAGCTCCAGGGAGCGGGTCTTTGGAGTTTTGCAGGACCGGCGCTCAGACCGGCGCTCAGACGACAGCGAATAAAACGGCGACGGAGAGAGAGGAAGACTGCGAGAAGGAAGACTGTGAGAAGGACAACGAAGAGTCGCAGAGGCTCGGGGGGGGTGCAACGACGCCGACGGCCCCTCCTAATTCTATTGCGCTGTCGCCGCCCCCGCCCTACCCTAAGCAGCCGTTATATCCTTCCTTGGCAACGACATCGGAGCAGGGGGCGGGACCATCCCCAAAAGGAAAGGGGGAGGGGAGACTTAAGCTTACTGATTGGGGGTAGATCAAAGAGGAAGTGGCACAGAAAGGCCTGGCGGCAACTTATACGCTCCCAGTTGTTGTCTCGGAGGAGGGAGGCCCAATCTGGGTCCCGTTGGACCCAAAGGGGGTAGCAAGGATGATTGAGGCAGTAGAAAAGAAAGGGCTGAAGTCGCCATTGACAATGAATGCCCTTGAGGCCCTCACAGCATCGGGCCCAATGCTGCCTTATGATATTGAAAATTTAATGCGCATGGTGTTGAAACCAGTGCAGTATACGCTCTGGAGAGAGGAGTGGCATACTAAATTAAAACAAATGCTGATTACGGCGCAGGGTGATCAAAGAAACCCCATATATGGGTCCGATATACAGAGATTAACGGGCAATGCACCAGGTCTGCTGACCCCTCAAGCACAAGTTTGTCAACTTAGACCAGGAGAGTTGATAGCAACTACGGACGCTGCAATAGACGCGTTCCGAAAGCTTGCAAGGAGTGCTGAGCCCACTACTCCGTGGACAGAGATCGCGCAAGGCCCCACAGAGCCATTTCAGGAGTTTGCAGACAGACTAATTAAGGCAGTGGAAGGCTCGGATCTGCCCAGAGCAGTTCACGGTCCCGTCATCCTGGATTGCTTGTATCAGAAGTCCAGTGAAGGGGTGCAGGGGATTTTGCGAGCGGCGCCGGGGAGGCTCCAAACCCCTGGTGAGGCCATCAAGTATGTCCTAGATAAGCAAAAGGCCTGTCCGTCTGTGGCAGGGGAGGTAGCTGCGGCGGTAGCAGGAGTGATGATGGCCTGTAGGGAGGCGGACCATCGTAGTGCGGACCGACAGTTAGGACCTTGCTTTAAATGTGGCCAGTTGGGCCATATTAGGGCCCAATGCAGAATGGGCACGGGTGGAGGTGTAACATGTCAGCAGTGTGGGCGGAAGGGTCATGCAGCACCGCAATGCAGGGCCCGTAGGCCTCCAAGCCAGGGAAATAACAACGGGAGACCGTCCACGCACGGCAACTTCATTTCTCGATCGGTGCGGGCCCCTCACCTAAGTTTACCCATGGCGGCGCTGTCTCTAAGTACCCATGAGCGCCCTCTGGTGAAAGCCACTATTTCTTGCACCAACCTCCCGCCGGATTTTCAAGGCCCTCGATCCATCTTTGTCACTGCTCTCATAGATTCCGGCGCCGACGTTACTGTGGTCGCGGAAACAGAATGGCCATCCTCGTGGCCCGCAGAGGCCTCGCAGTCTATTATGGGGGTTGGAGGGGCGACCCCCTCACGCCGGTCTACCAATGAGGTACAAGCGGTTGTGATTAACAGGGATGGCTCCTTAGAGAAACCGGCGTTGCTTACACCATTGGTGGCGCGTGTCCCCGGAACTCTTCTGGGGCGGGATTTCTTGCGACAGATAGGCATTCCACAGTATCCTCTGAACACCTTCAAGGGATATGTCACTAATGTTACTGCTTGCGATAACGACGCTGATTTAGCCAGCCAAACAGCATGCTTGATAAAGGCTCTAAATACAACCCTCCCTTGGGACCCCCAAGAATTGGATATTTTAGGGTCCCAGATGATCAAGAACGGAACAACACGTACGTGTGTTACCTTTGGTTCAGTGTGCTATAAAGAGAACAATCACAGTAGAGTCTGTCACAATTTTGATGGGAATTTTAATGGGACTGGTGGGGCAGAAGCAGAATTGCGTGACTTCATAGCAAAATGGAAAAGTGATGACCTTCTTATAAGGCCCTATGTCAACCAATCATGGACGATGGTAAGTCCAATAAACGTAGAGAGTTTTTCGATAAGTCGTAGATATTGTGGATTCACCAGTAACGAGACTCGTTACTATAGAGGGGACCTTTCTAATTGGTGTGGTTCAAAAAGGGGAAAATGGTCAGCGGGGTACAGGAATGGGACAAAATGTTCCAGCAACACGACGGGTTGCGGTGGTAATTGCACGACGGAATGGAATTATTATGCATATGGGTTTACCTTCGGGAAGCAGCCAGAGGTGTTGTGGAACAATGGGACTGCTAAGGCACTCCCACCAGGTATTTTCTTGATTTGTGGGGACAGGGCTTGGCAAGGCATCCCGCGTAATGCCTTGGGAGGGCCCTGTTATCTAGGACAATTGACTATGCTCTCTCCTAACTTTACCACCTGGATAACGTATGGGCCGAACATTACGGGTCACCGCCGTAGCAGGCGCTCGCTGAGTCGTCTCTCGCCTGACTGCGGTGATGAGCTACAGCTATGGAGTGTAACAGCCCGGATATTTGCTTCTTTCTTTGCTCCTGGTATAGCCGCAGCACAGGCCTTAAAGGAGATCGAACGACTGGCATGTTGGTCGGTTAAGCAAGTGAATTTAACATCATTAATATTGAATGCGATGCTGGAGGACACGAGCAGCATCCGGCACGCAGTGTTGCAGAATCGAGCAGCCATCGATTTCTTACTCCTGGCGCAGGGACACGGGTGTCAAGACGTGGAAGGGATGTGTTGCTTCAATCTCAGCGATCATAGTGAGTCCATTCACAAGGCGCTCCAAGCCATGAAGGAACATACAGAGAAGATACGGTTGGAAGATGATCCCATAGGGGACTGGTTTACGCGCACGTTTGGTGATCTAGGAAGGTGGCTCGCGAAAGGTGTTAAGACGCTACTGTTTGCCTTGCTTGTCATAGCCTGTCTATTAGCTATCATTCCATGTATAATCAAGTGCTTTCAGGATTGTCTATTGAGAACAATGAATCAGTTTATGGATGAACGCATAAAATATCATAGAATTAGGGAGCAGCTGTAGGTTCCGAACGCGATGTGACGGGAGCTATCGGCATAGGGAGGGGGAGATGTTGTATGCGTAGCGAGGGAAACGAGGTGTGTTGTAGGCGTAGCGAGGGAAACGAGGTGTGACGCGTGCAGGTTCCTATGCCACCTGTGTGTTATGCCACCTGTGTGTGCCAAGTGTAACTTCGTGATTGGAGGAAACACTTGTATTTAAACACGTAGCCTATAGCAATAAACGCCATTTGCCTCACTTACTCCTGGGGTCTGGGTGAGCATCTGGCCCCGACCTGGTAAAGGGTCGGTTTCGCCCAGCAGTAAGCCCTACACGTGGACAGAGGACGAACACCGGAAGAGCGAACGGAGACTACATGCAACAGTGAGGTGATGAGGTGATATGATAGAAATATCCTACTTAAAATGTAAAAGGGATCATTTTGAGAAATACCTTAAATTGAAATATTTTGATGACACATTAAAGAGTTTGAGTGTTTGTTCTCCATTCCAAGCACTGTAATTAAACCTGTCTAGCTTGTTCCCTAAGAAACAAAGAGAATCAGGAATTTCAAGCCTTCAGACTAATTCACTTAACAATGTTTGGTATGGTAATAAACACAGACAAATAATATTATAGCCAAAAATTAAGAGCTGAATGTGACTCTGTTGACAACTAAGGCTAAAAATGTATCTACCAAACGTCCTTCAAAAATTAAACCCCAGAATGGACTTGGAAAAAGAAAAGTATTAGTATCTTGAGAATGTTTTATGTAAGCGGGCATAGAGTTATTTAGACAGAGCATTAATGTTGTTCTTCTAGTGGCATGTTTTAAGACACACTGCAGGATTTTATGGTAACAATTAGAATATTGGTAATATTCTGTGGATTAATGACTGCCTGTGATCAAACTGAATTTTTATGTTGAGCAATCATAAATATATAAGGGTAGACAGTATCCATTTGTCATGAACAACTGTGATGTTCATTTTAATTCATTTCAGTGGTGAAGCATGTCTTCATGTTGTTCTACAAAAGAGGACTGACTTACCAGGTTGTAATTGGGTGAAAGAATATATAACAGTGCTCTCCATTGATAGTCATACTATATGAGAAAATTTTAAATTTTAAATGTCACCTTTTTCTTCTGTAATGAAACCAGATTCAACAGTTATATACAGAAAATTTCCATCAACTACGTCTAGTGTAGTGAATTCTTGCATTTGTCATGTGAGGTTACAGAAATGAATTTTCACAGATCTTAAAATATTGACACACATTTTCCTCTTGCTATTTGAACAGTGCTCAATCTGGAGAAGACAACTGCAAAATGTGCTCTGCTGACGTTTTGGACAGTTTTTCTTTGCTTAGCTTGTGATTCACATAAAGGAAATATGCCTCAAGTTTTTCTTGTGTTTCTAGAGGGAAATACATCTTTTTTGAAGCCAGCAAATTAAGATTCCAGGCCCTCTCTAGGGAGCTGGTATAGAAAGAAATCATTTCTGGGCGTTGATATAATTATTTCAGTCTCTGCTGACACCTAGAATCCTTAACCTTAATCAGCACATATGACAGAAGGACTGCAATGGTTTATTGCCTGCTTATCTCCTTTTGGCAACAGCAGAGAGTTAAGACCTCAAACTGATTTGTTTAGGTCTTGCAGCTGCCTTTGATATAATTAGCCATGAAGCATTACTGATACTGTTTTGTAAAATATGCCAGAAACAGACAAAATGGTGCTCTAATCTTTTTGTTATGATAAAACAGATGAGAATAGATGACTGGAAATATGTACTACACTGATTTGTAAAACAGAATTGTAAGGGCATGATAGGTACATAATTTTGATACATATTTTTATACATCAGGTGAAAAAAAGGAGAAATTACTTCATATTTTTGGAATGTAATAGACTCTGAGATGTCAATACACAAAGTACAACTTCTTTTTGAGATTACATTAGTAAAGACGTTTATGAGCTAGACTGCCAGTGTTTTGTAGGAATTTAAATATGGTATCTTATACAATATTTTCCATCATGAGCTTTTGGATTATGTCTCCTATGTTACACAGCTTACTAAGATGAAGAAGAGGAAGGCAAAACACACAGTATTATGTTTTTAGTTCCAGCTAGATATCACAGAACTTGTAAGTCATTGCCAAAAAATCAGTAGCTTATATCTGGTATCAACCTATCTTGGAAGGAAATATTTCAGTTTAGGATAAAGTGATATTTCAATTCAGGGTGATTCAGCTGTATGAATTTGTCAAGTCTCATGGATAATTTCAGTTTTGACTAAAATATATGTTTCTTTAAAAACAAAAACCACAACAACAAGGTGGGGAATTTCCAACCAGATACACATATGTTATTTAAACTTTTGGGAATATATGCTGAAGAATACAGCCAACTGATACGTACTGAGATATCTGCAACATCTACAATGTGTTCACATCAGTTTCTTCATTTTGTTTTGTTTACCAGCAGCATGTACTTGTAGCCCTGAAGACCAACTTTATTCTGGACTGCATCAAAAGATGTGTGGCTACATGTTAGGTTAGATGTTAGGATGAAATTTTTTACTCAGAGGATGGTGAGACACTTGAACATTTGCCCAAAGAAGTTGTGAATGCCCCATCCTGGAGACCTTCAAGGCCAGGCTGGATGGTGTCCTGGGCAGTCCAATTTAGTGGGTGGCAATCCTGTCCAAAGTAATGGGTTAGAACTAGATGATCTTTAAGGTCCCTTCCAACTTAATCCATTGTATGATTCTATGAAATAACATTATATAACGTAACTGCTCAACCTTACTTTATAAGAAAGGAAAGGAATACGAGGGGGGTAATTCTGATTTTAAAGGAACTTGGGAGAGCTTTTACAAGGTAGTATTTTTGAACATTTGTCTTAGCAGTTGTTTTCTGTTTGTATAGTGTACATTACCTAGTTTCAAGGTATTGGATGAAAGGCAGTCTTATGAGCTGATCTATTTCAGTGTGAGTTTCTGAGACTGCTGTTTTGTATATATTAGAACTACTTATTTATTTCTGTTAATAAATGAAAAAAAATTTTGTCATGGATCAAAGACAGCCTTCAAGTTTCAGAATGCCATGTCTCATGTCAGGCTAGCCAAGTAAAATTTTACAGTGATTCATTTCAGTTTTTCTTTGACTGGACATACTTTTTTGGCTTTGGTTTTCTCTGACATTCAAAGACTATGAAATCATCACTGGAGTGATAGACAGCAGAACTAAAGATCATAAGAAAAGGTGGAAGACTACTTAGCTCTTTGGTCACAGTAGAAAAGAAAGAGCAAGAAAATTCTGAGAGCTCCTTAGTTTTAAATTAGACAGACACTGATTACAAGGAAAGCACCAACTGAAAGAGAATCTCAGAGATGCTGGAATGAATTCAAAAGTCAGAGGAAACATAGGAAACTACAGCTGGGAACCTGTTGAACAGCAAATAAGAACAGCAGGAGATGGAAAATGTATGAGGAGAAAATTTTTTTTTTTAAGAATTTCAGGATTAAAAGGTAGGTGCTTGCATACTTCCTTTGATTTTACTTAATTTGAGTCTCATTCTTGTGAAGTTCTATAAAGAATTATGAGGTCAAGTCATATTTTTATTTCTGTACATTTTGATAATAAAAATAGTTCTGCTATAGATTATTTTCTTCTGCAGCACTTCAGACACTGCAGTAATAAACATTATGACTCTTCTGTCATGTCTTCGTTTTACAGACCATCCGACAGACAATCCTAGTAGGATTGACTAATATTGTTTTAATTAGACATTACAGTAAAAAAATATTCTCAGATAGGGACTCTAAATTATGATGCAACAAAGTTGAATGCGGATACTATTGCAAGGTATTTCAAGGGATTTGGATATTTCGTGTTATAGATATCAATTCTACACTTGAACTAAGATCATGTTCTAGTCATTTGATTAGAAACAGACATCTGAAGGTTGGGTAAGTACTTTTCTCAGCATAAACAGTTGTGTTTAATTTCAATTGCATTTAATCTCAGTTCAGCTGTCATCCTAGGTGTCATTGTCTAACTCACATTTTACAGAACTGTAGATCATTCAAATGTCTATACCTTATTTGAAATGATTCAATTAAATTCTCACAAGTCTGTGTGAACAATTATTCATTTCCACAGCAGAAGTTTTTTCAAAACTGGTACAGGTTGGCAAGTTTCTTTTTCCTTTATCTATATATTCTCCATCCACTCTTTCATTATAACTGTCAGAGCTCTCTTGTAAAGAGATTGAAAATGTTCCTAGTCTCTTTTATTTTACAAACTCACTTATAACTGAAACTTCATTAAAAAACAGGCAACTCTGTCCACTTTAAAAAAAAAAAAAAAAAACTAGGATTTCTCAAATTGTGGTGAAAGGAAAGGCAACAAAAGCCTATCAAGAAATCCAAGTCTAAATGCTCATTTTACTTCTCCATGAAGGCGTAACTCCATTCCATAGCTGCTAATAGAGAAGAATGACAGTTTGGTGCAGTCAGTATAGAGCTACAGGTTTATTTATCCTTGCTGTAAAGAAATACTACCATCGTCTTTAATAAAGTTTCACCTCCTTATCTTCATGGGCTTCAGTTTTTTGTTACTTCATGGACCTGTCTTGGTATTATCAGGCCTGACACTCATGGTTTGCCTACATTACTGCTTGCCTAATCCTATTCTGAATCTGAAATTTCCATCTAGATTTTCCACTCTTTCAGCAATATCTAGCAAATATTTTCAATGACTATTCAATATGAATCATAATTTCTTCTTAATAGACATCTATTTCTTTCACATTGTCATGGTTTTATGATTTTTGGTTATATGTATTCCACATCCCAACACCATGAAGTGCACTGGGAGTTAAAGAGTTAATGCTCCAGGTCTGGGCACTGTAAGAGATTATTCTTTTATATGATTGACTCAAAGTTTGCTGAGGAACAAGTCCAGGCAAGTCCTGGGCAAAGGTAGAGAAATCTTCTGTCTGGAGGACATTGATGGACAGGTCCTGGCTAAGGGTTGTGAAAGCCTTTAAGGAGCACAGATGGACAAGGCCAGGGGCAACGAGAGAGAGATAAGCTGCTGATAATGGCCGGGAAACGGTCTTTTGTGTGGACTTAATTCGAGGAGGATGGCCTCTCAGGAAGTGCCTCTCAGGAGGCACGCACATGACTCTTGCTCAAGCACCCAGGGATGTCTCTTAGGCAGGAAAAAAAAGGAGGATAAAAGAGGGTCCAACAACCATGACAGACTAGAAGGGTTTCTGCCATCAGATCCCTCACTACGGACCGTATGCTGACGGACTTCCCTGGGCCTGCTACCTGAGACCTGCTGCTTCCTCCCAGGCTTACTCTGCGGCTTCTTCCTGGACCCACCCGGTACCTGCACCTTCTCGTTGCCCAAGACCGGCCTCGCTGCTCCTGCCCTTCAGCCTCGGACCATCAGAACGTCGTGCAACGGGACTACTGCCGGATCCTGGTGGTGACTATCCCCGCTTTACGCAATTCTTGCTTCTTTCTATCTTTTCTATCGCTCGCCTTCCCTTCCCCATCACCCCAATCCGTAATAGTGTCCATCCTCCCCTTTCTTCATCTCTCTTATTAACATTTGTAATAAACTGGTCGGACCAACATTTGAACCGTTGTTTCTTAATCTCACGCCGGGCATACATATTTCAAAGAACCTCCTCTCCCTCCTATAAATTGGAGTGAGACAGGCACCTGTCCCAGAAGAGAAGAACTACTACATTCCCCAGACGACTGTTTGCTGTTCTGTTATCATTTCTGCTCGGGGGAAACAGATATAAGGCCTTGGTAGGTCATTCTCTTTTCCCTTTTCTTTTTTTTCAGCTCTCCTCCCTGCTGCTCGACTTGACTACACATCTCACCTCAGCATTATGGTGAGGCCTTTCCACCTTTCAGACACTTTCTCTCATTATATTTGATTTATTAGCTTCAATTCTAAATATATTGTATTATAGTGTGCTATCTTGCATTCCAATACCACATTTGGTAAATTAGTTTGTTTCTCCTCAGATCATTTCCATTGTTTTTAATTATTTGGGGTTCCCTGTTTACTTTCTGGAGGAGTGGATCTACGGATCCCTCTGCCCCACTATTCACAGAACCAGGCTGAACCAGCCTGTAAACCATTGACATTCTTGGTTGAGGATGTGGGCAGAAGCTGTTTTTTAGTTTTTAGAATAAATCTCTATCTGTTCTTGGAGAGCTTCGTAAGGAAAGTTTTATCTTTTATACCATTGACACACATTATCTCCACTCAAGCTGTTACTGACCAAAGAGTCAGGACAAGCTAGCATGATACCATTATTATATTTAGTATTTATTTTGGATAGTTGTTTGATACAGGTGCCATTAGAAATAAGGGGTATGTAGAATCATGGAAAATAAAGGCAGATATCTGGAGTTTTTATCTACTTCATACCTCGTGTATACCTCATGGTTGGACTAGATGATCTTAATTCTCTTTTCCAATGTTAATGAGTCTCTTATTCTATACATTGTCTCTCTTCTTCCTTAAGTGCACAATTTTTTTTCTTTAAGATCTGTACACAAGACTGCTATGCACCCTGAGAATGCTCATTCATTTTTCTATCTGGTGGTCAGGATCATGAGCCACCAAAAAGAACTTTCTGCATGTTCTCTGATATGTGCTATTTTATTGAAAAGATATTAATGTAAGCAGCTTGGGAAGTAGTTATTTACTTGAAATGTATAAATTTCTGTATTTTGATGCCTATTTATGCTAAAAGAACTAGGACTCTGTGAATATTGCTGAAGAACAAGATACCCTGCTGATTTTTAACTATTTGCCTAGAAGGTATTTCAGACTGCCATCTCCAACACTGATGATGATTGATTGATTTTACTGGCAGTAAGAATGGATGCTTTCAATATGGATTGTTTCTTTGAAACGAAAGATTTTTTTATTAGTTTTGGCTTCCTAGAAAATTGTCACAATAGTCTGGAATGCATACCTGTTGAATTCTGTAAATTATTTCCTTGAAAGTATAAACTAAGTGAAGTGGAAGGGCAAATGTTACCAGACGTATCTGAAAATCATCCATATCAAGCTTTAAATTTGAAAGTATGTAATCCTTAAACTAAGTCTTCTCAATAGCACTGTTCATGTACTTGCATACAAGAAATTATCAACTCTTAGGTCAACTGATGAATGCTTTTTCTAGACTGGCTCTGTTGCTCAGCTGTAAATGTCTGTATGGATCTGTCCTGGAGAACAAATTCTTTAAAGCATATCATGTGCTCACGCTTATTCTTTCTGCAGACAACAAAACCGTAACAAGAATTCTGAAATACTTCCACAGTATAGAAGACATTTTCAATATTGTTTCATTGCCTGCGATATTTTCACATTATCCTTTGCAATAATCCTCCATTAGAAGAGGAATATTCAATATTAAAAAAAGCAAACTTACAACACCGCAGAGTCTTGTACAAGTTATTTTTAATATAAAAGACTAACTCAATTATTGAAACACTAGTAGCAGTTAGTTTGATAGAAGAGTAAATCTGCTTCCATGCAGAGTAAGCAACTGCTGGCTCTAATTATTTTCTTTCTGTTTCCTCAGGCATATCATTGGATTCTTAGATGGACTCTTACTAACTTGAGAGAGAGATTTCTTATGAAGATAAAAATTTACATTGCTAGTCATTATAAAATGAGCATGAGAATCATAGAGTGGCTTGCGTTGAAAGGGACCTTAAAGATCATCCTGTTCCAAACCCCCTTCTGTGAACAGGGTTTGCCAGCTAGAAGATCAAGCTGCCCAGGACTCCATCCAATCTGGCTTTGAATGCCTCCAGGGATGGGCATCCACAGTTTCTCTGGGCAGCTTGTGCCTGTGCCTTACCCTTCTCTGAATTTCCACTTGAATCTCCAATCTTTTTTTTGTTGAAAACTGTTCACTTTTGTCCTGTAAAAAGTCTGTATTCCTCCTGTTTATAAGCTCCCTTTGAGTACCAGAAGGCTGCAATTAAGTTTCTCAAGAATCTTCTCTTCTTCAAACTGAACAAGCCCAGCTTTCTCAGCCTTTCTTCACAGGAGAGGTGCTCCAGCCTTCTGACCATCTTTCTGGCTGTCCTCTGGACCCACTCCAACAGCTCTATGTCATTTTTGTGCTAGAAGTCCCAGACCCGGATGCAATACTCCAGATGGGGCCTCACAAGGATGGGGTAGAGAGGGAAATTCACCTTTCTCACTCTGCAATGTGTTATGAAAAACGTTTTTTTTGTTCATGATGAATATAAGCAAGATTTCCTGAATATATTTTTTCATCATATTTCAAACTGAATGAGCCTGATTTTGAACTAAATGTTTTACCCCTCCACCTATCACTTTTACTAATGGACAGCTACCACTAAGGTTCTATCTATGGACACTTCCAATTATTGTTATGATCCTGTTTTCCAAGGTAAATGTATCTTGATAGCTCCAGGCTAGGTCTTAAAAGAGGGTTCACTATGGACACAGCATCTATGCTAAATCTGAATATTTCTGGCAGAAGGTTATCTCCAAGGCACTGGTAAATTTAGGGTGGGATTCATTTTGGCATTCATTGGTTTACTGTAAAATAGGTACACTCAACTGGGAAACTTCCAAACAGACAACTGTTAATAAAGAAGGAAATCATGCCAAGAACGCTTGCTGGAGAGACATAAAGAGTAGTCAGATTAGTAAGAAAATCAAAAAGGATTTTGCAGAGATGGAAATATATATTTTTTTCTTGTGCATTATAAAATAGCAACAAACCTAGTCTTTTTTTTTCTACTTTTTTTTTTTTTTGACTTCTATTTAAATTAAGATTTCAGATTTCATGTGTTCGTGCTGTTAAGTTATGATAGCATATATGAAAGATATAATTAGATTTTTTAATATTGAATGTTAAAATTTTGATGACAAAAGAGTGAAATTCTGAAGAGGAAACTTGATTTTTTTTCTATTTTGTACGGACACATCTATATATAAGCAGTAAGACTTCAGTGTTAAATACAGCCTGTACTAACGATGAAGAGAAAAACCTTTAAGAAGATTTCTTGTAAAATAAATACTGGTGGAGGAAATTACTTTCTGAGAGAATAGGTGGCAGCTACAAAACATAATATTCAAAAAACAATACCTGAAAAATTATACAGTATTATAGATTTGTGACAGACTAGTTACACACCCAACACAGAAAAAAATAATTCTATAATTAAACCAAGTGAGATTATTTCTGTGACTTCGAAGTACTTTTAAAGGCAGACCTAATTAGCATTACAGTTTTAATGAGGGAAAAATACAAAAATTACCTAACAGTAGAGCCCAAGGATAGTTTTCTAAGAATGCAGAATGGCTTCTCTATACTGTCTCAGTCATGTTGATTACTTTTTTTCCTTTTATTTGTGGACAAATCATAACGAACAATTTAAAACAATCTCTTAACAAAACAACATAAAGTCCTTTTCACATCTTCATTTTTATGTTGTTTTTTTTTTTTAATTATGAAAACAACTTACAAATAATAATTAAAATGATTCCCCGCAGTTAAACGCGTCAACAAACTTGTGTGCCTCTTTAATTTTAACCTAAATGTCACAACAGATGCTGCTCCTCCAGTCTCAACAGGGAGCAGATTCCACAGTCAGGGAGTATAATTACAGAAATCTCTAGCTCCTACTGTCTCAAAGTTATACTTAGGGCACGCTAAATAGTCTGCCAGTCTCAATCTTCAATGGCTGACTGAGGCCTTGGGTAATAAAAGATCAGTCAAGAGTACATTATGATACTTCACAAAATGTTAACAGCTTTGTAGAATTTATAATCTAGCGAGACATATGCCAGCTTTATACACTACTTAACAGTTAAAAACAAATACAATAAGATTAGTATATAGTATGATTTCACAGCAGGAAGAGTGTCTGTTTGCCATCACTGAAGTATGGTAATATATTGAACATAAAGCATGAATTGTCAAGCAGTGAATAACTGGCATTTTTTTTAGCTGATAGTGCTTGCTGGACACTGATCATATCTAGGAAGAGTCTTAAGTAAAAATAGGATGTAATGTAATTTATTTTTCACTAATGATATATTTTTTTTATAAACGGAAAATACAGAGGGAGGCCTATAATGAAGAGGGGTGTTTTTTTAATGTTTGTTCTTCATTTTGGTTTGCATTAGATTTCTTCAGAATAATGTATATCATAGAAAAAAATAAAGTAGATAGAGAAGAATGAGTCATAAAATGAATTAGAAGAAAAAAACCAACACTTTTTAATAGAAAATCTGAGGTTTTCTTCTCTTGCTGCACACAAATTATCGGCTTGCAGTAGTTAGTCACCACATCTCATCTACCAGCAATTCCTAAAATATACTCATATTTGAAATAAATAGATAGGTAGACGAGTAGATAGATAAAAATTAAAATATTCCTCTAGGAAAATAGAAAATGTTGAAAAAAATCTTTCTTTTAGCATAAGCACCTCCTCTCTGGCTCTGAGGCCAGAAAGGAGAGAGAGGTCTCCTCTCCTCTCTACTCTGCCCTCCTGAGGCCCCATGTGGAGTGCTGCATTCAAGTCTGGAGTCTCTAATACAAGAAAGACAGGAAGCTGTTGGAGAGGCTCGAGAGGAGAGCCACTAAGATGATTAGAGGGCTGGAGCATCTCCCTTGTGAAGACAGGCTGTGGGAGCTGGGCTTATTTAGCCCGGAGAAGGCTGTGGGGTGACCTCATTGCAGCCTTCCAGTACCTAAAGGTAGCCTACAAACAAGAGGACAGTCAACTCTTTACAAGGGTGGATAATGGCAGGACAAGGGGAAATTATTTTAAGTTGAGGGAGGGAAGATTTAGTTTGGATATCAGGGGGAAGTTCTTTAGCAAGAGAGTGGTGAGGTGCTGGAACAGGCTGCCCAGAGAGGTTGTGGATGCCCCATCCCTGGAGGTGTTCAAGGCCAGGTTGGATGGGGCTCCGTGCAGCTGACCTAGTTTCAGATAAGGGAGGTTGGCAGCCCTGCATGCATTGGGGTGTTGAAACTTGATCCTTGAGGTCCCTTCCAATCCAAGCCATTATATGATTCTACGATTGTCTATAACCTTACATTCATTATTCTTTTTCATAAGAGTGAATAATTTTCAGTTGTATACTTAATTTTTCTGGAATGTGTGGTAAATCCTGAAATTAAAATAACACACATTTACATAATTGGCAATCAGGGGAAAGACATGCAGGAAACAGAAATGGTAGGAGAAAAACTTGAGTACACTTCTTCCAAAATCGTGATAATTTCTTTTAAATTAGGTAGTCCCCTCATTAGTCCCCTCAAAAGTTAGAACATTTTATCTCATTTGCTCCAGAAAAGAGCGGACCATTGAGCAAGCATACTACTCTCGATTTATATATTCATGACAGACTCTTGCAAAGTGGAGATCAAAATCAACTTACTTCAACGTAAGTAATTTTCACATCTCATTCATAGAATCATAGAATTATAGAATGGCCTGGGTTGGAAAGGACCACAATGATCATCTAGTTTCAGCCCCCCTGCTATGTGCAGGGTCACCAACCACTTTCTTCCCACTCATTGTCAGAGCAGGAATAGAGGAACACATTACTTTCCAAGGTGCTGTGTTTTTCGTATTTTATGTTTGAACCTGTAACATGGAAAGTAGATTTTCTAATTTGACTGTGTGATATCCTCTCATTGCATAAAAATTTCACAAAGGAGCCTGAGAACAGTGAAATACAGGAAAATTCTACTGTGAAAATTTCCCTTCCCCTTGAAAATCCTTATGAATTCTGAAAAACACGTAACTAATTTACAAAAATTATATATTCTTCTGGGAATTCTCCCTGGTGCAAGATCAGTACAGAAGCAGGGCAAAATCTTTAGCTGAGGAAAAAATATAATATGGCAGCTCATTAACTGAGAATCAATCAGCTGTGTGATTGGAAGGGGTGGAGCCTGGCTCTACCTCTCCTAGACCCCATTTAAGGGCTGACTGCCAGGGAGGACGGGTCTCTTTCTGGATGTTGTTCCTTTTGGTGTTTTTTTTTCTGAAAACCAAGGACATGGGTGAGCATTTTCATTTATTTTCAATTGTCCCTTTCCAAGGTGATAATCTTTCTGGCTGTGAGATCTGTAGATACCAGCCTAATCACACTACACTGTATATTTGTATATTTGTTGATTATTCACCAGCCTACTCTCTAGTTTCCTAAAACTGTTTATTGTAAGTGTGGATTTTTTTATTATTTTTTATTTATTTTTCCCCCTTTTGTCCATATGGACCCAGGAGAAGCTTATGCTGTTTCTCCTGCTGGCATCTATTTTCTACTTAAGCCCATTTGCTATTCACATAACTATTCATATCTCTGTACCTGTTGAGAGTAAGAAAAATGAGACCGATAACAGAGAGATACATTGAAAAATAGCCCCACTCTAGAGTAGTTATTTCAGGTTTTAACCCATAATGACAAAAGTTGCTATGATGACAGAAGAACTCAAAATAATATCAGCAGCAGGAAATGAAGAAGCTCATGAGGCTCTTTGGGCATCAAGTATGACAGATTTCCTACTGAGAGTGGAGGAGCAGCCTGAAGGCATCAGAAGTCAGGGTCATTGTTCAGACAGAAGGCTAATCAACAGATATGTTCATGTACTTGAACAAGCATTGACCTCTGTAAGAAGATAGGCGGGTTGGGGGGAGGGAGGGAAGATGTGCGTGCAAAAATATTTGTCCCCAGTGGAATGGAACGTGAAGTGAATAAAGTATAGCAGCTTTTGCAAGGAAAAGACAAAGTACACAATTAGTTCCTGGGATAAGGAGATTCCCAAGGAGACAGGCAAAAAGAATATTTTTCTGTGTTCAGTTATCTTTGATGTCATGAACACACTGGGCACTTCTTGGGTGTCTGGGACTGGTCATGACTGGTTTGGTACCCAGAGGTACCTCTGAGATACTTCTGTTGTTGGGAGAGAGAAAGGAAGATAAGGAGGAAACAGTGATGATACAGTACACTGTTCAGTCAGAGCAAAACAGTATGAGACAGTTACTTTTAAGAAGTGTGTGAAAGAAATGATGTAAAATAATAGCTGGTGGAAGCACGGTTTAGTCTGGAAGATTATAGCTATCAAGTTTACCTTAATATGGCATACAAAACAATTATATTTTTATCTTCTCTGCTTATGAAGTTCGGATATTAACAAAACAACAACAACAACAGCATTCCTTAGCAAGATGACATACAAGTTTATAGATGCCCCTCTATTTTGTTTGGCTTCAAAACTGTGTCTCATTTCTGTAACTATAGCCTTTCTAGCTGTGATACTGGGCTAAGTTTTCATTATTATTTACTCCGTAGTATTATGTTTGATGACAGAATGGCAGCTACCCCAGTAACAAATACAGTATTCTTTATTTTTTTCACTGGGCTATGCTTTCTGGTATGAATCAAATGCTCCCTGTTTCCTCATGTAAAAAATAATATATATATATCGAAATGTATAGTTGGTGATGAAATATTCTGGCCAACCATATGTAGTGAAATGTTATGTTTCACACAGAACTTTCATACTGAGAATTAACACAGACTCCTAGAAGAGAATTCATCATGTAACATTGGGTTCAGCTTTGAGAATAGAAGTAGTAATGCATTGTAACTGTGGGAGGCTTTCAATTTGATGAGCTATTTTAATTAGCTTTGCTTTATGTAAGAAAGGAGGTTACTTCTAGCACATAAGCATAGTAGATTTTAACTCTCCAAGAAATGGGACTTGATATCGACTTTCTGATTAATCTTTTCACTGAAACAGGACTGTAGTGCTCAGGAAACTATATGTCTTTGTGGATGACTATTGTATTTGCAGTTTTCAGAAAATTCCCAAATACCATGTGAATATTTTATAATGATGTTTAGCACTGAGCACCCAAGCCAACCTTATAAATGACTCTTCTGTATAATTAGCACATTAGTCACTCTGTAAGATTGAGTCTGATGAATTATTCAAAGAAGTTCTGCAAGCTGCTGGTTGAGGGCTCTCTGTGAGGGCACTTTTAAAACTCTCCTGTTAAACTTTGAAGTAATAAGCAGGGAAGTAACATAGTTGAAAGAAGAGAAACACTATCATTTTACTGACATATGAAGAACATTCAGAGGGAGGAAAGAGAATATATGTGGGAAAGGAAAACTAAAACTTGAAAATTCTCAAAGCCCTTAAAGAAAAGATTTATGAAGACACAGAGCCATCTTTTCTTTTTTCTTTTTTTTTTGTAACCTTCAGAAGAACACAAAGGTTTTTAGAAAACTACCAGATAAAGATGTCATGTAGCTAAAAGTGTGAACTGTTATTGTATTGTATAGTTCAATTAAGAGATGATGTTGATTTATTTTCAAAAATGTTCAGTGTTTAATAACTTGTAGTTTGTGTTGCTTGTAGAGTTTTGCTTTATAGTTCTACTTGCCTTTAATTATCATCATCTGAGAAACTGGTCAAATCAGTCAAGTCAGATTATATTCTTTGCTAATTTTTGGTTGATTGTTGGCAACTGGCAAAAAGAAGATGAGTGGGATCAAGTCATTAATTTAGGAACAGTGACATATGGATGTGTAGTAAGGAATTAAAAGGGCATGCTAAATTCTTCCTGAACTTTCTTTTTTATTCTTTCTTTTTAAACCACTTCATTAGCCTGTAACTACTAGAAATCTTAGGCTATTAAAATACACTGAAGAGAAACACAATATTCACTTTGAATGAATAGCAGTCATCAATCTGCAGGTCATATTTATTAATTGAATATATAACATAGGGTTTCTACTGAGGCCTTTCTCTTGTAGGTTACCTCTAGTAGAATTTCAAGTGCAGGCCATTACCTCAAACAGTCTCACTCATATGATCTGATTTTTGTTGTTGTTGTTGTCCTGTATAAAGCCAGGGGCTGGATTCAATGATCCTTGCAGGTCACTTCCGGCTTTGGATGTTCTATGATTCTGTGTTTCAGCTTTGTTAAGCATCACCGTAGGCACCTGCACTGTACAGAAAACTAGAACTGGGTGAGCAAAGTAGTAGTAAAGCCATTTAAGACCAATGGCAAGGGATTGCTCTGTTGCTGCTAGCCCAAACATATAAAAAATAGTAGTGATGTTGGAGCATGAGGAAGACCTATGCTGTAGTAAGAACACATCTTTGTTACAATTGTCCCAAATAGGAGGTATACTTTAAACTATACTGTCTTTTATTTTTGTGATAGAAAGGTGCACTATGGTTTAGTTACAATGCAGAAAAATGTCATCAGTTTCTTCAGATTACCAAAAAGCTTGATCTTTGTGATGATATTGTTTCATGTTGTCACTGTCTATACATCAGGTTTCTGATATTAGTTAAATACATACCTGTATACATAACTTTATCATACAGCCTCTGATATGACTGACATTGTATGAAAAACTATACCTTGAGTGTCCATTTCTGGGCTATCCAATACAAGAGAGACACTGTCCACAGGCAATACCTGAAGAGTGTCTAAAGACAGAGGCAAGCTCTTTTCATTGGTGTCCTGTATTAGAATAAAAGGCAATGGACATCAACTGATATACAAGAGATTCTGTCTGAACATAAGAGGAAAAACTTCACTGGAATTTTGGCTGAACAGGTTGCTCAGGGATGTTGGGGAGTCTGCATCCTTGAAAATCCCCAACTACTCTTTTGAGCTACTGATGAAATTAGGGCATTATATTAAAGTAACCCCTTTTTATATGCTTTTTAAAGAATAAACTTTATGACAGATGCATTTCCCTCTCCAGTTCCTCAGGAAAAAAAGATGAGAAATCCCCACAGGTGACTTTTGTATAATAGAGCAGAAATTTCCAAGTCTGGAGCCAGTAGAATGTTTATGCAATGTTCCAATCTGGTTTGTGTGGTCATGACTCCCTCTAGCGATGTCTATATAATAATCTCATTCCAAATGTTTTTTTGAAATTAGTACCCCATGCTCTTCATACTTAATGAACTCCATAATGTCTGTAAACCATGTTTTATTCATATATAAATTTTAACTTCGGAGAATGTTAATTCATAGTGGATCAGATCTAATGATATTGTTACATGCTAGAAAATATTTAAGAACTTCAAAATGATCTGAAGGAAAAGTAGGAAATAATCTCAAAAATCCTATAAAATTTTCAACATACAAGTACATTGCATGTAACTGGTATAGGAGTAGTAGAGATAAAATCAGTAAGCAGAATATCAAATGGAGAGATGAGTTCAATTGAACTTCAATGTTAGTCAGTGTTCAAACACTGAAAAGTTCTGTAAATCCTTGTTCTGATCATAAATGTATTGTACTTGTTGTGGATGGATGTTTTCTGTGAATCTGATTTTCTGCTTTCTAGTAGAGTACAGCTATAGCTGCTTTGTATGTTGTCTGCACTCTGGGGTATTCCAATAAATAATATCCTGCAAGCCAATTTACCAGCCCCAGGGAAAGAAAACTATGCAATTAATTCCTTTATCCCTGACTCTTTGTACTAGATGTGACCCTTAATTGCACTTACAGTATCTTATTCAGAGTGAATAGATGAATCTTAAAACACAGATGTACCAACAGAATAACACCACACTTCAAGAGCTTTGTTGATGAAGTGAAATGTTATTGTATTTATCTTTCAAAAAAAACCTCCTGTATTGGAGTAAGGTCCCTTTGTCAGTTTAGCTTCCATTTCAGTACTGTATGAAAATGGTCACAATGCTTTCCATAATCTCAGCTGTAAGACTTCATTTTTTATTAATCAGTACCAAATTGAAAAAGAAGTCTAAAGCAACCAAATACTCTCCAGTGAATTACAAACAACACCCCTGAGTGATACTTCGGGACAGAGAAAACCTACATCCATTGAGAGTAATATTATAAATATGGACAGTAGACATGTGATTAAAATTAGAATGTTACATAGTTTTATTGTTCCTGCACTGCATGTTTACTTATATCCACCTTGAGGATGGTACTGTGCACACTAAATCTGCTTAATGGATGATCACTATTCTTTCAGCTCTAAAACAGAATGAGTCACAAGGACCTTTTTCAGGTGAGATGCATTCCATATTCTTTAGAGGCCAAGCTTATCAAATGAGAACACTATGAAGTCAAATATTAATGCTCAAAGTAGCACAAAATTTCTTTTTAGAAAATGATTTCAGCTTTCTTTAGAAAGATGTAAGTATATCTGAGAAGCAGAACCCAGTAAGTAAAAGTTCACCTGAGGTAACCTACTAGATATGCTGAACCTGAATTTACAGTTGAATTCCACCCAAATTAACACAGGGATGAGATGTCAATTCAGAAAGGACAGAACAGGGGAATTATTTTTGTAATTTATTCTGATTTTCATGGCTCACTTCTTACTACCTTACCTTGCTGTTCACCTTCAGTTACTGTTGGGATAAAATGAGTCATGTTCAAACTTTTTTTGAGTGTGAAATACACAGGTGTAACTAAACAAAATGTATCTGCATGTATCTGACAGAAGATTCCGAAAGTATTAGTAACAAGCTGAAGACGTTGGAAAGATATGATGTGTTCTAACTTATGTTTCTAGTAGATTACATTTTTCTTTCATAAATCTGTATTAGTGGGAAGACAATGAGGAGCAGCACAGTAACTCAATGAGTTTTGTCTTTAAATGAAAGTTTTAGAAGGAGCATAAGTTATCCTCCCATCTTCTAACTGAAATCATGTACTCAATTCCCTCTGTCCATTCTAAACTTTTAATTTTTAGTTCATATGTTAATTTGAAGTACAGAAGATGCCGCTGTTTTTGTTGTGATTTTGTTTACTTTCATTTAATTTTTAGATTAACTATGATGTTGTTGGACAATGCAAATATCTGATATTAGCAATAAATCAACTAATCAGGTCTCTTTATCAGAAAGGAAAAAAGAAATGCATACGTAATAAAATTCTTCCATTCAAAGAGAAAAAGGTTTTGTATTGACAATCTTTCTCTCATGCCAGGAACTAGTCAGCTGCATGGAACCATGCAACCATTTTAGTCTCATGGACCAGGAAAATTTTGTGCTGAATAAGATGTATACATGTTGAGAATTTACTTAAACAGAAGGAAAAAAGGTGTCTGATTCTCTAGTATCTATATCAGATCTTCCAAGCCAACTATATACTTCCTGTTATGTACAGTTATCTTACATGTGCCACATGCATATGACACAAATCCCTATAATCTTCCTCTTTACTTTACAGTAATGGAAACAAGGAAGATAGGGGTTAGCTTCTGCATTGTTTTTTACTGCTTATTATAAGAAAGGCAGAAATAGTTCTACTGCCCTGACTGTGATCTTTGATTTGTCTGTAAGATTATTTGTCAAGGGTGCTAAACTATTTTAACAACAACTGAAACTTAAAACTGGTTGTTATTGTTGTGGTGGTTGTTTTTTTTCAGATTAATGAGCCCAGGGAAAGGTGAGATGTGCTTCCAAAAAATGTGATTGAAAATGAATGGGTATAAACATTAAGGAAACTGATTTAGTAAAAAGAAATACTACAAGAGGCACATGAAACACGAGCTATTTTTAAAGAAAATGAAAGTACAATTACATAAAGCCATACAGAAATACATAGAGAATTTTCACCAATTGAAGTCTCTGCTCTGTATATGTGTACGAAATACAGTAGAAAAGTTGTTTATTCATCTTCCAGTGGTGTTAGAGTAAAAAAAAAAAAAAGCCATTCTCAGAACTTATATTGATGTTAGACTTCGATCCAAGTAGATAAGTATGTAGGTCTGTCTGAATGTAATGCCTCCTACTTATTTTCATGGAACCTACAACAGACACAAAGAAAAAAATGACCCAATTTAGTAGAGCAAATTCTCAAGGGCAAACAGACTGTTTTTCAACATAGTTTTCAACATAGTCACCACTATTAGTTACATGTTTTCACCAGCTGTATGCATGAGCCTGAATGCCTCCTATTTTATTGTACTGATCCACATTGTTAGAGACAGGTGCTGGTGCTATGACAGCAGGGGTTGTATCTTCCCACCAATAAATTTCATTACATCTTGTTGCTATGCAACAGATGGCAGAAGAGGGCAGTCTGACAAAATGGTGTCTGACACTGAAGTGCATATGAAGCAAAGGTGTGTAGCTGGATGCCTCCATGTGGAAAAAATTGCACACATTGACACTCATCAATGCTTACTGAATGTTTCTGGAGACCAAACAGTGAGTGTGAGCACAGTGAGGCAGGGATTTGTGTGTTTCAGCAGTGGTGACAGAGATGGGAAAGACGAGCCGCATTCCAGACACCATGCACTTTTTTGCAAGTGCATCGTGCAGGCTCTTGTTCATCACTGGCAAAAACACACACTAATGGTGGTGGCTACATTGAAAAATAGTGTTTTGCCTGAGAATTTGCTCTGTCAGATTAGGTTAATGTGTTCTTTCTATCTGTTGTATTTTCCATGGAAATAAAAAGGAGGCATTATTTTTGGAGAGACCTACATGTTTCATCTTGCTGTATGTCATGGCTAGCAGCTAGTAATGGTGTGTAATGTTAAAATACTACTGTGGTTGCATTCTACAGACCTGGTATCCTTTCTACCATCAAGAAACAACATGATGTTTAGCACCAGACCAACATACAGCTTCTCTACAGGATTCAGATTTCTTCACAATAAGGTATGTTATAGCAAATGGTTATAGTTGTTTGAAGTTGTCAGTAAAATTTATATAAAAGAAAGAATAAGTAAATGAGCTTGATTGTTTCCTTTGTAGGGAAAAAAGTTAACATACATCTGATTGTATTTCATGAACTGAGCTGCAACTACGTAGTAGGGTAAAACAGCTTGAAGTTTTTGGTGTGCATCTTGTGGGGATGAAGATAACTCATTTCTTCCTCGCAAACTTGCAGACATCAGTGAGTGGCAGAAGTCCAGGTTAAAGCAAATCTTACTGATTTAAACTCTAAAGAATAGGAAACAAGACAAGTTACAGCATTTCAATCAAATCATTTGATAAAAAAGATACAAGTCACAGAACTAACTGTCCACTGTCTTTTATCTGGGCAACACATCCATATTTCTGCTCTATTACCAGGAAAAAAATAAAAAAAAATAAAGGAGGGGAATAGTTTCTAAGAGGGAAGTTCAGCTCTCACTAATCTACTGATTTCGTAGTACCATATTTCATCTTTACTATGTTGGTGTTGAATTTCTATTACCATGGGCTTCTGTGGCCATTTTTATCATCTCAGTGCCCTTTTCATTAGACACTCTGTGTGCTCTAAATGCGTAATTTTTGCTGCATCTGTAAGTTCAGATCATTGATTCACTATCTTTAATTCTGCTGATCCTATAGGATAATTCCGTTCACTGATCAAGTCATTTGTTTTTGTTCCCCTTAATTCTGTCTTAAAAAAAATTATTCAGGGATATATTTTTTTCTGTACTTGATTGCTGCAGATTTGTTTTCTTCATTCTTCTTTATTACCACAACACAAAAATATGGACTTTATTCTCTTTCTTGTTGCATAGTTCTGGCTGGCTTACTGAATTACAAACAGAAGATAAGTTTTTAGCAGGTGCTGTGCATGACTTAGCATGAAAAATTATTGTTACTTTGATTGCTTATGTAGCTTACTAAATATTTATAAATTACTGATGAAAGGAAGTTGTTATGAAAGCCTCATATACATATAGCACTATGGGAACTGCTCTTGTAATTTTTCTATTGGATTGGATCATTCCCTAGTTCATACATAAACATTTCCCTGAAGACTGTCCAGGCTTCCCCTAATGTTATAAATGATCTTTCCTCACCACTTTAGAGATGCCAAACCATTCGGATGTAAGAGCACTCAGGCCACTTATCTTCCTTTTGAAGTTTTTGTCCTACAGTACGGCCATAACTATTCTCTTAAAAAAAAAAAAGATTCAAATACAGATGAATTCCTTAAATCTGATGCTGAGAAATTTCCTACTAACTGCTTATACACCAAAGGCTTGCTAATATAAGTTACATTTGTTCAAAGAGCTAAAAATTCTGAGCAGTGAAAAGTATTGCCTACAAGTCAAGTGATTTTTATTAACACTCATCAAATAATCATAGAATAAACTATTGGAGGTAAAATGACATAGAATAATGTGAAAGTAGCACTTTCACATCTCTTAGATACTTATCTTCTCCAAAACACACATAAGAATGCAGGGACCAGCTAAAGAGGCTGAAGGAGTTAACAGAAATAATCAGGAAAAACTGGGTAATGTACATTTTTCCCAGCATATTCCATTAAGCTGTACATTAAAATATGGAAAGACATGTGTTTTAGTATTTTCACAGCTTTTTTCAACTGCAAACACCCTTTTTAATGCTTTGGTAATCTGGAAAATGAGGATCAAGAATGTTGAAAGAGAATTTAGGAATCATGGAAAATTTTACATGATTCATCAAGTATAAGATTGCTAGGGAACAATGTAGGTAACATTAAAAACTAATATCACTTTAGATGACTGAATATTTTCTATTCATTTGACTTTCTTCAGTTGACCTTTGTTTTCCAGAGGGTGTGTGGCTTATTTGTTTTGTGCCATATCTGTTCTGTCCATTGTGACTGAATGTACTAAGGCATCTAAAATGGCACTAGATGCCTCTTTTCATGTAATAAATAGCTTTGTAGGGACCATATAATTTCTACTATTTTCAAGAAGAATTTCTGCTCCATTTCTTTTGTAATTTCTTTTTGTATATAGGTGTATATATAGGTATAATTTCTTTACCACTATGTCAAAAATAAGGAAATAGGTCTTGAAGATATTTTGAAAATGCTTAATCTTTTTCTTATATTCTTTACTTCTGTTTGATTTGGAACTTTACAAAGAATATTGCTAGAAATACTTGATTTTTTTTTATTTTTAACTTGACCAAATCAAGGGAATTCTGTTTCTGTTATTTTTAAAAATTGCCTTGCAGCTGAGGAGATCTGTTGTAATTTGAACAAGCACAGACTTTTCTGTAATTCTGTTAATGAATACTTGGTGAGTTTCTAGACATTTTTACTGTAACTATGATGTTGTCTTTTACTGATCTCTTTCAAACAAGTTAACTTTTCTGCTATGCATACAAAAAGGTAAAAAGAAAAAGGAATAAGGACTGCGTACCATATGCTTCCCTAATACTGACCTCTCTTTTTTTCATAGAGGAAAAAAACTCTTTTCACCACTTTTCTTAATAGTCTTTGAGAATGGTTGATATATTAATTTCCATTTCATCTCTTTAAAGGGTAGATGTGGTAGCTCTTTGGCTGTAGGATTACTAAAATATGTCATGTATATTAGTATGGTCTCTCAATAGGACATTCAAATTCTTGTTAAAATATGTTTTTTTTAGTAATTTTTGAATGCAATTTATAAGCCATCCCATTCAGCTCTGAGATGACTGTATTCAAATGCATCCCTCCAGAGCAATATACTTTGCTGGCACAGCTGGATATTTGATAACCCAGAGAGCTGAAAGATTGTTTCTTTGAAATTAATATTTGTCTCATTTTATAGCACTAATTTTTAAAATATAAAATTCAGTATACAAGCTCTTAGGAGAAAAACACATAGTTGTAGGAAATAGAAAATGAACACTTTCAGAACTGAGTTCTGTAGTTCTGTCTTAGGGACATATTTTACATCTGTTATCTTTATTTTCTTTCCATTCTGCAAAAGTAAAAGTGTGGCACTGGAAAAGAAAAATAATGAACCAAAACTTTCAACCTGTCCTATTCTCCTGACATAGGAAACAAAGGAGAAATCAATTATTGTTCACTTTAAAAACCATGAAGTTCTGATGTTCTAGTGCTCAACTCATGTGCTTAACTGCACACTATAATCTAAATGTACCTTGAATGGAAGGCAGTTCTGTACTGATGCTTTCTTCTCTTCAGTTGTTCATGAATTTATCAAAGGAATTTTATTGAGATTTAATTCATTTTGATAAATAGTGGTGAAACAAAATCCTTTCAGGGTCCTAGTATCACTAGTAAGTGACAGTATTAGTGTTGAAGAGCCAAGTTATATGTGAAAACTTATGGGAGTTGGACTCAAGGAAAACTTTTCTGGGTATTTTATTCATCCAGAAACTCTGTGTCTGCGGAGTTATAAATATATTTTAAATTCTACAGCAGTTCTTGAGAAGAGTTTTTTTTCCTCCTTTCTGTGACCCTCTGCATAAACATAATTGAATTAGTTTGCATAAAGCAGTTATCAATGGTAAAAACAATACATTAAGAAAAATCACCTAAAAATAATGTTTTTCTAACAGCTGTTAAAGCAGGTAATGTATTTGTTTTATTGCACATTTGCATAATAGGGCAAACTGGAAACTCTCTGTAACAGATGTGCTGATGGCAGGGAGATTTGATTACTGGTGTCTATTATTAATCACTGCACAAATTTTAAATGATTTGTTTCTATGGTTTGATCAATTTACATCAGAATACTTGCATTTATGCACAAAATGTGGAGATAAAACATCTGTTTGCACCTTTACTAACAGCACTGATTTTTTCTAATAGAGTTGAAGGTTTGTTGAGCAAGACATAAGAGACTGACAACATTTTAAAAAGTTTCCACTGTTTGAGTGTAATTCATAGCTGACCACATTGATGGCAATACTTATACTATGCTTATTTAACACAAAAAAAAGGAAAAACAGTTCTCAGTTTTCAAAATACTCTCAAAACTTTGGCCAATAGAAATATTTCTAGGATGGTACTTTTTTAACATGAGCAGTTGTTGAGATGGCTTGGAAGACAATTTCATATACTAATTGTTGAGGATTTCAAATTTTGTACTGAGTATCTTCTAACTTAGACATTTACTTTTTTACAGTGCTACCTATATTTTGCATTAGTATTTTGACTACAGGCACATTAAAAATCATATCTAAATGAAAAGAAATATACAAATTTTGTTTTTCCAGTCATTCTTGGTTAAATATAACTGCATTAGGGAGTGTTTTAGCTACAAGGTAGAATCGCAAACAGCATATTATGAAGTAAACGAAGGCTATAATTCCTGTGGAGGATAAGGGATGTATATGAAGCATAACCAAAACACAACCTGTGAACTGTAGTGTCTGTGTACCTTAGTATATTTAAGGAAAGCCCTGTAATCATAGAATAATATACAGGAATCATAGAATATTACTGGCTTTCTGTCTAAGCATCAAATGTAACTGTTTTCTTCATACATTGAAGTTACTGGCTTGACTTGCATTGCTATCTGTTTTATTGGTGTAGGTGAAATCGTCGATGGTATAAATCCTAGCTGAGATAAAGGTGCTGCATCCTTTCTGCCATCAGAGGACAGAATTCACTAGTTCCTGTTCAGAAAGGAACATGCCTGAAATGCATTGCTGTTATATAGTATCTAGAAATTAGGATGAGGACATGTCTAGGTTTCTAATTCCATAGCACTTAGCAATCAATGATAAGGTTCAGCTATCTCCTTGTTCTTGTCTGCTGTAGGAAGCCCTAGGCTGAACACTATTTCTACTAGTTTCTACTTCTGCTTCTACAGAAGCACTTGCTTCCGGGTGGCTTCTGAAGGTGAGTGACCTCACAACCAGCACAGAAGATGCTACTGAAACCTTAAGGTTAAATTAATTTGTGCTATGTTTGAAAAGTGCTATGTACAAGCAGGGAAAGTTAAAATGCTTTGAACCTAATGGCTGAAAATATATTAAAAAAAAAAAGAGTCTCTTCTGTCATACTGATAATTCCGATTATAATTCTAATAACTCAGATAATTGAAGAGATATCAAAAATGTGCTTGGCGTTTTTTTCAATAAAACAATGGGTCTAATCATTATTTTGGGGTTTTATATAGTCGTGTACAATAGTAGATAGGGAGGTTAAGGAGTGAAATTCTTGTTTCTGAGTACGGGATTGCAGATATCTTATAGGATTAACATTTTAAAAGATTGCACAAGTTTTATAATATCATGCCTCAAAAAAAGTATTTTCATTCCCTATTACATTTAGCAAATATTTTGGCCTGATTATATTTACGAATGTTTCAATTGTAATTTAGAAATGTTGCATCTCATATTCTTGCCCATAGACATAGTGTCATACATACTCACCTGTTGAGAAATATTAAAATATTCTCTTTTTAACTTTTATAATTGAAATTGTTGCTTTTTACAGTAAGTTTCGGGTGTGTCTCAACTCTAAGTGTAATTATTACTTAAGCATGCATTTCTTTCGTGTTTTATAAGGCAGTTTTGTTAGACATCAAAAATAAACTCCTGATTTCCCAAACATTCTTTTGAAGCTCCATGATAATAGATAGCAAAGTACGCACACATTTCTTGGGGGGGGGGGGGGGGAAGAAAAAGGAAAAAATGAACTAATCAACCAACCGAGAGATATACTGTAGCAGATGGAAATACAAGAAAGAACTTACAAGTCAGGGTTGTGAGTGGTTGAGTGATTTCAATGTGAGCTAAAGGTTAAGAAGGAAAAAATGTCTAAGTATAAGAGGGCAATACAATTCAGGCCAGAACTTAATTCTATTAAAAATACACAGCTATCTCTGAAGTCATTAGCACAGTTGCCTGAGGTATCTGCCAAGGAGCCAGATGTCACTCCTCTATAACTTTGCATCTTATGACTGTCATTTAATCTGAAGGAGGGAACATTGTGTTTAGATGCAACAATTATGAAGCCTATTCTCAAGTGGATTATCAGTTTGTCTTATAAAAACGTGGTTTTTACAAGGCCACCTACAATGATCTGGGCATATAGTTGCATTCTGGTCAATGGACAACACTATATTTTGGAGAGCATTTTGCAGTCATTTTAGGTTTTAAGCTCATAAAAGATAAGTATGGTCATTTGATCTCATAACACAGGCCTCCTTCATTGGAAAGAAAGATTATTACTAGCTGTAAAACCATTTCTATTTTTTTAATAAATTTAGTTTAGATGTAAGAATCACTGTGGAGTTTGATACAGTTAAATGAATTGTTTTGTTCTTGCTGTTCTTTTCTAAGAAAGAATGGCTGTAATGGCACCAAGAAGGAGAAAAATCTAAAAATATTTTGAGAGGATTTCTCAGGGAAAGTGATTTGTAGGGAAATGATTAGTTTACTATTGAAGAATAAATGTAAGCATAGTATTTCAATGGAGGTGTTAAACTAGTATGACTTCAATCTTAAAATGCGGAAGAGATCTGTTTGAGTGAAGTGAGCCTGCTTGGGAAATATCAGAAAGATCTCCTAAGTATGAAAATGAAACAATTTCTAAATCTTCACAGCCAAAATATAAAACAGCAGCAACAACAGGATATAATAAAACTAAAAGCCTCAGCTAGAAGAAATACAAAAAGATAATGGTTTATATCAAGAAGAATGCTATTGTTAGATGAAGCTAAAGATTTACGTTCTCTACTCTTCTACTGATGAGTCTTCTAACTATAAAATAAGGTTAGGGTTAGGGATTAGTGTTTAGAACTTATACCTACCTGCTTAGCTTATTGATTGATGCCATAGAGCAACTGATATAAGAAGACATCGGGTATTGATTGGCACCAAGTACTTCTGTAACTCCTTTTAATGGTGATCTATATCTTCTAGTTAAGTTAAGGCAAGGGCAAGGAGACAAGAGTGTAAGTAGTGTTTAAAGCCAAGGGCTTTTTTCTTCTAGCATAAGCTGGTCTTCTGGGTTCAAGCTGGGAAAAAACATAAATGCAAATCTTTTAAAGCACATAGAAAAAAAAAAAAAAAGGATATTCAAGGACCTGTAAAATGAGCATTAGAGGGATTTCTGCAAGAATCACTTTAAACATTCAATGTGTACTTTGAGGTATATGTAAATTATTTGTAGTGTAGGAATTTCAAAGAATATGACTTTTTGATAGTAAATAGGTTTTTTTTTGCAGGATAATAAATTCTATGCCACTGTTCAAAGCATAGAAACAGTATACACTGCTAAACATCATGTTTTCCTTTCTGATTATTCAGCATCATGATACGGATTTAACACAGGCATGGCAACTACAAAAAATTTTATTTAGACTTCTTCATCCTGCACTAGATTACAAGCATAGATAAAACTGATATGAAGTCACTGCCACTAGTCTTAATCTTCTTAGTGTCCTATAAGGAAAACTGTATGTACCTTCAAATATGCTGTGTGTCATTATCTGTACTAATTATAGGAATTGTAGAGACATAAAAGATGTAAAGCTCCCATTCTCAGTGTTTCTATGGCAGCAATACTAGCAGCCCTTTATTCAAAGTACCAGTTAGAGTGACCATCTTTTGGATAGTCCTCACTTATTTTGTCAACCACATCAGAACAGATTCCCTATGTAAGAGAAGATGCATTTCTTGCAATGCATCTGATAAGCTGTATAACTCTTTGTCATTTTACATTCTGTAGCAAAGAAAAGGTAATTTTGGAAGTTTTAAGAATCCACAGTAATTGTGTATAGACTCTTCTGATTAGCAATGTCATAGAGTGAAAGTGACAATCTAGCATTTTTACTTCTTACCCTATAACATCCTGCAGGTTTTTTTTTCTCGATATACTATACCTGAAAATACCAAAAGTCAAATATATGAAGAAGTGCACATTCTGGGAAAGCAAAAGATGATACTGAAAAAGGAGATTGATCAATATGGGATGCTCCAAAGCTTGGGGTTTGTTTAGCTGTCTTTCTTAGCAGACCTATCATTAATACTATCATTAATACTATATAGCTACCTTTTGCAAAAGGAACCTGAATCTCTGTTTTATCTTGATCACAGTGGGGTTTAAAAATGCACACAAATCCAATTGGCTAAATATCAGTAGATAAATAGTGCCCATGAAATATATGCACATATGTAAAAACATGTGTTTAAACCATGTATATGCATGAAGAAGATGAATAACTTTATGTTCAGGTTACTGCCAGTGTGTGAAATTGCCTGTTTTGCAAGTGCAAATTAGTGTCTTGTGTGCTCAATTACCTGTTTCATGTCCTTACATCTTGTGTGGTTATGTTAGCTGACAGTCTTTTTATTACATGAGCTCTTAGAATACAAACAAAAAGTAAAAAAGAAAAAATATATATTAATGCTGCAAAAAAATAAAAATGACAAAAAAAACTTACGCTAGAGAGATTGTCATTGAATATTTACAAGACATATTCCAGTTGTACTGTGGTAGTGCTGTCCTTCATACCTGTAGGTGTTATAGAATATATGCATACAGATTGACACACGGTTGAACAGATTAACTAAATAAAAATAAGAATTCTACAGTTACTTTTAAAGCTATATTTTTACAATGAACTCCATGAAAACTGAAAGAGAATGTAAGATATAAAACACATTTTTCTCAAAATGCTGTGCAATTGCAACATATTTTCTGATCTATAAGTATGCTTTCTATTGACCCCACAGTGCATCTATGACATGTAAGGCAATGAAGTTAAATTCCATTCTCCACAGCATTGTAGGAGCAAAACAAAATGATAATTTCTAGCTTCATTCACTTTAGCTAGATACAACTGCCTTAGTACTACAACCTGATTTGCAAGTAAGTATTCATTATTCTTCCCGGAACCACAGCACTACCATTTCCAGATCTTCTAGTACTTTTTGAAGCTATTACAGAAAATTTAGTTACATATTCTGTATTTATGTAATTGTTAGCATGTCCAAAGAATTGACTGCAAATTAAAACAACAAGCAGCAAATTTAAACAATAAACTGCAAATTAGTTACCTCGTGTTCCACATAGTGAAGCACATGTAAGATTCTTCCCTACAAATCGTAGTTCTGTACATTTACAGCAATGAAGTTTAGACAAGTCACTGGTTTACTCTTGTTACAGTCTCTTAAACCAGTATCTGATGAAAATATCATTCAAAACTTACGTCTGTTGGTCTTTGATATCCTCTCTACTCAGACACTACATATCCCATATATCCATTCAAGCTCTTGCCCTCAAAGATAATATATTGTTTTGTATCATGAGCATGCTCAGTTATGAGGCAATAAAAGGAAGTTTTTGATTGTTCAGATTTGTACAGACAACTAGATAAAATGTATGGAAACATCTCATAATGAGGATAATTTACTGGAAAAATGTATCCTTTTTCCCTGTCTCTAACAGATTTGTCAGTGCCCCTCAGTTCTGCACAACTTATTTCTAGCACTTTTGGGTATTTCCTGAACCTGTGTAGAAGCTAGTTTTGAAGACAATTTAAGGCCATTTAGCAGAGGCTGTTTGCAAATGTCAGTGCTACACAGAGTCAACCAACATTTTGAGGATACCCTAACCCTTCTGTGTGCGTCTCATTCCAGATAATAGCATGCGGTACTCAAATCCTTTCTAGGCCAAGGGCAGTATGATCCCCTGTAGACATGTGTTTGACATATGGACATAAGTCTGAGTCAGTGAGGAAGATGAGGAGAATGAAAAGGGGGGAGGTGGAATTTGTGGCAGAAATCATTTGCTCTGGAGGATACATTTTTGCTAGGCATACTGGGAGAGGAGAAAGTACAGTGCAGCGACAGAGAGAAACTGGAGCTACAGTAGCTGCCTACAAATCTAATAGTTGTATCTAAAAATCTAGTAGGGGATTGCAAATTGTTATCTTTGTTCGTAGCTTCTCCAGCAGCTAAGTGTATATTTAAATATAATTCTGAGACTGCTAAAGACAAACTGAACCCTGTTTTCCATAAAGCTACATGAAAACTCTATGGAAATCATGTTTGTTAAGATTCTTCTCACTGAGAAGACCTGGCACTAATTGAGCCATCCACTTGTGTTTCCTGAAAAAAAATCTAAGTATTCTTCCTTGCTTCCTGATTTCAGGATCAACTAGTCTGGAGTATTTGTTTTAAGATCACTTAAAAATTAGTTCTTGTAAAATTAGAAAGCTACACAGGAGAAGATAACTGTTGATATAAACTTCAGCAGGATATTACCAAAACTCTCCATGGGAAATCCAGGACACGAGTGGTCCATATGGTGCAACTCAGACATGCATAATCATATGGAACAGAAGGGATGTTCTCATTTGAGAACACTATCAAGTCTGTATCTTTTTTCTCCTCACTCCAAAATACCAGTTTCTAATTCTTTGGACCCATAGAGTAGTCTGTTAAATCTACTTTGTTTTCTTATCTGCTTAATTACAAAATAGAGTTGACCACAGCCAAGCTATAAAATCAAAAGTACAATAAACTTGTGCTTGAATACTGTGATTAATTTTTTTGTTTGTTTGTTTATTTTGAACGTTTTTGATTTCTTTTTCCTATACAATAATTAATTGGAAGCGGTATCTTGTTTACTGAAATGTATAGAATAGGCATACCCACACAAGCGATGATTGTGTCTTATCATCATTCTATTTATTTTAATGAAAAAGGCCTGTATCAAAGGGTCTAACCCCAGGGGATTTTCCAAAGTAAAATGTATGGCTTCCTACTTTGGTGTCCTCTTTTTTCCCCCTGAAGCACTACTGAAGAGCTTTTGAATGCTTTAGGCTCTGCTGTTATTTCATTTTTATAATGTACATCATACCTTTGAATGACCTCGGTATTGTCAGGATCTCACAAATCTTGATTTTAGCTACCTCAGCCACAAAAGTATCTGAAAAAATAAGTTATTTTTGGTTGTAACAAACATTACATTTAATGAGTACAGTGCACATATAATGATACACTGAATTGGTATGAAGCCTCAAATAATGATTTCTGTTGGCAGTATAAAAGGAATGTAATTTTTCTTGTTGAAATACCATTTTTCAGTTACTGCATGACTGATGTGGTAATTATCCTCTACACCTGGGATTTAAATCCAATCCTACAAGCCCATTTTCTGTTTGCAAGCTGTCAGACTGATGCATAGGCTTTGTTCTTATCTAGCAGTAGGCAAGGAATCAGTAATTCAGAAACAACAAAGCCACTGATGGGTCATCATGTAATCTGCACTGAAAATTGCAATTTGTAATGAGATTGGAAACAGAGATGAGGAGAGTAAAATTGATTACATACCCTATCTAAAATTTTCAGGTTTATTGCATAAATATGATCAAGCTACCTTACAAATTTGTGGATTAGTCGAGAAAGAATAAAAATCACTTTTAAATTAAGTGAAAAGCTGATAAGTTATTTAAATGTAAATTATTTGTTTTACAGCAATATGATTTATCTCCAAGGTGATTCACATGTCCACATTATTTTATTCTCTATTTGAGAATATCATATATCTTTTTTTTTAGTCAGGACTTGTATAATATACTGCATTGCCTTAAAATAAAAATAAGTTTAGTCATGAAAAGTTGAAAAATAATGAACTTAGGTTTTACATTAGAGAAGGTGACAATGGGCTAGAAAGACATGAGCTTCTTCTCAGCAAAGAAATGAAAAATAAATTTCACACGGAAATTATAACTTTTATTGATGATCTTGGCTGCTTTATCTCTCTGACAACTACTCATGGGTGGGTGTCAAATTCTTGTTCTCAGCTCAACACTATAAACATCTCTTTTCTGTACTGATGAGATTATGACTAGAACCATAAAGAAAAATAAACAAGCTCTGATATTTACAATAGAATTCTGATCAAGCACTGCTCTATAGAAAGAAAAAATCCCTGATTTTTCCAGCTATGCAGGACATTAACTGAGTCATACTTTTGTCCATACTTTCTTAAGAAAATTTGCTTTTTCAGTAGAAATCACAAAGATAGATCGTCTAGTCCAGACGTCGATCTATTACCACCATGCTCACTAAAACATGTCCCTAAGTACCATATCTACCTTTTCCTTGAAAACCTTCTGGGATGATGATTCCACCCCTTCCCTGAACAGCCTGTTCCAGTGCATTACCACTCTTTCTAAGAATATTTTTTTCCTAATATCCAACCTGAACCTTCCCTGGTACAACTTAAGGACATTACCTCTCATAGGAACACTAGTTACCTGGGAGAAGAGGCTGACCCTCAACTTCCTACAACCTCCTTTCAGGTAGCTGTAGATTATAATAATGTCTCTCTTGAACACCCTCTTCTCCAGGATTCTTTATATTCATCTATAAATGTTTACTGCATTTAAAAATATAATAATATATTGTAGGTCCAAATGTCATCAGATGTAGATTTTCTCCTTTCAAAACTATAAATCAAATCTTAACTAATGGATGATATGTCACAGTGACCACTTTTGTAATGCATAATTACTAAACTTTAATTGCAAAGTCCTAAAATCTCCATCTGAGATACTGAGGCTGAATTAGGGATTGTAGCATTTTATTGGTCTCCAGTGAGACCTCATTGTGGCCTTCCAGTACTTGAAGGGAGCATATGAACAGGAAGGGGAATGGCTGTTTATGAGGCTGGATAGTGATAGGACAAGGGGGAATGGTTTTAAACTGGGACAGGGGAGGTTTAGGTTGGATATTAGGAAGAAGTTTTTCACAGAGGGTGGCAACACACTGGAACAGGTTGTCCAAGGAGGTTGTGGATGCCTCATCCCTGGAGGCATTCAAGGCCATGCTGGTTGTGGCTCTGGGCAGCCTGGTCTAGTGGTTGGGGACCCTGCATATAGCAGGGGGGTTGAAACTCGATGATCACTGTGGTCCTATTCAACCCAGACCATACTATGATTCTATGATATGATTCTATGATTGGCATGTTTATGGTGCTGCCAGGAACAATTTAACAATAGACATATTCCAACAATTTACAAGGGATACAAAAATATTATATTAATTGCCATTAATCTGAATAGATGCTAAGTATGTGATAGATAACTGAGTTAAGAGTAACGTATCATAGTATTTTCACTGATGTTTACACCTTATATTCATGCATAAAGAAAGTCAGAGGGAGAAAAGTGAGACTGGAATATATTCCACAGATCCATATTTTGAGCCTGCTGGAGTGTCTATTATATAGAACTGCCACAATTCCAAAATATTTCCAATAACATAGGTTTTATTTGCAAACTAGATCAACCTATGAAATAGAAGTCATAAAAAGTACAGTTAAAACAATGTACAATTCATGCATGTGGAACAAAGAATTGAAGAAGTCCATTAACATATTAGCTGCCATTTCACTTTAGAATTTTAATGTTTGTGATTAATTCATTACTATTCATGCTGGAAAAGTAATGAAAGGATCATCTCAATAATGCTATACTAATTAACTTTTGTTTATCCTTAACTTACAGTACTGCATTTTAGGAATTGTTCTTTTCAGTAACCACATCTATTTTCAGCTAAAATGTGGAGAAATGAAGAAAATTTGATGTCAAAAGAAGGGAAAGTAATGACAAACTAATGGCAATATAGGGGCAGTGGGATAATAATGACAATTATATGCATTATTATCAACTGACAGCACAATGAAAAAAATATTGTCAGGAAAAATTAATTAAATATGCTAAAGTATGATTTTTTTGTCTTTTAAGTGCTGTAAATGGATAAATGAAATGCATAAATGGATACAGCAATCATCTATACATTCTTGACTCTCAATGTGGTTGTTGATTTAGGGTTATGAAGACCTGAGACTAATTTTTTTATCCCACTGTTCAACCAGACTTCTGTTACGTGTTTTTGTTTACCATTATGTATTAAAAATTAAGGTTCCTGAATACAATACATATATATCATTTTCTCTTGAGTTGTAAGTTTTGCATTTGTCTTAGTGTCTTCAAAATCCGTCTACAATGTCCTTAAATGCTGACCAAATCTAGGGCCCTATATTCTGTCCAATTTCTCTCAGTACCCTTTCATGTGATTTTTGTGAGGCTTTTTTTTTTTTTTTTCCCTTTCAACTCTAGAAACACACACAGCTGATGACGCTGTTTTATCTCACAGCAATTTGTTTCATTTCTGCCATGCCAGGTGTTTTCATTGCTCATTCAAAAATTCCATATGCTTGCCAAAATTTTCAGTGCATGGCTGGTATGGTAAAACAATTTGAATTCTTCTACCCATCTGCTGTTTGTATACATTATAATTGGCACTTAAACCTAAAGACCAAATAAGGTCAATCTGCAATCAGATTTGAATGCACTTATCAAGAAAAAAAGAAAAAAAAAAAAACTCCACATTACAATAAGAAGTTAACATTACAGCAGGAAATAAGCACGGAACTTTGCATAGAAAAGTAGAAGTACCTGTATAAATCATATCAATTATTAGTCACTGACTATTTCATGATGCTTACAAGTATCGATAAGTAGTATAAAGAATGCAAAATTGCAAATATGGCAAAAACAATGAGAAAGTTGTATGCTATTGTACATTTAAGTTGTACACATGATTCAGAAAGATAAGAAATGAGACTAAACATGAATTTTTGCATTCAAAGGACAGAAATTGTACACTGAAGTACAAAAATACATGAAGTGTAGCTACAGGAGACATACTAGGTGATGTCTAGAACAGCAAGGCTGTAAGCATTTTCAGACCTATATTTAATCTTGATAGTGAAATTCCGGTCACCCCCAGGATTCTTCATAACTTCCTTCTATGGACTTTAAAGTCCACTTAATACCTGCAAGAAGGTGATTTTGTATAAAATTACATGTTTTTTCCTTACCTATAAGAATGTAGATTAATACAATTACTAGTGAAATATTTTGTTTAATTCAAATTCTAAATGTATTCTGCAATAAATATGCAGATTTTGAAATTGCTATTCTTTTCTACTAGAAGTTCAAAATTCTAACATTTTAATATATTTTTGACATCACAGTCAGAGAGGATTATGAAATATTTCCCTGTTTAATGTGATTGTGTAGTTAGTTTAAGGTTTATACATAATAACCTAAATCCATCACATGCTAGAATTAATCTCTTCAATACAGAAAAATGTATTTTACAGTGATTTAAGAATCATGGAAGCATTAACATTTACAGTTGATTTTCTCCTGAAGAAACGTGAATAATCCCAATCAAGGTTTTACATAAAACATGGAGTCTTACTGCAAATCATGCAAACAGTAGTCTAAATACTGTCCCTGCCATGAAAACCTTGTAAACTTTTATTTGTTCCAGAATACCTGTTGGTTTAAACTTGGCCCATTTAAAGAAGTCAAATATTTTTGTTTTCTAGAATATTTTACACACATATATGCAAGATTGTGGCTTTTAAAGTACAAAGCAGCAAGCCTTAACTCTTAAGTTGCAGCTCTATTTTGCAGTCTAATTGAGTATAATTCATCATAGAATCATAGAATCAACCATTCCAAGGTTGGAAAAACCTCCAAGATAATCCAGTCCAATCATCCAGCTACCATCAGTATTTCCCTACTAAACCAGGTCTTTCAGTACAACTTCTAAACATTTCTTGAGCAACACCAGAGACAGTGACACCACCTCCCTGGGCAGCCTATTCCAGCACCTAACCACACTTTCAGAGAAGAAATTTTTTCTAACCAACCTGAATCTCCCCTGGTGCAACTTGAGACCATTCCCTCTAGTCCTATCACTAGTTACAAGGGAGAAGAGGCTGATTACCTCCTCACCACGACCTCCTTTCAGGTAGTTGTAGAGAGCAATAAGGTCTCTCCTGAACCTCCTCCAGACTAAACAATCCCAGTTCCCTCAGCTGCTCTTCATAAAGCTTGTGCTCCAGACTCTTCACTAGCTTCACTTCCCTTTTCTGGTCATGCTACAGGGCCTCAAGGTCTTTCATGTACAGAAAGGACCCACCCTACCAGGGTCTTAAATCGGTCAGAGTCTGCCCTCCAGAAGTCCAAGGTAGCAGTTTTGCTGGCTTTCCTCCTGACTCCACTAAGAATCGAGAACTCTACCATTTCGTGGTCACTCTGTCCAAGATACCTCCCTGCCTCCACATTTCCTATCAATCCTTCTCTGTGAACAGTAAGTCCAACGGGACACCTTCACTGGTAGGCTCTCTTACTAACTACATCAGGAAGTTATCTTCCATACACTCTAGAAACTTCCTAGACTGCTTCTTCTGCACTGTGTTGTATTTCTAGTATATATCAGGTGTCATGGTTTTATGATTTTTGTTATCGATATTCCACATCATAACATTATGTGGTGCACTGGGTGTTAATGAGTTAACGCTCCAGTTCTGTGGATTGTCGACATTTCTGGGTACCTGGTTCTCAGAAGAGAAGAACTATATATCTCAGAAGACTTTCACTGTCCTGTTTCCGTTTTCTGTTCAGAGGCATAGATAAAACTTCTTGCAAGTCACAAGACTGCCCTTTCTTCTACTGCTTGTCTCTGTAGTGTGAGCTCCCTAGCTGTCTTGCCTTCAGCATTAGAGTAATGCCTTTGGTTTGGGGCACTCTCATTCACTTGATTCACTAGCTTCAATTGCAATTATGTTGTATTATATTGTCTTGTCTTGCATTCTGCTATCATATTTAGTAAATTAGTTTTCTCGCTTAGCTCATTGCCACTATTTTATTTTTAGGATCATTTTCCTACCTTTTTCCCTAACCCCCTTTCCCTTCTCCCAGGACATGGGTCTGTGTGTCCCCCCACCCCATTAGTCACGGAACCAGGCTGAGCTGGCCCAAGAAACTGTTTACAATCAGGGAAGTTAAAGTCCCCCATGAGAAAAAGGGCCTGCAATTGCAGAACTTCTGCCAGCTGATCATCGAACTTCTCATCTGTCTCCTCACCCTGCTTAGGTTGTCTATAACAGTCCACCACCAGGATGTCAGCCTTGTTGGCCCTCCCTCTGATCCTTACCCATAGAGATTTGATGTTATCATTCCCAGCCCCAAGCTCAGCAACATCAAATCACTCTTTAACATGGACAGCCACACCAAGGCACTTCCTTCCTTGCCTATCCCTTTTAAAAATCTTAAAGCAATCCACTGCAGCACCACAGTCATGTGAACAATCCCAGCATGATTCTGTAGTGGCAACTAAGCCATAGTTTACCCACTGCATGATGACTTCCAGCTCCTTCTATTTGTTGCCCACACTGCATGCATTGCCATAGATGCACTTCAGCTGAACCCCTTGCTTCACCCCTAATCCCAGCATCAGAATGACTGTGGCTGGAAGAGTAAGTGGCAGAAACTTGTCAAAATTGCATTTTGAAACACTGTAGTGGAAGTGAGGGAAACTGAAGTTGAGAAAGTACTTTTCAGTTGTTTGTTTTACAAAACATAGCTTTTCATAATCCAGAAATGCATTATAGAAATAGGTAAGGGAGTTGATTCTTTAGTCACTGAGTAGCATTACAGTATAATACTGTCTTTCATTACTGCAGCAGAAAGCCATGGTTTTGGAGTTCATTAATGATTAATCTAGCCCTTCATTTTATGAAAAATGAAAAGAAAAAAAGGAAAAAAAAGAGTGTAAAACGAAAGAGCTAAGAATAGATTGGCACTTTACTTACACTGACAATAACTTTAAAAATCTTGTGGTTTTTATTAAAAAATACAGACTTCTTGCAATTCGTCACGGAAGTACTACCTGTGATGACAAGAAGATGTATCCTTTTCCCCAGCAAGCTTCGTTTCACTAAGAATAACAATACCTGCAAGGTATGAACAGAGCATTCCTACCATTTTTCAACTCTGTTACACTCTTTTATGTTACTTTCATAATGGCAACTGTCTCACGTAATGTATTGTACTGACGTTCTCACCCACTTGTTGTCATTCAGATGCTAAGTGAGGGGAATGAGTATGTATAATTCCCTCAAAAGTACATAATAATGACTGTCTGGCATATCTTATTGTACATCCCACCAGACCCCGATTATGTTGTGAAGCTGGTATTCATTGGCTTTTAATAGTTCTTGCCAACTTCCTCAAAGCAAATGATTAACAGTAATAATAAAAGGGATATTTTCCAAGCATAGATTTGATAGAGGGATAAGAAATGTTAACGTTTCATTCCTCTATCAGTCATTCAGGGAAAATATAATTAGACTGCTTCACCATGCCAACATTTTTCCAAACTTAATACCTAATTAAATAACAAAATTATTGTCACAGATACATGGGAAACAAAACATTTTGGTTTTTATTTCTTCATAGGAATTTCTTCTGTTTTGTAGTAATTAATTTCCTAGTTTAGAGTCATGATAATGTATTGTACAAGCAACTATGTTTTTTGATGTTTTTTAATGGTCCCCACTTAAACTATTGTCTATTTCATTTGCTTTTTTCTCACTCCAGTTTCAGTCATTATATCAGGAGGACTGAAGTACTTCCAGAGCTGTTTAAAGCAATTCAGAAACAAAACTTGTGAAAAATAATCATTTGAGTTTCTTAGTAGTAGTAACAGTAGATGTTATTACTTTTCTTTTTTTAGTCTTCAAAAAATTCTCAATATTTTAGCCTAAACATCCAAATGACAGACATCATTCTTCACAACAGATGTACTGATGCAAAATTTTAGCTCAAACTTTTCTAATGGTAAAACGAGTTCCTTAGATACTTGCTAATCACTGCATGAACAAAAGTTTAATGAGCTTCAAATGTTCATTAAACTGGAAAAACAAAAAAGCTCAGTCTGAAAATAACAGTAGCTAATATAACTGATTATTAAACAAGATATGCATCCAAGTCCCTGGAGTGTATATTCTATATTCATCAGCAACCGATGGTTGGCTTCTGGATAATGACTACACATTCTGTTTCTTAAGAGCTAGCTAATATGTTTTCAAGATATCGCTTCTTTCAGAGCTTGATCTGGTTTCCTCATAAACTGGTGGATTACATCCTTACCCTAATAGTAGCAAGGGGGATCTACATTCATGTAAACTCTACTCTGAACATGCTTTGTAACACTTCAGAAATCAGCACAGGTACACATGAGCTGCTCTTGCAACTGTGGTTGTTAAGGGCAAAGACAGAATGATGTGGCTTTAGTGGGATGTGCCTGTCCTACACTAGCTCTCTACTGGCTATGAGGGTTAGTTCAGGGTTAAGCTCAGTCTAAAGGATTATCTGAATACATTTCAGGAAATTTGAACTAGACAAATACAATAGATGAAGAATAGTTGAAAATGTCTGTTGAATTTAAAGGGGACCTGAGTCTGGTCTGCACTACTGGGAGAACACCTAACAGAAAGCTTATAATGGTGTTAATTCATGGAGGCTGACACAAATGCACCAAGGCACAAGCAATGTTAGTGTTGCATATTATAACTGAAATGCCTGTACACAGAGAAGTTATCAGATAGTGAAGAGATCCCGAACTGATATAGTTGCATAAACAGATATACCTTTAAAAGATGACATCACAAAAACACACAGGGGGTTTTTTTTGTTTGTTTGCATTTTTGTTTTTATGGGGAAGCCCCACGTACTAATGGGGATTATGATTATTCAGAGCTGCTAGCAATCTTCAGCTTATTTTAAGTGTTTGTATATTAAAACTGAATAAACACATCCAGTAGAGAGAGAAAATGTTTCTGGATTCAAAGCAAATTTTAAAAAAGCATTTAGATTTCTGATGTGTGTTGGAATAATTAAAAAGGGAGTGGAGTGAAGCATTTAAGGTGCATTCTAATTAAACCTCACTTCTGCCAAGATTTATGTATTCCAAAATGTCCTTCTCAATTTTCATAATAGCAGATTTCATATATTTTGGCCTATATCTGATTTTGCAAATAAACCATTAAAATCTATTTTTTTGCATGAAATTCATCATCAGAAGCCTCTTAGTTGAACAAAGTCAAACCATCAAAAACAATTACAACCCTTTTTCAGAAATAAACCCTTCAGAAATGTTATCTTCTGAGTTCATAACAACTGTACAATTTTTGTTCCATAAACTTTCCAATTGCCCATCTACTGTTCTCTTCTATATATGAAAAAGATCACAGTAACAGTCACTGACAGTAACGAGAAAAACACTGCTTCGTGTTAATACTAATGCAAATTAAGCAGAACAATTTTTATTTCTCTGTGTTTTGTTACATCTACCTGACTCTTACTTTATCAAAGTGTTAGAAGAGGCAGGTATTCTAATTCCTTAATCATTTTACTTAAAATTACTTTTAAAAAAAATTAGTAATTCTGATGCCAATGGCAGATCAATTTATTGCTAAGGCACAATCCCCTGGCTCCCAGAAGTAGCTCTTGAAACATATGACTCAAAATCAGATCATATTAATGTGGAAGAAAGCTAAGAAAATCACTCATTTGCATTTTGTTCTTTTTAAGTACAAAAATTATTTCTAAATGTATGTAACAAATACTAATCACAGTGGAAAGAAAACCAATTTTATACCATTGTTTTCATACCATAGCACCTCCTATCCAAAATGCACATTTCTTACTCGTGTCATTTTATGTGGTCTGTCTTCCAGCATTGGAGCCAAGAGTACATCACTGATTTTTGAGGGAAAGAATCAGATTCAAAGATCTAATTAGAATAGTATCCTGTCCCATATACACACATGAATAAACCTGCTTCTTTTTGATGTTGTAATATAAATTCTGTTTTGCTGCATTTTTTCCTTCTCTTCCAAATTTTCATCTATGTTTTCAGTCTCGCATACTGAGAATGAATATTTATTCTTTACTAACCAGTAGGATTTTTCTAAAATAGTCTGAGTTTCATTTTGCAATTCATTCTTTATACTCAATTTATCCTCAAGTTACGATGTGATTGTGTATCACCTCTTCCGTATCATGAATCCATTAAGGAATTGCCTGATGTATCTGCCTACAGCATATCAGTAAATAATTCCTAGCAATTTATTATTTTTTCTTCTACCATCTTCACTGTTTAGTCCTTTTAATGCTCTCTCTGATATTTCAAATTTAAAAAAAAATCAGAGAAAACAGTTATCTGAAACCAAATGAGTGTTAGATTTTCACTTAGTTACTTCGAACTGTTTTCTTTCATATACCAGATCTGTTTTTTTTTTTGTTTTTGTTTTTTGTTTTTTTGTTTTTTTTCCCAATTAAAAATGCTGTAAGTCTGATGAAATCTTTCTATGAGGCCATTTTACCTGCTTTTTTCTGCTTCTTCATTCTGGTATATGTACTAGGTTTGTTGAGATACCTATAAGCCAAACAAAAATCCAGGAAGAAAATTCCACTGTTAGTGGATTTTAGCTCTTTTTTAGAATTCATTCCATTATATTAGTAGTGTAAGGAGGATATACTAAAAAGACTATCACTCACTCTTTCTTTTTAAAATTAGTGGAGTTTTTGCTTTTTTCTCCCCACTCCTTTAAAAGCTTCTCAGTAGTCTTTCAGTATTTTTCAAGAATAAACATCAGGGCTACAGATTTGGCCTATTAACTAATGTTTGTAATTCTTTGAAATATCATTCTGAATTATTTGATCTCATGCTTAAACAGAAATTTTCAGATGGACAATTAATTAAACATGACTAGTAAAGAAAACGTTGCAGAAAAGACTTTTAAGCTTAGGAGAGCAGCCTAGAAAAAAAAAAAAAAAACTAAAATAGTATGCAATAGAACTAACTCAAGCAGGTTGATAATCATGTGTGAAAAATGAAAAAAAAAAAAGGAAAAGTATGTTAAAGCTTGATTGTAAAATTCTAAGGGGCTGAGGAAACATAAAAATTAACTTACACCCTTAGATGACTTCAGTCATTGGTAAGGGTAATTAAGAACTTATTTGTTAATAACTATTTCATGAACACTAAAAAATATAATCCCTCCCCCAAAACGCTCAGTTAAACTACTGGACAATGTTCTAGTTTTTATCAAAACATAAAATATTTTTTGTATTTAAGTGAATGTGCATAAATAAAGCTGTTTCATCTCTTTCTCACCCTTTCTTGAGCCTTTTTGACATAATCACCTACAAATTCAAACATAGCTGCTGTTTTTCAAACAATTGTCAAATCAGCAGTTTGTGTGACATCCTAAGTGCCACATGACTGTTCAGACTCAGTCTGTGCCTCCCTAGGCCATTCCTTTCCTTTCCTCTATGGAATACCCACTTCAGCACTATCACATCATCCATTCACTAACAAGAAAGCTACCTTGTAGCTGACCTGCTGATCAACAAATTTATCTTTAAAATACTGAGCATGATGGAGCAGTGCCCTAGCTAAGTGTATCAGTTAAATGCATGTAAGTTTAACCAACTGCAACATTTTTTTCTCAAGCATGAACCATAAACATCCTCTGCAGATCAAGCAAAGAAGTGTACTGATTACAAGGCACTAGGTAAATTTGGTAACCGTTAGAGTTTGGATACTAATGCTATTCCTTATATGTAGCTTCTGTTTTTTATCTCATCTATTTGTAAAAGACTTGTGGTGTTACTAGCTTCTTGCTAAGATTATTTGTGAAGAGAGCCAGGCATCACAGCCTTACTTTCTGGAACAGCAAAAAGTGTGTAATACAAGGTGTAAATATTGCCAATGCTTTTCATCCCTACAGAGCAATAAAAATACTTCTTTCACCCATAGAAAAGGTCTGGCAGTAGCCCTGTTTATCACTGGGTTTAAGAAGGATCCCTTAATGATCCAGTCTCAGAAACTCAGACAAGAAGTTGCACATCTTCCCCTAGTGCATTAATGTGGTAAATGTCCTGGTTTTGGCGGGGACAGAGTTAATTTTCTTCCTAGTAGCTGGTGTGGTGTTTTGCTTTGAATTTAGGATGAGAGTAATGTTGATAAAATGCTAGTATTTTAGATGCTGCTGTGCAGAGCTTATAGTAAGTCAAAGGCTTTTCTATTTATACTGCCGTGCTAGCAAGAAGTTTGGAGGGGCACAAGGAGCTGGGAGGAGACGGAACCAGAACAGCTAACCAAAACTGGCCAAAGGGATATTCCATACCATATAACATCATGATGAACAATAAAACTAGGAGAGTTATCAAGGGGTGCATCAGGAGGTACACACTTGGGGAGTGACTGGGTCCAGTGATGCATTGTGCATCTCTTGTTTTATATATATTCTTTTATTATTATTACTATTTTCCCTGCCCTATTCAAGTATCTGTATCACAGCTGACAAATTTTACCTTTTTTTTTCTTCCAGTTCTCTCCCCCATCTTACTGTTGGGGAATGAGTGAATGGCTGTGTGATTCTGATCTGCCCACTGAGTTAAATCACAACAAAATGGCTGTTGCATAAATGTGCAAGGCTACTTGGTTTATGTCCATATATACATAAAAGCATCTTGCAAATCAACCTCTACTATTTAAAAAACATATTGAGACTTATAGTTCAAGTTCACTACATTCATATAACATGTTTTATAAAATTTTAGAAAAATGCTTTTGTTTTGCTTTACTTCCTGGGTATCAGAGAGATTCAGACAGACACAGGTTTAGTCCCCACCCTTTCTCTGAAGTTTAACTCCTCAAAGCATGTCACAAAAATAACTTTCTTCCAAGTGGTGCAGTATAAACGTAAATACAGTGTTATACATCATTCCTCTCTGAAAACATATATTGTTTCTAACAAGCAGAAAAAATGCTGTTGAAATAATTTTTTTCAAGCCTCGTGACTATCTGCAAGATTACAGTGACATAATCAGTATGTTGATACTTCTGAAACTCTATCAATCCTGTTAAACAAGGACCTGTTCAGAACTGTTGAGTTTTCCAAGACTGAACACATTTCAGTTTCTTTCATGCTCAGAAGCCCATTGGTTCACCAATAACTGAAATACCAGTGATCTTCATCTGTTTGCCAATCTGTAAACTAAGCAGAAATTTAACCTCTTTGCTATTATGCCAGTCTGTTGACATTTTTTTTGTAGCAGTGTCAACTGTCCAGGAGTCACTCACAGCAAAGAGGTTGAGCTTAATGTTCTTTTCTGCTTCTGGCAGCAAAGGAGGATTTTAATATACTAACTATTGGGATAGGCATGGGAAAAACAGGTGTGTATGTGTGATGGTGGTGCTGGAAATTCCCAGCTCCTAGCAACACATTACCAGAATAGAGCTTATATTTAATATATATAATATATTAATTATATTCATATTCTACTCCCACGTGCAAAACCCTGACATTTCTGGACACAAATGTGTGTTCTGTTATTTCTCCAGGATGCATTATCTTCCCTTTAAGGGAACAGTTCTCACTCCTAATGATGCCAACAAAACAAAAGAATTCCTTGGGCAACAGTTCTGGAGACATTTTCAGTGCTGTGCAGGAAAACACAGTTGCTTTGATTTGCACACACTCAATCTGTTTATCTTTTAAGCTGTAACAAATATGTTAAAGATTTTTAGCTCTCACTATGTCTTATGTACAAAAAAATATATAATAATAATGAAAAGAAGGAAGAGAATTGTAGTCCAATTCTGATGGTGCTTGCAAGCATTACACTAAATGCAAATCCTTTTTCTGCTGCTGGTTTCCCCTGTGAGGCAAAGCAATGGTTGCTTCTGTCAGGTTCTTTGAATAGGCAATTATACTACATTAAATTTCAGCTGCATAAACTGATATGCACTACAAAAGTTTGAGATACGTTACTAAAGAAAAAAAACCAACAACCAGTTTACAAGCATAAAATATAAAATCCAAAAGAAGGGCTTACTGTAAGATAAACAAGAAAAGCAAGTTTCTCTACTCACTGACCAGCAGACCATCACCTTTTTTGAGCATCATCCCTCCACAGCTCAATCCATTCTAAACTAAACTTCACAGTCAGTCCTGCAAAACAAATTTCATTTCAATTAGAAAATTAGATTTCATTTGTTTCAGAATTATTAATTAAATTTAAACTCTAATTTACACAGCTCTATAGATCGGCTAGCTGAGCATTCTGATCAAGTTTTGACTGAGGCAGCTCTGCACAGACTTTAACACAGTGCTGGAAGAAAATGCTAAAACTAGGCATCTGACTGTAGATCAGTATACAACTATGCTAACAATGGATTATAGATTAGATTGGTTAGATTGTTCTTACCAGCAAAGGAATATTTCTTTGCATGAAGATCATCTGCAAAGATAATATTCCCAAACAATTTAATCACTGATCCTTTAAAAATGTTTTTAAAAGATACATGGATTGAAGTGGTCTTTCTTGAGTATAGACATTCTATTTCTATGTAAGTGGAATGAGGTACTTTTATACTTAAAAATACAGTGACAAAGATATATCTCTCTTGCTGTAGATAATAGATTCATCTCCCTCCCAGCTTGGTGTCGTCTGCAAACTTACTGGGGCTGCACTCAATTGCCTCATCAAGATCATTAATAAAGATGTTAAATAGAAGTGACCCCAGTACTGAGCCTTGTGGGACACCGCTCGTGACCGGCCACCAACTGGATTTAACTCCACTGACCACAACTCTTTGGGCCTGGCCATTCAGCCAGTGTTTCAGCCAGAGGAGCATATGTCCATCCAAACCATGGGCAGCCATCTTCTCCACAAGAATGCTGTGGGGGACAGTGTCAAAGGCTTTACTGAAGGCCAGGTAGACCACAGCCTTACTGTCATCCACTAAGCGGGTCACCTTGTCATAGAATGAAATCAGGTTTGTCAGACAGGATTTACCACTCATAATTCCATACTGACTGGGCCTGATTCCCTGGTTGACCTTTAACTGGTCCATGATGGCTCCTGACATTATCCATTCCATAGCCTTACCCAGCACCGAGGTGAGACTGATAGGTCTGTAGCTACCAGGATCACCTTTCCAGCCCTTTTTTGAAGATGAGCATCATATTTGCCAGTCTCCAACTGGCTGGGACATCCCTGGTTAGCCAGAACTGCCAAAGGATGATGGAGAGTGGCTTGGCAACCACATCCGCCAATTCCCTCAGCACTCAAGGATGCAATCCATCCAGCCCCATGGACTTGTGAGCATCCAGCTTTTGGAGCAGGACCAAAGCTATCTCATCATGGATCACGCAGGGCTTATTTTGTTCCCCATCCCTATCTACCAGTGCAGGGGGCTGTGATCCCAGGGAGTAACAAGTCTTATTAAAGACTGAGGCAAAGGAGGCATTAAGCATCTCAGCCTTATCCTGATCCTTGGTTACCAAGTTGCCCTTGGCATCCAGCAAGGGACAGAGACTCCCCCTAGCCCTCCTCTTGCTGTTGATATATGTATGTTGATATATGTAGAACAAACGGAGACAGTGTCAGAGCCTTTATTTGAGAAATAGGCACTATAGGAAAAGATATCAAAAAGAAATTAACTCACCCCTCCCGGTAACAGTTTGGAGAAAGGGACAAGCTGAGGAATATGACCCTCCCCTGTTTGTCCTGTCATGCCTCCAGAGAGAAGGGCAGGGAAAAAGGAGGACCCACACAGACTCAAGATTGCACAGAAAATATTGCAGAGAAAGAAGGGGTGGCTCCAGACCACCCCCTTGCTCCAGGCACCCACACACTCTCGTAGCCCACCCACTGGTTCAGGCTGTGACCTTGGAATTCCACTACAATATGTTTATAAAAATAGTTATTGTTTTCCTTTACTTTAGTGGCCAAGTTCAGTTCTAGCTGGGCTTTTCTAATTTTCTCCCTGCACAGCTTCACTACATACCTGTAATCATCATAAGTAACTTGCCCACTCTTCCAGAGACCATAAACTTTCCTTTTGTTCTTGAGATCCAGCCAAAGGTCTCTATTCAGCCATTCCCGCCTCCTTGCCTATCGGCTCATCTTCCATGACCTGGGGATGGTCAGCTCCTGCACCTTTAGAATAACTTCCTTAAAGTATTCCCAGCCTTCCTGGTCTCCCATGTTCTCCAAAACTCCCTCCCAAGGGACCCTCTCATCCATGGTCCTAAAGAGGCTAAAGTCTCTGAAAGTCCAAGGTGGCAGTTCTGCTAACTCCCCACCATGGTTCAACAAGGATCGAGAAATCTAGCATCTCATGATCACTATGCCCCAGACGGCCTTCAACCTTTACATCCCCCACAAGACCTTCTCTGTTAACAAACAGCAGGCCCAGGATTTTGCTTCCCCTTGTTGGGTGCCTCACCAGCTGTGTCAGGATGTTATCTTCCACACACTCTAGAAACCTCCAGGACTGTTCTCTATCTGCTGTGTTATAAATCCAGCAAATGTCTGGGAAGTTGAAGTCCCCCACAAGAACAAGGGAGAGTGACCTTGAGACCTCACCCAACTGTCTATAACATGTCTTGTCCACCTCCTCATCCTGGTTGGATGGCCTGTAGCAGACTTCCATGATAACATCAGTGTTATTGTCCTTTGCTTTTATTCTGACCCATAAACTCTCAACCCTATCATCACCATCATTAATTTCCATACACTCATATTCTTTATTAATATAGAGGTCTACACCACTGCCTTTCCTGCCTTGCCTGTCTCTTTTGAAAAGTCGGTAGCCATCCATCACAGCACTCCAGCTGTGTGAGTCATTCCATCACGTTTCCGTGATGGCGACTATATCATAGCTTTCTGACTGCACAATGGCCTCCAGCTCCTCCTGTTTATTACCTATGTTGTGTGCATTAGTGTAAAGGCACATGAACTGGGCCTCCTTTTGATTGTCAGTAGCCCTAATACCCTCATGACCATACTCAGGTTTTTCCATAACCACCAACCTCACACCAACCCTCATGTTCTTCCTACAGAAGAGTGAGTTGTCCCCCTCCTTCACCAAGACACAAGACTATGGGATCTTACTAGCACATCCCTCTCCTACAAGCACTGGGACGTTACATACAGGTTCCGTTCTAGTGACCCCAGTTACACCCCCACCCCCCCTTTGTACCTAGTTTAAAGCTCTATGAATTAACATGCCCAACTCCCATCTTTCCATCGGTGGGAGAAGCTATTTTTATTGGTTGCCAGGAGGCTTGGTCTTGTGCAAACAGAGCAGAAATCAAAAAACCCAACCCCCTGCTGGGCACATCAGGTTCAGAGCCAGGTATTAATCCATTATTATTATTATGGATTAATAATATTAATTAATTAATAACTATTATTAATTTAATAATTTATTATTATTATTACTATTGTATTAATAATAATTATTTTTCTATATATCCAAGTCTTCTGTATCCAGACATTAAGTCTGGCACAAAGCAGGTTTATTAACATATTTTCAAAATTATAATAATAGAAATTATATAATTTTATAATTAATAGACATAGTAGCTTATATTTTATATAAATATATATATATTTATATATATATATATAATAAATATAAATATAATATATTTATATTTTACTACCTTTCAAACTCAAATCAATGCACATTTCATGAACATATTTCAAAATATATAAGAAACTTGTATTTACAGTTTATCTCCATTTAGTATTTACATCTTCACATAACTGCTTAAGTTCTCTAGGAGCTCAGTTCACCCCTGAAATATATCAAATCTTATTATTTATTAATTGCAAAAAATATGAGTAAAGAAAACATTGAAAATTATGTTTTCTAATCAAGTCAAGGCCATGCAAATTACATTTGATAGGATAAAAAAATAAAGTAAAATTATAATACTCATTCTTTTTAAAAGAATAAATTCATTTTATTTATTGCCTACAAATATGATGCAAAATGGAATTAAATATTATGATCTATACCTGTACTAGTATAAACCATATATTCAAATAGACCTAGCTATAACCTGTTATACATAGAAGTAAATTAGACAGGTGCAGCACACAAAATGAGCCGAACTTTGTCATCAAAGAAAATTGGTTTTTTCTTTTCAATTTCATTTCAAAGAGATCTGAGAACTGTCGCTTTGAGCAAACTTTAACAGCACAATGTCTTTTGTGCAAGTTTCCCCCTGTCAGCTTTTTCATTCCAGCAGGAACTTAGAACAAAGTATGTGCTGCCCTTTAGTTGAGAACTTCATCAGTTGAATGAACACTGCAATAGTGCAGTGAAATTGAGGGCATACTCTCTCTGTGAATCTGAACAGTGCATTCTCAACAAATACAACTTCTCTTTTACAAGGATAAACTAGCCAGTTCTCCTGTGCTTACTGAAAATGAAAATTCATTTTAAAATCCACCTGTTCAAACCTAGGTGGAGAATCAAAAACAGATCTTTCAATTTTCATGTATAGAATGCAAAGAATGAATCTGCATTTATGCATTCTCAATTTTCCCATAGTGAATTTTTGTCACTCATATCATACTAAGAATAGTGCTGTTGCATATTCTTGAAGACCAGGACTCTCAGGAATGCTTACTTGTGGTCATTTCTCAGACTGGTAGGCATAAGCATTCATGCATAATTAACTCAGTTACTAAGTGATTACATTAAATGAAACCTGGGAAGCAGTTCTACATTATCTCCTCTGACAATATATTAGTCTCACATAATAGGGTCAGATTGTTGTTTCATTAGTAAAAAGAAAGCTTCATTAGTAAAAAAAGAAAAACAAAGAAAGTCATTGTTTATGTGAATCTGCCCTGAATGGATCTGCATTCATGAAAGTAGTCTAAGCAACTAAAACACGGAAAACAAACAAACAAACAAAAAACCTAGCAAATAAATGGGAAATAGTAAAATTAGTACAGGTGACATCTCTGATAAAGATCTGGACCCTCAAATGCATGCATTTTCAATCACCTTTTGCAAGGTTCATTGGATCACAAATTTTAACCACTGGAAGAGGCTGCCAAGATAAGTTGTGTTATTTCCATCCATGGAGGAAAGCCATCTGGGCATGATTCAGGACAACCTGATCTAAGGTGAACTTGCTTGAGAAAGGATCTTGGACCAGATGTCTTTGAGAGGTTTCTTCTGAGATCAATCATTCTCTGATTCTGGGGAGAAAAATAATAATAATAATAATAAAAATACATAAATCTTAATCGGTTTTCTTTTGTGAAATTAAATGCACAAATCTAGAACTGCAAAATATGTTATTCCTTGCCTTTCCAGCTTATTTTTTTTTCTGTATTACTACTCAAATATCAGTGTCAAACATGAACGTAGAGAACACTTGAATGCAGAGTAAGTAAGTTTACCAAAAAAATCCATCACTGATTTCATTTCAGCTCCTTGATTATCATGTATGTAAAGTAGCTGAGAAATCAGCTACATATATATATATTACATATATATAATATTATATAATATATATATAATACATATTATATATAGTACAAGCTAACTAGAATATATTTACATTCTGACATAGAAATCTTTCTCTCTCATGAAGATTTGTAAAATGATAAAAGAGCCTTTCCTTATGTGGCTGTTGGAAAGCACTGACAAATGTTTCAAGAACTCTTTTTTTGGCAGTATGGGCATGCAGTTTGAAACTCAGCAATTGATATCATCTACATGGACTCCTTCAAGGCCTTTGATGTGATCCCCCACCACATCTGTATCTCTAAATAGCAGAGATGTGGATTTGAGGAGTGGACTATTGGATAAGGAATTGATTGGAAGGTCACAGCCAGAGGGTTGTGGTCAATGACTCTACGTCTAGGTGTAGACTGATAATGAGTGGTGTCCCCCAGGGGTCCGTCTTGTATCCGGTACTTGTTAACAGGTTTATCAATGACATAGACAGTGGGATCAAGTGCACCCTCAGCAAGTTTTCTAATGACACCAAGCTGAGCAGTGCAGTTGATACAATAGAAGGAAGGGACACCATCCAGAGGGATCTTGATGAACTTGAAAGGTGTGTCCATGTGAACCTAATGAGGTTCAAGAAGGCAAAGCACTTTGTTTTGCGCGTGTGTTTGGATTGTGCCTGCTGAGGACTTATGGGTCAATGGTATCCTGGGCTGCATCAAAAGAGGGGTGGCCAATAGGGTGAGGGTGGTGATTGTTCCTCTCTACTCTGCCTTTGTGAGGCCCCATCTCAAGTACTGCATGTAGGTCTGGGGATCCTAACACAGAAAAATTTTTGGACAGTCCAAAGGAGGGCCACAAACATTATTCAAGGCCTGGAGCACCTATCCTATGAAGACAGGCTGTAGGAGCTGGGCTTGTTCAGCCCAGAGAAGAGAAAGCTTGCAGTGAGACCTCGTTACAGCCTTGCAGTATTTAAAGAGATTATAAACAGAAGGGAAATCAACTTTCTACAAGAGTGAATAGTGATAGGACAATGGGGAATGGTTTTATACTAAAAGAGGGAAGATTTAGATTAGATATCTGGGGGAAGTTTTTCACTGAGAGGGTGGTGAGGTGATGTTGCCCAAAGAGGTTGTGGATGCCAGGTGTTAAAGGTGTTAAAGGCCAGGCTGGATGGAGCCCTGGGCAACCTGATCTGGTACTTGATCTAGCAGTTGGCCTGCAGCATGGGGGTTAGAACCTGATGACTTGATGGTCCTTGAGATCCCTTCCAACCCAAGCCATTCTGTGATTCTATAATTCTGGATAGGATATATTTTTTGTAACAACATCTTTTACTTGGCATGCTTCTTTCCAAAGGAGAACTCAAGAATGGACCATGCCTCACACACCATTTTGTGCTGTGCACAATACTGCAATCGACCTAGATGTTCTGGAGTATTATACTTGTACTGTAGGTGTAGAATGACTGCATATGTACTCACTGAGCAGTTCAGATGAACTGAGAACTGGCTGAACCTTCAGTACTTAAATCAGAACCTGCCTTCCTTCAAGGAAAAGTTGGCTCCACCAGAGTTAATGGAAGTTTCCCACAAAAGATCCTTGTCAGGATGAGTACATTTTTCCATCAAGTGCTGCGTATTAATGCTTGATGTATGCTGTGGCTGTTTGTCTCCTGTGTAAGCATGTACACAGTCACACAGCTGAAGCATGATGTTTGTTGCACCGTAATGACAAGTTCCTGAAATTTCTGTTTACATCCTATTAATATAACATGTAGTTACAATTTAACTGTACATCTATGCCCTTTTTTTTTTTTTTTTTTTTTTTTTTTTTTTTTTTTTTGTGGCTATTACTGTCATTGGGAATATCTCAAAGTATACACCAGAGGGATAGGATGCTATCCAGAGGGATCTAGACAGAACGCCTAGGTGAACAAGGCTCAATAAATCCAAATACAAAGTCTTGCACCTGAGTAGAGGCAACACCCACTGCAAATACAGTCCTGGGGCAAAAGGATTGAGTGCAACCCTGCTGAAAAGGACCTGAGGAGTAGTGATCAATGCAAGCTGGACATGAGCCAGCAATGTGCTCTCACAGCACAGAAAGCCAACCGTATCCTTGGCTGCATCAAAAGATGCACAACCAGCAGGTCAAGGGAGATGATTCTGCCCCTCTACTTTGCACTAGTGAGGCCTCACCTGGAGTACTGCATCCACATGTGGTGTTCTCAGTACAGGAGAGACACAGAGCTGTTGGAGCACATCTAGAGGAAGGCAACTAAAATGATCTCAGCCCCAGGCTGAGGGAGCTGGGGCTGTTCAGTCTGGAGAAGACAAGGCTCCAAGGTGACCTGATAGTGGCCTTTCAATATCTAAAGGGGAGCTAAAGGAAACAGACTCTTTAACAGATTCTGTTGTGATAGAATAAGGGGGAAATGGTTTCAATCTTAAATAGAGTACATTTAGGTTAGATGTAAGGAAAAAGTCTTTTACAGTGATGGTGTTGAGGCACTGGAACAGGTTGCCCAGAAATGTGGTGGATGCCCTGTCTCTGGAGACTTTCAAGGTAAGGTGGAATCAGGTCCTGGGCAAACTAATCTAGCTGTACTTGCCTGTGCTCATTGCAGGGGAGCTGGATTAGATAGTCCTCAGGGGTCCTTTCCAACTCTAAGGATTCAACTCTAAGTGATTCCATAATTGTGATTTTTCATTTAGAGCTGTTACATCTCAAATTCTGGTTGAGAAAAAGTGAACAATGATCTTTTCTGTGAGGTTCAAGTTCAGTTTGGACTTACCCCATAAAGATTTACTGGCGTTTAGCTTTAGAATTCTGTGGTTTGCATACAGTACTGTGAAACAACATTCCTGGTAATCTTTTTTCTCACAAATGATGGAACTTTACATTATTATGGAAATTTTTATGAACATATAGGGGAATCGTTAGGTCAGCGCTTTAACTGGTGATCCACCTGGTGAAGGAATGTGGATGGCCCAGGGAACACAGGCAAGTTGTTTGCACCTGTGTTCCCCATGAGGGGTGGACCCAGTGTTGGAGCCACCTTGGGCTTATATAATGGCCAGCTAGGGAAGAGTAGGCCTAGGCTATTTTCTGAGAAGGGGTGCTATGTGGGAAGTGATCCCCTTTACTGACTGGGTGAGTTCAGCTCCTCTTTTTGTATATTGTTGTTGGTTTATCTGCAATTACTTTCCCTGGTATTGATGAGAACATTTCAATAGTTTCACTTCTCTGTGAGCAGAACAGTGTTAACTAAATGTGCTTATTATGCAGCCTGCTACATCTCCATTCTTCCAGCCTCTCTGAATTATAATACCTGAAATAATATCACTCATCTGTATTGTCTATTACATTATTATTTCAGATCCCCAGTATGTGTATACATTTGTTGATAAACACTTGTATTTTTTCAGAATGCAGATCACTCAGAAGTAAGAGTATGAGTAAACATGTTAACTTATGTATGTATTTATTCTGATTTGAAGACTCTTAATTTCAGTGACATATAGTTTTCTTTATTGTTGTTTTTTATATTATGCAATTCACTCTGAAAGTGATGCTTCCTATTTACCTCTACAGAAACAAAAACACATACCAAGACCATAATAACACTACCTGATAGACCAAATTCTCAGATACAAAACTCTGTTTTTTTCCAGAGTAGGCACTACCATTAACTATGCATTTTCACTGGTAATGAACATGAGCTTGTGTGCTGTGCTTTAAAAAAATATATAAATAAATAAAAAAATTGCACCTGTGGAGTTGATCAACAGTTGCCACTGGTGAAATGCAACACCCATCACCTCACCATGCTCTTCTCTGTGCTTTGTCTCCATAAATGCATAAACATTCAGGAAACATTGATGAAAGTCAATGGATGTGAAGTCTTCTGCATAGAGGAATTTAGTTATGCTCTTTTGCTTCATGTGTGCTGTCTCCCCCCAATTTATACGAGAGAGAAGAAGTTCTTTGATATATGTATACCTGATGTGAGATTAAGAAACAATGGTTCAAATGTTTGACAATGAGTTTATTATAAATCCTAGTCATTCAGGGAGATGGGGAAGGGAAGAAGGGCGATAAGAAATAGAAGCAGGGAATCTCTGTAGGAAGCAAGAGAGATAATCACTACCACGGGTCCAGTGTGGTTTGTAGTAGTTTGTAGTCAGTCATTGATCTTCAGTAGTGGTGGGTCATCAGATGTTGTAGTTCTGTTGATGACGATGACTTTTCAGTGGCAGTACAAACTTATAAATAAGTCCAAAGGGGTCGTGTCATCTCTCCTTGGAGTGGCAGCTTCTGGCTCTGGGATCTCAGCAGAAACTCCTTTGTTCCCATCTTCTGGGCCTTGCCAGCAGATAAGAGAGAGCAGGGATGCCCACCTGCATCCTGTTTGTTCACGTGACACAATGGTATCATTTCCCAATTTTTCCCATAACAAGCTGGAGCTATTTAGTCACAGGCTAGATCTTCTGCCAGTAAACACTCCTGAGCACTCTCTTCCGGAGGCAAACAGCTCTGAAGAAATGCTTTCAGATGTAAAATTGTTCACATTACATCGTGATGACGATTGCCACAAGGCAACACGCACCTCTCATCTCCTAAATAAGTTGAGAGTCTTAACACAAGAAATGCCTCAGAAAGCAAGCTTTGAGCCAAAAACAAAGAAGGATTCATACATGCGCTTCAGTGCCAGGCATAGATTTTTCAGACTGCCCCTCTTCTGTCATCTGTTGCATAGCAACAAAATGCAATGAAATATTGGTGGTGAGGTTCAAACTCTACTATCATACTACCAGTATCCATCTCCGTTATTGTGGTCCAACATAATTGAATAGTAGATACTACTTTTCTCTCCTGTTGTTGCAGAGGTTCCGTGTTCAGCAAGAACATTAAAATGATGATGCTGTATACATATAAATTTGTCTGTGCTATAAAAGTGTACCAGCATGAATGTTTTTTATTCTTATGCTTATCATATACATGCAGATCATTACAAATATCTCATTATATGACAATCATGAGAATATAGACATACCTATGTCCTGTATTCTCTGATTGTTTTAAATTATGGAATTACAAACCTAAGAATATGTAAAAATGACTGCAGAATAGCTAATTAAAATTTAAGAAATATCACTGGGGAGTGGTCACAAATATCTCTGAAGAAAGAAATATTAGAGTATGGAGCCATTTTCAGCTGCTTTAAAAAAATAAAAATAAACATTGCTTTTGTTCATTTTGTGTGATGCACAGATGTATTCTATGTAGAAAAGCAAGTTGAATAAGAAGAGAGATTGGGTAAAGGTGAGGCTAGTCTCCTTATTTTTTGTTCATGTGTATGTTTCATTTTTCTGTAGTGGTCATTTATTAGCATTTATATAGCTTGCTGTTTGAAGACATCTTTTGCAGTCAGAGTCACTGGATTTAACAAGAGGCCTATTTTGTGCTTTGAATTCTTCCATTAAATGTAACTAGAGTTTTGCTTGAAACATGAAACAGGTACAGACTTGTCTGAAATGTGATTTGAAATTAAAAGCATTTTCTTTGTCTGCAATATCTCTGTTAGATGGCAATAGAAAAAGAAATAACCTAGATACTTCCCTGAAACTGAGCCACTAACAAAATTCTAAAAAAAAGACCATACCACTTAATTTAATGTGGAGCATTACAGTATATTCAAATTCACTACTAGCTACAATTAAGTAATAGACTTCAGGAGAGGCTGGCAATGATAATGAAGAATCTTTTTTTAAAAAAAAAAAAAACAAAGGAAACCATTTATTGATAGTGTAGAAAATTGGGAATTAATCATTCTTGTGGCAAATGAAATTTAAAATCATCATAAATTCTGTGATAAATTTAGAAAACAAGTGCTACCATAAAACAGATTGAAAAGAATTATTTGATGAGGACATATCCTGTTGTCTTTTTCTTATTATGTGTTATAAATTCTTTAGAAAGAATAAAAATCTTTCACTGAGGTGAAATTTTCTTCTATTAAGACAGTGGTAATTTCTGATAAACCATGTTCAGACATCATCATATTTTATGACAACAGATGTATTGGAGCAAGATTATTAAGTGGGTAGTTTATTTCTTCAAAACTAAGCTACCTCAATGATTTCCATGTGTACTTTAGCTATGAGCTTAGCTCTGCACTAGGAAATGTTCAAGCTAAACATTGTTCCAGACTCCTGTTTGATCTCTCTCTCTCTCTCTCTCTCCCCCCCCCCCCCTCTCTCTCACTTGATAAAACTATTTTCTCCAGTTCTAAAAGAATAAGAATATATATGTTTTTCCAACTGAAAAACAAAAGAGAGAAAGTTACGTTCTATTGTTTCTCAAAGTAGAAGAGTTTTTCTTTGAAAAAAGCATTTCCAAGTCAAAAAATACATTTTTTTTTTTTAAGGAGTAATTGAGAAAAACTGTGTTTACATCTAGAGATTATAACTCAGTACTGCTAGCATATTAAAATTATGCATGACAATAGTACTAGCATAATTATTAGAATAGCAGGTTCACAGCCAAATACTAAATTTCTCCATGACTAGAGAGAGTCATATGTCCATGAGATTACTTCAAAAGATAGTTTAGGTAACAATGGTTTTCTCCATAATGTCCTCTTTGTGTATGCAATGTTTATAGCAATCTAACTTGCCTTGCTATTTACCTAAGTAAGACGCAAAAGACAGAAACAAAACAAAACAAAAAAAACATGCAACAGAAGTTTTCAATAATATGCTTTATGTACTGCAATAAACGACACTGGCTGGACTAAAAGCAAGTCTATTCTAAATCAAAACCCCTTCATTTTTATGAGCTGAGTGATAGATATGATCTTTAGTGATGTTACTCAGTTTCATGTTCTGGGATCATTTTGAATCGAACTCATTTATTAATGTTGATGAAATAGCAAAGTTATACACCACTGAGACAACAGCTAGGGTCCTGGATTGTAGGATGTTTTGGTTTAAAATCTGCAGAACTTGCTTTAACCACAGCCTATTTTAGATTTTTTTTTTAAGTATTAATGCCATATACAATTCTATATGCACCTACTTCAAATGTATTTGTTATTTTAGAGTCTGTTTTTGATAAGCAGAGCCCTTGGAACAAAATCTTCTTGCTTTTCTGTAGTGCCTTTCATTTGCCTAATGGAAATCAAGAACAGTTCAGCTGAAAACAAGTGTAACGTCATCTTACAGTGGACTGTAAATTGTTGCCCCTTTTTGTCAGAGATTACAGAAAGATTAAGTTCATTTTGTAATAGAAATAATACAGAATAGGATGCTTATATTAATCTATTTCTGCAGTTAGTATGCTTGTACACTTTATGTTGTAGTTTCTCCCTCATACATATTATATACACTTAACAAATCAGCAAGCCCAAGACTAAATCTGCTCATTTTAACTTCTAGAAAACATTAAGGTCATTTCTCTCAATACCTGAAAGCAATCAATTAATCAATTCTTTTCATTTGTTGAATGTGCACTGATAGTTCTGTTTACTGGGGATGAATTATCCAGGGCTGTACTGTTTCCCTTTCAAAGGGGGGGGAAAAAAAGTAAAACCAACTATGGTTGGAAATGCCCATCTAAGCTACAGCACATTTCTAGTCCAATATATGTTAGCCATGGGATGCTTTCTGTAGATTTCAGAGTATTTTTGTTTCTTTTTATCTAGTTCCCACTGAATGTTCTGTAGTTGAATTACATTTAAATATACTTCCACTTAGGCATGAATATCTCTTACAGTTTAGTAAAATATTCTCCCTTGTGGCAAGCCTTACCAAAATATTTTGAAGCAAACAGCATTCCTCCATAAAACATGTTTTTCAGTAAAACAAACCTAGAAACCGCTAGAAGCTCTTGGTTACATGAATAGCAGTACTCTGTAATGCAAGAAGAAATAGGGTATCCAACCAGCTTGTATTTATAATGAAATGCCATTTCAAGGTGAACACAGTAACAATCTAAATAAATGTCACTGTGAGAGTTTTACTTTCCTAAAACATTAAACAATAAATGGGTATAGCCTTTTGATTAGATAAATGTCCAAGGCAAAGCACCCATCATCTCAAGAAAAAGCTATCTATGAAATCAAAAGAAGGAAAGGATGCTTGGTACTACTTCTTATTCAGACTGGGGGAAAGGGGTGGAGGGTGGTAGAAGAGAATTCAGTGTGGTTTATTTTTCATTTCCTCCTGTTTTCCTTTTGTTCCAGACAGTTCCAGATCCTGTTCAGAAAGGGTGCTTTTTTTTTTTCTGTCTCATGTGCAGAACTAAAGCTTTGAGCACTCAGTTGCTATGGAGACAAAAAGGACAGAAACAGTTTATGTATTTCAAGGGCTGTCAGCCTATGTGCTGAGGATTTTGATAACTAAACCTAAATATGAACCATCCTTTTTAAAAGCCACTGTGACACTTATTACTGTTGCTAGGGAAAATAAGGCAACTATTTGTTCAGCTTATTTCCCATCAGTTTTATGAATAGTTTGGATTTTAGAGTTAAACACTGATTAAGATCACAAATTATCAAATCAGAATGGAAGTAAACATAAAGTGAGTTGGCAAATGGTGTGCTTTTCTCCTTTTTTTTTTTAAATGAATTAAATTCATTTTAATTGCTAGTTGCTGTGGGTTTTTTCTTCCCAAATGCTAACAGCTCATGATAGGGAATGTTTCTAACTGAGGAAAAAATATTGCAACACCATCACAGAGTAATTAACTGGTTTGTTCTATAATTAGGCCATAGTACCAATAGTGAGAAGACCTAGTTCTATTGCAGTAAATTAGAAGAATTTAAGTTAGATTAATTTAGATGGGATCAAAGTTGTTTGCAAAGTCAGCCATTGCCTCTGATGCTTACTAGCAGCATAATCTTAGACAAATGAAAATTGCTATCCTTTAGAAGGGGAAAGTAATTTCTTTTCATCATCCCTTTGCCCCCAGCCAACAGGACATCTTCAAGGTCATATTTACTAATTACTTTTAAATTACTATGCATTTGTATATAATCAGAAATAGATTATGAAGAATTATGAGAGTCTCAGAGACAGGTGTTCTGAATATACGCAGTATATTACAGAAAATGCCACAATATACATGCTTCAGTATGCTTTAAACTGTATCACACACTAACAAAAAATCTTCCCACTGGTCACAAAAAAATAAAACAGAAAAAGAAAAAACAACAGCAAAAAAACAACTAAATGCTGCTTATTTTTTGGTGTCCCCATCCAAAAGAGGAAAAAAAAATAAAAGCCTCAAAGTAGCCCATACTTGAGCAGAAGAGATCATGCAATCTAATAATACATATTAATAGCTTCCTCAGTAATCTGAATTTGTCCCATGTATTTCAGACCTCAGTCAAGAGTATTGTGGTGGATCTGTGAGTAATACAGCATCCTGAAGAGAACAAGGGAAAAGGTAGTTGAGTCCTTTAAAAATACTGATAGAGTTAGTAGCTGGATTAATTTAACAAATCCAAGTGAATAGAAAAATAGAAAGAGCTGTATCTCAAAATCAGATTTATCAAGAAGAATATCCTTATAGCTCTGTTCCAGTCCTACTACAATCAGGGGGGAGTGAAAACAAAAACTAATCGGAGCACTGTGCTGTGTTACTCACAAGACAGTAATTGGCAGTAAAATAGAAAGACTGTCTGCTGCAGTGAACAATTTCCATGCTGAGGCCTAGAACAGATGAATGTTATCACTTATAACATCTGTCTCAAAAAGTCTGAGCCAAAATGAGCTAGTTAAAAAGTTACATCTTTTTATTTCAAGAAACTTGGCTTAAAAAAAGCCTTCAGGGATTTACATTTTGAGTGATTTTTCTAAAACAGATAAAATGTATGAACTATGCCACAAAATGACATTTATGCATCTTATTTTGGGAAAGCATAATCATGAGGTATTTTGTAATGGTGCATATATGTATGCACTGCTATGCAAGTGTATACATATAAACTTTAAAGTAATTACTGGAAAATATGCCCTTAACATTAAGTGACTAAATGCATTAAATACTCTATGAATAACACAGAAACCTACAAAAAAAAAGGTAATTCAAGAGTAGCCCAATGAAAAAAAGCTTAGGTTGTTGGCTCAAGATTTTAATTAACAGATGAGAGCAAAAGCTACTCACTTCTCTCTCTAATCATGCTATTTTTGCAAAAGTAACCTTACTTTCTTACTTCTTTCCTTTCCTTCTCTCCTTCCTGTTATGTGTCTGTTAAGAATACAGTAAACGCTCAAATGTTTGTCTGTTCACACAATCCTTTTTAATCTTTGTAGATCATGAACGGAGAAGTGATGAGCCATAATTTCCCTTTGTGCAGGCAATGTAGCTACACTCAGTTCTGTTGTTTGATCAAAGTTTTAAGAGAAAGACAAATCGCTAACCTGCCTTTAAGATGGAAGATACTTTAGGTATATGTTACTGTTTATGTCTTCATCAGCATCAATTACTGCAGTCATCTGGTGTATTTTTCTTGTTACAACGTAAGATATAACATATAAATTTGATGCTGGGTGAGTTCATTTGTAATTTGCCACGTTCACTGTGAAACTAATACTGAAAGGCTGAAAGCATTTTTTTCATTTCTCAGTCTTGTCCTCCTAGCAGCAAGATGTAATTTTTTTTTTCCAAAAGCTGTATGTAGTATGGGGAAAGAATTTGCAGAAAAGTTGCCTCTTAAATAGTAACAGATAGTTGACCCACTCTGCTGAAATGCAAGATGAAGTTATTTTGCCAATCTGTCCTTATTCTTCTGCAGTGATGCATATTTACAAAGGAATCAAGCATAAAACTAACATCTGCATGTGCCGTTGTTAACATTCATGATATCTATGCTGTAAAAGCAATTTGTCTTTTTAACTGATGTTTTCAATCTAGAGAGATGCTATCATATGGTTTCTGTACAATGATGACTCAAACTGCTTACAGAGTGGGAGAACTTGTTTTGCACTGTGGTCACACAATCAGTGTTGCAGATACAACATAGGAGTGATGTGACCTTTGGTCTAAACCATTTCTGCCATTCTTTCGTTTTATGTAAGGTGACTCACTATACTACTTCAGTTTTAAGCAAAGCAATAAAAATTCCATACTAATGCAGCTCTAGGCTTATCCATGCATTTAACAAAACTCATCACCACCAGTTGCTACTGTATACAGCTGTGCCATGCAGCAGCTGAACAGCCTTCTGCAATTAAACTTATTACATTGTGAAAGATCAGCTAATGCAGCTGATGCTAGAGTAATGACCACCTAACCTGGATGAGAAGTCAGAAGATACAGAAATCTTAAATAAGGCTTTGTATAACATATACCAGTTAGGCTTTGTGTAAGAGCAAGTGGTATAAAGACATTCTCTTCCCCACTCCTGACATACAAAGTACGAGCTGTTTGCTATCTTAGGGATTTTGTTCTAATCTGACAGAACAATGTATTCTCTTACATATTAAGAGCTATATAAATAACAGTATAGAGAAATTTAAAGAGATTCCACTCTCTGTAATAGCACTGTAGGAGCAGGTGATGCCTGATGTTGAAATGTTGTGTTTGTTGAGGGACATACATTTGCATTTATGGAAAAAGGCTTATTGTTTCATTACTCTCTTTCAACAATACAAAGCACTGCTTGTGCATCTTCCTTTGGGGTTGGAAATGTAGTTGTTCCAGTGCTTATCTCTACTATTATGTTGTTTATTCACAAAAGTGGTGTGTATTACAAGTGCATGGGAATACTCAAAAAGAAAGCTCAACTATTTATTGAGATTCTCCGTCATGGGTTTCATGTAAACTGAGCATAGAGAGGGTTTAGATCAGTACAAGATATCCTGAGTTCAGTTATACTATGTCAGGCTAAAAATCAATGTTATAGAAGGGGAAATATGTGGAAATCAAAGGAATTACTTAACTTAAATCCCAGCAAGCATAAATCACCATACAGTGGTATAGATTGACATAATATATTTTATTCTTATCAGTAATTTATATGCATTTAGTTTTGTCCCTGTTTTTCCTTTAACTAATATATTTCTTCCACTTACATGGTGATTATGTGACCAGCATGTTTATAAAAAGCAGTCACAACTCCTATAGGACAAAGAAACAATATTATTTTATTCTTCTTCAATAAGAAATGGCTTTAATATATTCACATTGATCACTCTATTGTCAATTATTCCAAATCTCTTACTTCAACATGAGGGATCAGAATTCTACATGATGTTCCAAGTTTCTCTGCTTTACATATTATCATGGAATGGTTTGGGTTAGAAGGAACCCCAAGGATCATCAAATTCCAACTCCCCTGCCACAGGCAGGGCCACAAACCTCTAGAGTTGGTACTAGATCAGGTTGCCCAGGACCCCATCCAACCTGGACGTAAATACCACCAAGGATGGAGCATCCACAGCCTCTCTGAGCAGCCTGTGCCAGCACCTCACCAGTCTCTCTGTGAAGAACTTTCCCCTGACATCAAATCTAAACCTTTACTCCTTGAGCTTAAAACCATTCTCCCTTGTCCTATCGCTGTTTGCCCTTGTAAAAAGTTGATTCCTTTTTATAATCCCCTTTTAAATGGTGGAAGGCTGCAATGAGGTCCCCTTGCAGCCTTCTCCAGGCTGAACAAGCCTAGCTCCCTCAGCCTATCTTTGTAGGGAAAGTGTGCTTCACCTTTCTGGAATGCTAATAGCTAACAAATAAAACTGCACATCATTAAATGATTTACTCTTTCTGTATTCAAAATAAATCAGTTTGAATTTGCCCTACTGTCTCAAACTCATGACTTATTAGTATTCCCCAAATACGTAGCTTCAGGGACAAACAAATACATGGTTTGGGTGCAGATGTGTGTAAAATTTATGAATTTAATAATAATTACTTTTACTAATTAATTGAACTTAAAATGTCCCGAATATATCCATTGCCTGGATGAGTAAGTAGAGTAGTACTCTAATAAATGGAAATGAAGTGTGAACAAATGTTTTCTTTTTAATCATTTAGTTGCATGAGGGTATGTGCAAATACCATGACTACATTGCAAGTGTTTGAGAAAATTGTTGTTTTATAAATTTGTAATGTTTTCAACTGATTTGATTCTGCTATTTTTTTTTAAGTTCATAAGTTCTCAGCAAGAGCCAATGCCTTGTCAGAATGATGATGGAAACCAAATTCAAGGATTCTGTTTGGATAGCTTAAAAAAAAAAAAAATTCCTCAGTGAGTTCTCAGGAAAAGCAAAACATATTTTGCGTTGTTCTTTTTTTTATGAACTTCTGGAACTTTTTAGAGCTAATTTTGGATCTTCTAACTTTTTTTTCTGTGCAGGTTACATGTTGCAGTATTTGTTTTTAACACCAACAGATCTCAGATCATTGCATGAAAACTAATATCAGGATGTAGTACAATAACTTTGCTCAAGCCAAGTCGTTTTCTATACCCCCCAGGTATAATCTCTGCTTTAATAACAACCAGTTCAAGAAATTTGAAAAAAAAAAAAAAAAAAAAAAAAGGCTTTTAAATGTGTGTAGTTATGAGGCTCAAGGCAGAGGGGAACTTATTTGAACTTAATATATACCTAAATTATAATTGAGACTAACCTTGTTTGAGATCTCCTCTCCTTTACCCTGACTTACCAGCAAGAAATACTTCCTATTTAATCTGGAAAAACTATACATAAAACCAAAATTATCCAGGCCTGAGCAATGATGCATTGTCAACTAGATTCCAAAAGAATGATGCAGGCTTCTTGAAATTACATCCAGCTATGGGTGTCAGAATGTAGTTTTGTTAATATGGACCAGAAAATAAATTAAAAGCATTATAATACAGTTATCTGGATGCATTAACAAACAAAAACCTTTGAGCTTAACACTCTAGTCAGTGCTTCACATCTAAGAACATTTGAAATTCAAACAAGCTTCAGTGTCACAGATCTGCTAAGGTACTCAGGACTCTGGTCTCAGACCACAGACAGCACTTAGTTCAGGAACTTCTAAATCTCTGACAATTTTTTTTCATTTTAGACACCTCAGTTCTGAGTTCTTTTTCTTTGCTTGTTTTTGGTTTTGCAGTACTACTGACTTCTAAGAGCTGCTGCTTCCCTTTGATATTTAGGTTTCTTTTACACAAAGTTTCTCTCTGGAGAGATTACTTAGTTTTTAGTACAGCTACTATAAGAACAATGTAATTAACACCTACCACCCCTGTTTAGAGTACTTGTACACATTATTGTAACGTTCATTTAAAAACAGTCTTACATGGGATTTGATAAAAGATTTCTGAAAAAATAATTATTTTTAACAATTTTAGGAACACTGTTCTACATTCCTTATGAAAACATTTAGAGTTTCAAAAAACCTGATTAGAAGTGTCAGAAATAGCATGAAAAGCAGCAAGATTTAATTTTATTCAAACTTCTAAAGATGTATAGAGTCATGTTTTTAACATGTCAAAATATTATCTGAGCATTATTTTTCTGGTAAATGCCTGCGCAGCCGCAGACTTCTGTGCCTCTGTAGGAATTAATGGGATTCTAATGCAACTAAACAGGATTAGAGGAGAATATTTGAGAGAAAATGTCTTACATTCACATTTTATTTTATTTTGTTCCAAGCAAACATTATTGTGGATATTCACAAAATAAGTTCTCTTTATACTACAGTTTAATTAATCCAGAATGACAGTTTAGCCTGCTTTCTTTATGTTCAGTTATAAATCATCTGCAGAGCTTCAGTTATCTTGAATTCAAGTGCATTTCTGTACTGCAAAAAATGAAAACATTTAATCCAGAATTATCTCTGTGGAGTAAATGTAATTCCATTGTGTTTCAAGCCAAAAGGTTCTATGTGCAAGCTGTTAGGAACTGAAGGGTAACTTTTTTAAATCAGGCCTTCTATCTGTGAAGTAGTGCTATAGTATACCTTCACAGAAAAAGAAATGCTGTAAATTATATAGAATATCATTAATTATTAATATCTTGATTTCTAGTTACTTTTGATGTATTAAGAGGCATATTCATCCAACTTCACCTTAAGAATGAATTCTACTATTTATTTAGCTCTGCTGTTCAGTAATAAAGGCTTGATATTTTAAGCACTCTCTACCAACACTGAGTACTTATGCTGTTGCTTGTGCTCCAGCAGAAGCTGTACTGTTATTTTCTTTCATCTTTCTGACAGTATTATATATGTCTAGCAGAAAATCCAAATCATATCAGCTGCAAAATTCACATCTTTGTTCTACTTCCTTCTCCAGAAACATTTTTCTCAATGTGCAGTTCATTCAAGATTGGTTCCTTATTAGACACCCATGATTCCTTCAACAGTTATTATACAGTAATTGTTATACATTACTATACAAATAGCACACATTAAGAAGAAGAATACTAGGCAGTTTTTGCAAAGTTCTGATTGGTAATGGTCTAAATGTAGTCTTTGTGGTGTCCCTTACCAGAAACAAACAAATGTTTAGGAGCATACATTGAATCATGGTATGCTGGAGCTGTAAATATGCTGGAACTGGAGGTAACTGTCTTTCACTACAAAAATTTTCTGCAGGTAACTGATTTCCAGTGAGCGGTGTGAGATTTGAGATTGTGAATTAATGAATTAAAGGGGACTTTCTTTATGTTAACGTAAGTGCAGCCTCAAATCGTCAACATTTTAAGTCCAGAGCAGTATTCCAGTTAGCGAGTGAAGACTTTTATTTAAGCACTGTACAAGGCAAAACTGGCATGATTTTGATTAATTTTTAGTTAAGAAAAACATACAGAAAGTGTAGTCAACAGAGAATGAAGTGCCAAGTACCTACTAAGAGCAGTTGTTTCTTGAGTATTTTTGTGCAGAAAAGTATTTTGGAGTTGTGTTTGTGCAGAGTGTATGACCTACTGAGAGTGAAAGGGCAATTTACTATCAAAGATCTCTTATGTAAAGCCTAAAAGGTAATAGGAAACAAATGCCAGTATGTATTCACAGGAGAGAACAAAATTTCATCACAAAACAGACCACTCCAGTTGCTGGCAAGATTAATGGGGTGCTTTTCCCTTAGCTTGCTGTGTTTTGTACAATATATATCTCTGCATGCTTATTAAGGAGGGATGAGAGACTACATGTGCACAGAGAGTGCATTGCGCTGCTTAAACAGGCTCGTCACTGCCTTGCTGAGCAGAGTTATGACATTATGGCATGTTAGGAGTGAAGCTTAAATCTGTGGTAATTTAAGTCACTGTCAAGGTTTTAAAATGTGATTCGGCAAAAGCAGTTTAGCATCTTGCCAAAAATGTAAGATAGAACATTCTGTACGATTGCTTCACATGCTCAAGAGACTCCTGAAAAAGGAATCTGCTTTCCATCATGAAACGTGAAATAGATACCTTTTAAGTGAGTGAAAAATAAGTCATTTTCGATATAATGTGATGAAAATGATCCCTAGTGAGATGAGGTATTATTTATCCTAATGAGATTTTTAGAGATATAATATTTCTGTTTTAAAACTGTGTTAAGATATTCTTTATCACTTGCATTCTTCAATTACTAGTACTGCTGCGCCTGTTTTTATCAGAAGCTATTGTCTACAGATAGAAGAAAATAAGGTTATTTCCTTCTTATTTAATTTCCTTAGTAAAGTTTAAGCACAAGGACAGATTTAAAAGGCAGATTCTCATTTCACTCTTATTCTTTCTTCTCCTTTAATTCAATGTAGATCCAAATAACAGAGATAAGAGCAAGCTGGCTAATGGATTTGTTTGCCAGGTACCATGATGCTTTTTTCCGTGCATAGAGGTGTCTAATAGCCAAGTCATATATCAAACTCAAAGCATCCATGCTAAATTTAGGAATAGCAGACTCAAACTGGGGTCATGCAGCAGAACAGAATGAAGAGCAGCAGTAGAGCTTGCTGATAGACTAGTCAACTCATTTCAGGCAGTGCTTGTCTCTTATTTTTTCAGACCATACAAAAGTAAAATGAATTGTGTTTAGGGGGGTGAAAAACGCTAGGGCTCTCCTGTTAGTTTTGTTCTATGATGACTGGTCTGAAAGGAGTACCTCCTGTTTTTTTATTTTGGTAAAGTCAGAGGTAGAAGTTGGTGGTTTGGTAGTGGAGGTTGAACTTTCCCAACAACATTCTCTTACATCATGCAACAGAGAGGCAGTCTGACACAATGGCATCTGACATGGAAGTGTGTATGAAGCAAAGGTGTGTCACTGAATTTCTCCATGTGGAAAAAAAAATACACCCATTGACATTTATTTATATTTGCTGCACGTCTATGGAGATCAAACTGTGGATGTGAGAGTAGTGAGGTGGTGGGCGCTATGTCTCAGCAGTGGTGACAATGATGGGTAAAACAATCCATGTTCTGTAGAATGATGCAGTGTTTTATAAGCACAGCATGCACTCTCTGTTCACTGCTGGTGAAAAAGGTTAGCTAATGATGGTGAATACTATATTGAAAGAATAGTATTTTGTAGCTGAGAATTTGCTCTGCCAAATAGTATTATTTTGCTCTTTGTATCTGATGCTGTTTTCACAGAAATAAATACAAGGCTGGTTTTTTTTTTTTAATGGAAAGATCTCAAAGCTGAATTAATACTGCTGTATTATTTAAACATATGATTATAGATTTAAGATTGCCAACTGTTTGGAAATTTGTCTGAGAACCCTGTCATCAGCAAAAACCCTAAATGTACATGGAGTACTGGCTACTTCTGTTCATCTGTTAAGCTCACATTATGTCAGGTCATTAGTGAAAATATCTCCCTTAGGAATAGGATTTAGGCTGAGACTGGGTTAGATAAACAATAAATACAGCACTGAAAATGTCATTTATTTTGAAAGCTTTTTCTTTGTGCCAGAATTTAATAAATATATATATTTATTAGATTTATTATACAATGATTATACCATACCTATTGACAAACTCTAGTTCGGTAGGGATTTGTCTGTTTAATTCTAAGAACACGTTTTTCCACTGAAAACACTGGGCTTGTGCTACTAAGGGTCCAGCTAATTGTGAGAATTCAGACAACAGCTGTGTGGTTACGAAGCTTTTTTATGAATCCTGTTAAAAATCCCAGTTTAAGCATATCTTATTGTTCATCCAAGGATTTTTGTACTTTTAGGTCTCCTTGCATGTTTTTATCATAGTAAATAGATTTCAAGAGTTTACCTCACCCGAAAGAAAATTAGAAAAAATATCACATATTTGAAACTCCTAACTGAACACCATGTCAGTTTAAAGGAGAAAACTGAATAGAATTGTTCTTCTTCAATCATTTTAATAAAAATGATCTGGTCAATATTTGCAAGTAATGAGTGTGGTTAAAGTTCACAGCACATTCTATAAAGAAGAAAAATAATGTTAGCAAAAAATGTTGTCCATGCTGGACAGTGCTGGATTCATGAATAAAATTACCACCTCTGTTTATGTACAGTTTAATTTATAAATCATGACAATATGATCTGAAAATAACTTGTGGATAGTGACATGATTTCTGATTGCAGTTTCATAATTTCTATGAACAATTGTTCATGGAAATTTTATCAATAAATATGTAATGACATAGGAAACAAGTTCAAATAGTAAGGAAATTTAGAGGACAATATCACAAGAAAAAGAACTATGGTTTTTAAACAATGAACTGAAATTTCTGATGATAAATGACACAGAATAATCAGGAGTGACTTCACAAGTATTATTTTAGAGCTTCTGTGTAGAAAATATGTTAAGGGCCACCCTTTGTATCTGTAGCACTCCTGATCACATAGAAGCTACTAGCCTGCTCAGAACAATCTCAATCTATGATTCTATGAAACTGTTGCAACAAAGACAGTGGCTGAATGATTGTAGGAGCAGGACTGACAACAAAAAAGCCCTTTGTGCAAGGACGTAACAGAACAGGAGGATGCATCTGCAAATTTCTGGGTTTTTGCATGCAAAATTTTCTGTTATATTTCAACAAAAACAAAATCTTTAGATGTTATCGGTTGTTGATGGATATATCTGACTGTTTTACTCCCCAACAACAACAACAAAAAAAATTAAAAAAAAAAATTCCACTTTATGTAGTGTTCTAATTTTTTCCAAAATCTGTTGCAGGTGAATGTGTTCCATGTAGATTTAACCATCTCTTAAGATGGTTAAATATTTTTTAGCCAAGTTTTTTTTTACAGTCTTTATGACCAACTGCATGTTGGTCTTTATGACCAACTACAGTCTTTATGACAAACAGTAATTTTATAAACGTACTCTACATGCATGCCACCTGTTTTTTTAAAGCCAAGTAAAATATTTCTAAGGGATCTGAACTAGTTCAAGACCATTTGCTGTTTTGTGATCCTTCTCCAAGGAGACTGTGCTTCTCTAGAGGGTTTAACAGGAGATCAATGTTAGCCCAAATTCCCTATCTATTCTCTTTTCCCTTTCAAACAAGCATCAAACTTTCTGAACAGGGTTGAAGAACAGAGTGTGTATTGGTATCATGATCTTCAAAACGTGTTTGCTTTACTTTCTGCTTTTGTGCTTTTTCTTTGTGCTTTTGAAAAATGAAGCATCTCTTGAGGCAACATAGCTCTCCTCATAAGAAAGGTAAAATAGTTATGAACTGTGTGTCTCTGAAAGAGAAAATACATTATAATATTTGTGCTTTTATTTCCAAACAGCAATTCACAGGAATAAAAAATTCTCTGTATAAAGAATGATACCACAGTTGGAAGACCTGAAACTTCCATCAAAGGTAGGAAACTTTAAAGATATTAAAGTTAGGGAAAAAAAAGTATCAGTGAGTAAGTAAAAAAAATAGACAAAGAACTGGCAGTAACAAGTTACTCACATAGCTAGTCAAGTTCAAATGTTGAATGTATAAATTGCCAAAAATTGATTACATAAATTCATTCATGTTTTCCAATAGAATAAAACAATCTAACATTTTACCCCATTTCAGTTGGAAAAGGACTAGTTACCTTGAAAAGTAACTAATGCAGCAATACTGCAAGGAAAGCTATTAGGCCTGGGAAAAACCAATTTTTTTTAGCAGTTTCATCTGGTATGGGAATACAGGCAAAAATATCACCTAAGACAGGGGCAGACTGGAAGGGTCCACATGTATGTCAACCTCATTTTCTCCTAACAGCTTAAAATGATAACGAAAATTAGATATACTGTCATCATCTCTATTAATTTGGCATTATTCCTTATTGTCACCCTACTACCACCAGATTAGGTATGGGGTTCAACTTTGTCTCTTTAGAGGATCATAGAATCTTAAAATTGCTCAGATTGGAAAAGACCTGAAAGATCATCAAGTCCAACCACAACCTAACCATACTACCCTAACAAATGAATGGAAAACTGATTAGGTTTGTGAGGGTCAAGGTATGAAGTTTTATTTTTATCCATATCAGTCTATGCAGTCAATTTTCTTCAGATGTGTAATGTTGAAGTTTTAATACTTGGGGAATGATATGCTAGTATACAGAAATCACATGATTTTTGGAACATCTTGAAATATAAAACAAGACTTGCAAGTACAGAATCACTATTATGTACCAAACTTCCATAGTATAGGCTTAAACATACTACAATAAAGTTAATGAAGTAAGAAGCCTCATTTCTCTTTCAAATAGTTTGATTTTAAAGGGAAGTGTAAGGTTCAAAAAACAGGAGAGTAGGTTGACCCTGTGTGACAGACATACGCTGACCCAACTACTAGCTGTTCCTCTCTACTGTGGCATGGGGAGACAATAGAAAGTAAGAAGACTTATGGGAAATAATGACAGCTTAACAGGGAAACCAAAAGGTGTATGACCCAAGTCGTAGATTAAATTGAATTTTGCCAATAAGAAAGAAAACTCAAACTGGGAAAAATCTTGAAACACACAATCCATGTTATATTCATTATTTGTTCTAGAAATGACATGGACTGCCAAAATTCCTATTTGTTATTATGGCCAATTCTGTGAAAGTACTTGTTTATTATATTAGAGCAATATTGCAAATTATAGATGTTTATATATTTTTTCAGATATGTCTTCAGAGTCCAACATGTCTTCAGTGGGAAGGTTCATGCTTGGACATGGTATGATAATGATTGTTCAGTCCTATTCTGCAGCCTTCTGTTTTATAAAGCTTTAAAGTGAAATCATGACACTGAAATACTATGAACAATAAATCTTTGTGCTCCCATCTAAAGGATGCCTATAGTGATAGCTGGTTAGGTAGACAGGCTTAGGTACTTTAGGAAAAGCCCAGAGAGAAGCATGTGCTTGCCCCATCCTCCTACAGCAAAAAACTTCGGTGTTAACTTCAATGGGTAAACATACACACATGGAAACTGTACAGCTTCTACAACATAACATCAACTAAGGTAAAGTTTTCCTTTTATTTTTTTACAAAGTCTATTGATAAATTTCATCAGATACCAGCTACAAGTCAGCTGGCATGCATGCAAGATATAACTAATACAGGATTTTCTAGCAGGTGTCTCTGATGAGCAATTTCTCTAATTCTCTCTTTAAGTTGGAGATTACCAGAAATGCTGTCCTTAAACTGGTGAGATTGAAATCTCAGAGGTTATTATTGGTTTTCTGCCCCATTTCCTTCATACTATGTTTTATGATCTTGATGATGATTTGTTATTTTGTTTTTTAGCTGAATCACAGCAGAGCCTCTTCTAAATTTTGTGCTATATGGTTACCATTCTCAAATAAGCTTACTTATTATTCAGTGAGGTTTTTCTACTTTTTAATTTACAACATTCAACTCCCAGTTGTACATCTTAAAGTATAATTTTTACATCAAAAAGTAATTTGTATTTTTACTGTTTAACAAAATAATCTGAAGTTTACAAGATGTCTCAATAAACCATTATAGATATATGTTTCCTTATCTACTTGTCCTCCATAGCAGCATGAACATACCAGAACCTGTCCTTTGTTCCTATTAAATTTTATTAAAAATTCTGAGATGAAATCATAAGAATATTAAAGAGATTTCATTTTCATTTATGTCTACTTGCTTTGGAGTCTCAGCAAGCATACTAAGCGTACTAACAATACTGTCACTGAAATTAACTGTATTTTCATGTGATGCAAATTAATGTGATCTGAGAATTTGGGTCTTTTTAAATTTTTATTTTTATGTATGTCATAAGAAATCCAGACTCCCTAAAATCTATGTCCAAATAATGGTTTTGAAATTTTGCTAATTAATTAATAATTAATGACCCAGTTCTGACAATTTATCTGTTGACTAATTACTGGTAAAAAAAAAAAAATCAATCTGATTTTAAGTAGCAGAAGAGTTAAAAAAAAAAAAAAATTAAACTTCACTTGGGAATCAGATGCTTATTGATTAATGCTGAAGACACTGCAATCTTGAAGATTAAATTAAAACATCTTACTGAACAGAAAGGCTTTTTTTTTTTTGATGAAGAAAATATTTTCAGAAGATATTTTTTGCCAAAGTTTCCTAACAGAGGTTAATTATAATGCATAAGGTCCAGAAACCTATATGCGAGCAGAGGCGAGGAAAAGATTTAACCCTGATAGAAGCCTTATGGATTTATAGAAATTATCATTTATATTGCTAGGTTGATTTTTGTCAAGAAGAATAATTCAAGGCAACTAAGATTCTGTATTTCATAGACTCTACCGTTCATCCTTCAGATTGCCTTTCTTTGAAATTCTTCATTTTTGTGACCATTTTCTTGACTAAACTTCAGAATTAAAAGTGATATTCCTGGTATTTTCTGGGTTTGCATAATAATACTAATTTTTCCCTATGTCAAGCTGAAAAAATCTTAACAGATAAGTTTCATTGTGCTTTTTTCATGACCATGTTACCCTTAGTTGAGAAAGGGATTCCACGTAGAAATTTCACCTTCTTTCTAATTTCAAGTAGTGAAATTACTTCTACCTTCTTAAAAAAAAAAAAAGTAATAATTATTTGTCTCTAAATATATGAGTCCAGACTTCATGGTGTAAAATTTTTCTGTTCCTATATACTCATTCTTTGACGTCATTATCAGAGAATCATTATATTCTTCATCACTATACTTTGATTCTACTTTGCTAGTACAGTGATTTCATTCTCTCTCATCAGTTTAATTATTACACTAGTAGTTTTGTGTGTTTTTTCCAATGTTTTTGATAATAATTTTCAGTAAAAACAATATGTAGACTCAGAATTAACATATGCCTCTTACATATTTCCTCCTTTTCCAAAGGGAAAGCAATTCCCTTTCCTGAGGGATGTCACATTTGCCATTCCATAAAAAATGTGGCTAACATGCTAATTAAAAATATACATCAAAAGATTTATGGCTCCACTAACTGTTATTATTATTACGTTTTGAAAACTAAAAAAAATAAAAATAAAAAAGTCTACTTTTTAATAGAAAACCCATCATGATGTCTGACAACTACATAACAAACACACAAAAAAAGAAGTTAGAAGTATAGATTAGACAAATTCAGACATGAAATAAAACATTTAAAACATAAAAGTGAGCAAAATAAAGCATTTGTGTATTATAAGAAGTCTTTGAAAGATAATAGTTTTTAAAACAATAAAGGTAAATTCATCATGTATATTAAGAGGAATTACAGAATCACAGAATAATAGAATTGTAGGGGCAGGAAAGGACCTCAAGAGATCACCTAGTCCAGTCCCCCTGCCAAAGCAGGCTCCCTACAGCTGGTTGCACAGGTAGGTGTATAGGTAGGTCTTGAGTATCTCCAGAGAAGGAGATTCCACAACCTCCCTGGGCAGCCTGTTCCAGTGCTCCATCACTCTTACTGTGAAGAAGTTGTTATACACATTTGTGTGGAACTTCCTATGCTTCAGTTTGTGGCCGTTTCCCCTTGTCCTTTTGCCACATACCACTGAAAAGAGTCTGACCTCATCCCTTTGCCTCCTGCACCTTAGATATTCATAGACACTGATTAGATCCCCTCTCAGTCCTCTTTTCTCAAGGCTGAGCAGACCTGGGTTGCCCAGCCTTTCCTCTTAAGAGAGGTGCTCCAGGCCCTTTATCCTCTTTGTGGCCATCTGCTGGACTCTTTCCAGGAGATCCTTGTATTTTTTTACTGGGAATGCAATACTTCATGTGAGGCCTCACCAGGGCAGAGTAGAGGGGGAGGGTCACCTCCCTTGACCTGCTTGCCACTCTCATTTAAATACACCCCAGGATGCCATTGGACCAGGGCACACTGCTGGCTCATGGTCAATCTGCTGTCCACCAGGATCACACAAGTCTCTCTCTGCAGAGCTCCTCTCCAGCAGGTCATCCCCCAACCTGTGCTGGTGCATGCGGTTATTCCTTCCTAGACCCAAGACTCTACACTTGCTCTTCTTAAACTTCATCTGGTTCCTGTGCCCAACTCTCCAGCCTGTCCACATCTCACTGAATGGCAGCACAGCCATCTGGTGTGTCAGCCATTCTTCCCAGCTTCGTATCATCAGCAAACTACTGATGGTGGACACTATCCCCTCATCAAGGCCACTGATGAAGATGTTGAACAAGTGCAGACCTAGCACTGACCCCTGAGGAATACTGCTAAATACAGGCCTCCAACTGGACTCTTCACCACCAATCACAACCTTCTGAGTTCTGCTAGTCAGCCGGTTCTCAACCCACCTCACCATCCACTTATCTATTCCACACTTCCTCAGCTTCATTATAAGAATGCTGTGGGAGGCAATATCAAATGCTTTGCTGAAATCAAGGTAGACTACATCCATTGCTCTCCCTCCATCCACCCAGCCAGTGCTGACATCATAGGTTGGTGATGACTATCAGGTTGGTCAAACATGACCTCCGCCTGGTGAACCCATGCTGACTACTCCTGATAACTTTCTTCTCTTATAATTGCCTGGAGATAGTATCCAGAACAAGCTGTTCCATCACCTTTCCAGGGATGGCTGTGAGGCTGACCGGCCTGTAGTTTCCTGGATCCTCCTCCTGACTGTTTTCAAAGGCTGGAGTGACACTGGCTATTCTCCAATCTTCAGGCGCCTCTCAAGAAATACCCATGTGTTCCTGCACTGAAATATGAATTAACTCAGGGGAGGTCTAGCACCATTTTTAAATATAAAAGGAGACAAAGAGATGAGGATTGTCCCATCAGATCTATAATCTATAAATTTATGAAAATTAAAATATTATATATTATATATAAACATATTGTATATGTTATGTGAGCTATATGAAAGTTAATTATTATAAAAGAACTGGAAATAAGATGGTCTGTATTAAATATGAATGAAAGAAAATGAAAGAATAAAACCAGAGTCAGAATATAATACAAATACAGTATTACGTAGAAAGAAGCTTTGCCTAATCTAACCAGCTAATTGATGCATAAAGGATTATGTAGCTCTTGAAGTTTCTAATAAAAAAAAAAATCACAGATTGTTTTTCATGTTTTTCATGTGTCTTTTTTATTCTTGTGCACTTTATAAACAAAAGTCATTACTGATTTACCACTTTGACTGGCACAGCTTGAGGTCTCTAAGCCATAAAAGACCTAGAACAGATCATCAAATAATATATGGGATTGGGGAAAAGGAAAATGGTTGTGGAAAAAAAAATGGGCCACATATATGTAAGTTGGTCCAAAAGGTAATGCCTATTTATTTCCACGGAAATGACAACAGATCAAAAGAGCACAATAACACTATTTGATAGAGCAAAATCTCAGCTAGAAAACACTATTTTTCAACATAGTCACTATTATTAGCTATGCATTTTTACCAGTTATGAATAAGAGCCTGCATGACATGTGCTCGTAACAATTGGCAGCAGTGAAGGTGACTCATGGTCAATACTGCTGAAATCCACCACCTTGCACTTCACTGTGCTCACATTCACTGTTTTGTCTCCATAAATTTTCAGCAAGCATCAGTGAACATCAATGAGTGCAATTTTTTCTTCATGGAGGAATTCTGTGACACACCTTTCCTTCATTGTCAGATACCATTTTGTCAGACTGTCTCTCTATTCCTATCTATCACACAGCAACAAAATGTAACGGAACATTGGCAGGAATGTTCAGCCTCTACTGCCATACCACCAGTATCTGTCTGTGATATTATGGGCCAGAGAATAAAACAGGAGGCATTACACATAAATACGTAAGTAGTAAAACATTTTAATTTTAATTATTTTTCTTTAAGCATTGACAAAATAAAAGAGAGAGGAACAAATACATAAAACTAGTAGGATAGTTGACCTTGTTTTTGTGAAACTAACACGCCAGTCTGGTTCTATGGCAGTTCTTGCCATTCTTAGTTGCAATCAAACCATCGCTTGAGTCAGCACCATACAGCACTGCCTTCCACACACCCTGTTTTCAATCAACACAGTGTTAATAGAACACTGATGGTTTGGCTTTTGGTGAGTAATGGGTGTATGCCTGGGACCACTCTGCAGGGAAAAGCAGCTGCCTTTAAATCACGATGAGGGGGTGAGCCACACTGCAAGCTGTGCGAGGCTGCGTGTGGCCCACGGGTTGCGGGCTAGACATGTTCTAAGCAGAAAGCTTTCAGATTGGTGGCTATTTCCAGGGTTCTCATTTCCACTCATGCACCAACATTCACCAAACAAGACTACCACCCTAGCCTGGAAAATGCAACTTACACACTTCCGCACCTTGAAGATTGTAAAATAGAAGATAATACTAGACAGAGAAATTCCAGATAATTTCAGTGGTACTGATATCAAGCAAGAGTCTTGGGATAATCCCATTACTTCACTAATACACGGGAAAATTCCCAGCCTCAAGTTGAGAATCGTCTGGGGTCTGGTCTTATCTTTTTCTCACTCGCATGTATCTCTTCAATGAGAGCCACTCTACTTGAATTTTATCTTCCCAGGGATGTAAATAGAAGTCTTTCTAGTTGGTACCATAAGACCTAAAGGAATGAAGGAAGCAGCGTCTGTGAGGCTGTTTGATGGGAATGTGCTAAAATGAGCTTCTGGAGTTTGAGCCCAATGAAAGCCCGAAAAATTAAAACATTGTGAACTCTGGGAATGAATTAGAATCCATAGCTCTTAAGACAATCTAACTATGTCAGCCTGACATTACCTGTAAACAGTAATCAGGACAGACAGCCCAGAAAATAGCTAGATTTATTTTGGACAGACATGATCATGAAAGCTATTCATCATGGTGACACTTGCTTTGACAACCATTTACAATATGTACTGAAAGTACATTTATGTGCAGACTTAAAAATAATGGAAATACTTTTTGCCCTCCAAGTGTTTCCTTACAGTAATAATAATCACTTTATCTACCTGATCTGCTTTTTGTCACAGTGGGAAGTTAAGGAAAAAGTTTACCAACACAAAATGGAGGACAAAGAACTCACTCATAGAATTCAATTAATCAGTCTGGTATTCTGAGGTGAGCAAGTCAAAATGCCATAGTACCCACTCATTTTTGTCCACTTCTTTCCTGATACCATCCTCATGCAGTAAGATGCAGATGGAACTTAAAGGGTCTGCAATAACCACCCAACTGTTAATTTCTGACAGCTGGATATGATAAATTTACTAAGGCTATTGTGCTTTTATCTGACACTGTAGTACACAGAGTCCATGCATCTCTGTACTAGGTACTATCATAAAACTTTCTACTGCATAGCATCTAAACAATGTAAGTTTGAGAGCTAAATTTTTAATACGTGAGGCCTTTTAGAGTAGTCTGGAACTCATTTTATCTGGCATGAGGAAAAGCTTGTGCTATGTATTTATAATATACATTTTCCCAAATATACTATTTAACTGTTTTAGTAAATATCCGCAAAATAACTAGAATCGTAATGAGTTTTATTACTTATGAATTAAAAAAATATTTGCCTTCACAAAGAAAAATGCCAAAAAAATAGTTGCACAGTAGTTTTAATATCAACGATTTCAAAGAATGCTGCATAACACAACAGCGTCAGCTATGTCAGGCTCCTGAAAATAATCCCTTAAATAACTCCATATTTGGTTGCAGCTGTGTCACAAGTTTGTCCAATCAAATGCCTCTCTGGGAATCAGACAGGAATAAAAACGGCATCTGAATCACTCCAAGAAACTTGCATTTTTGATCATAAAGAAGCCAAAAAAATTTAATTGTTCTAAGACAAGATATGTATTTTGGCATCTTTTTACTTTTTCTTTTTTGTTCTTTTAGTTCATTTGTTTTTTCAAATTGCAAAAATAATTAATCTAAAGGTCTTGGATTTTAAAATGTTGAAAAAGGATGTTCCAATAAATTCAGAAGTATTTTCAACTTGTTTTCATTATTTGAAATAACTGTAAATTCAACTTTCCAATGAGTTTTCTCTTTCTTTAATCAAAATCAGTGAAAAACTGTCAAAAATTTGTAGATTGTTTTCTCCATGACTCAAGAATACCTTGTTTTTTAATTCATCTGGAAGGACATTGGCCTGATGTCTGATTTAAAGTGTACAGATTTCCATGAGAAATATTATATAGTCTATGATTTGATTTTATTTTTCACAAACTTCATTTTGCAATGTCCTCTCCTTTTATGAAAGATTTATGAAAGCATAACATATATTGGTGTAAGGATTAAATTCTACTGATGCATTGGTAGATGCAGTAGACTTCAGAATACAAATGCGTTACACATTGCTGTGGTTTATGCTTTAGAGACAGAAGTCCAAAATTTTGGTACAGTTTCTACCACAAATGTTCCAAGCAAGCTATTAGGAATACTGTTACAAAACTGTAGTACTTACTGTAGATATCATATTTTCTGAAGAATATTTAGATATCCTCATCTTCTATATTATACATCTAGGCCTTGAGAAAAGTGCTATCACATGAGTTTCTCCTCAATTTAAATTTAGCTCAGTATCAGGTATGTTTTATATCATTGATTAGTGTTATGAAGGCACAGAATATATATATATATAATATTATATATATATATATTATATAATATTTTATATATATATATATATATAAAAGACTCAACATTTGTAAAATATCTTTATGAATCAAAATAATGCAATAAGGAAATGGAAAAATAAAATAGACTAAATAGGAAAAAAAAGCTCAATCAGCACTAAAAGATAGAAAATGTAGCAGCAAAGTCTAATTTAGTGTTTGCTGCTTAGTTTTGATCATTAAACACTATATTTTATTACAAAACTTTTCATTTATACAAATATTTTTAAAGATTTTTTCTTTTGTAAGGTTATGGATAATCCCTGGATTTCTCAGTAATCACTGAACACAGTAAAGTCAATTGGAGTAATAAAGATATCTAGACCCTTGGGGTGGATTTCTTTTTTGTTAGTCAATATTTTCTTGAGGAAAACATAGTATTCTGAACTCAAATCCTTGCAGATAATGCACATTTTTTTTTTTTTCTATTTAGATGAAAGTTTTGTAGGTATATGTGAAAATCCATTTCCATGTGTTTGTGCACTTACACATGGTAGCTTCAGAATATTACTACCACCTGGCAAAAACATTTAGGAACACATGTCTACCGTAATAGCCAGGGCAAACCAGTGTTGAAATAACATTAAATTATTACAACATTACCTTTTTATGATAAAAAATAAAAAGGAAGGGCACTAAAATCTGGAAGAAAAAAAAATACTTGAAATAAAGTGCAATATAGAATTCACTCTTTTAAGATAATTTAGGTGGTTCAGACACTAGTTTATGATGTCTGATCTAAGATACTTCCCTAAAAACATTGGGGTCTTGATTGATTTCACTATTTATCTGGTTGGTTAAGACTACATTGTAAATTATGCAAATGTATATTGCAGTATGTAATACTTCTGGTACTCAGAGATGTTTTTTTTATTTGGCCCCATCCCATCAGTAATATGGGATCTACCTTCCGTTTGCAGAGATGCAATGAGTTCCTTGGTCTCAGTCATAAAACATAAATGGAGATTGATACACTTTTTTTTTCTTAATCCACTTACTAAATCAGCCTGAAAACTTAACATGATTCCTGCTGAATCATGAACAATTTGTACATGAGTCTTGTTTTGTTCAGTTTTTGTTTGTTTTTTTTGCACCATGGAGGATTCTGCATAAATAGAAGTGGAACTAAACATGGATTATAATAAATAATGGTTTATTAAATAACTTTGCAAAGTTTAAATAACTTTATGGATTGTAAATTAAATATTTACTAGCAGAGCTAGCTGCCAAGATTCTATATAACTCACATACATACATGAATTGCAATACCATAAACTCTCAAGGACTTCCTTAATAATTCAAGGTTGTATGAGCTAGCCTACAGAATAACTGCTTGTCCAGACTTGATAACAGACACTAACAGAGCAAAAATGACAGTTTGATTCAGAAACAAGTAGATCTTGAATGTCTGGCTTTCATTTTTTCTGAGATGAGATAGATGTCTTTAAAAAGCATCTGTGGTGAACTTCCTGTCTGTTTAAAAGGTCAGACTTTGCAAGGTATCAGCAAAAATGGTGCTACACAGACCACTGGAAGAAATTTTAACTATTTTATAATTTTCAATCATCTGTTATGTATTTACTCTTCTGTCTATCCTCCACAATTAGGAAGCTCATCGAAAGGAATAAAAGATATGCTGAATGACTGAACAGATTTCAGGGAAGCTGTATGGCATTAGGTATGAAGAAGGAAAGGTCTAGAGAAGCTTGGAGGGCAAATAATTCTGGGAGCTGTCACCTTAAAAACATTATTAGCTTTAACAAAATAATATATAGTAAAGTATATTTTAAGTCAAATATTTTGTTTATGCTACAATAGCTTCTTATTTTATACGGCAATATGCAGGAAATTAATCTGCAAGTTGTAGTGTAGTTCCATTTTTTTTCTTAATATATTTCTGAAAAATACATGTAAAAGCATACTACCTTTACACAGAAAAAGTATTGATTAAACATTAGCTACCTAGCCATTAGTGCAAAAAAGTAGAAAAAAATCCTGGTTAACACTGTGAATGACTTTTTCTTCTACATATGTGGCAAGATGGCCATGATTAGCAGCCAAGTATTCCCACAGCCAATTACTCACTGCCCAACAGGATGGCAAAGAAAATAGTGAGACAATCAGTGGTTCAGAATAAAAACACGGAAATCACTCACTAGACATGACTGCACTCTGATCTCCTGCTGCATAAGCCAACCTTGCAGCTCCCCCACTTAACTCTTGCCATTTATGCTCAATACAACATGTTAGAACCACAGTCCACCTCTGTACATAATGGTTAAGTGAATTCATATTAAAATGCACGCGTGTGCTGACTGAAATGCATACTCAACATTTCTGTTAAAAAAAAATTAAAAAATAATGTATAAATGTTTAGACAACATTAAAGAAAAAAGGACCAGTAGCAACAGTGTGTATCTGATCCTCAAAGGTCAGTGCAAATTGAAGGCTGTACTCTATAGCTATACATGAACAGCTTAGACTAATATCACTCATGAAAAAATAAGATTAAACAACTCCACAATATCAATATAATTAATGAATGACCAGAGAGCTGTTATTCTAGTTGTTAATAACTGCATGTGAAGAATTTTTAGTTTTTCACTATAACACTGCTATATGACAAAGGTTCAGTTCTCTATGAACAACTTCTCACTGTGTTAGTCTTCTATTAAAATGAAATGTTAATACTTCTCTGATATACAAATTGTGAAGATAAATATGTGTTCATGGCAGAAGCCATGTAGTCACTCAAAGAGGAAGTTGTAAGTACAGGCATGGTGAATACTGAAGGATTGAAAACCTCAGCATGAGTAAGGCTATGACAAGTTTTCAAAATGGTAATTTGGTAAAATTAATATATCAGCATCACAAACATTTTTATTGCAAACAATGAAAGAATATTATATTTCATGAAAGTATTTGAATCTCATAAGCAATGTAGTGACTTTCCGACGTAAGCTAGAAAAATTTGCTTTCTGAGATATTTCACTGAAGATTTTTGGAAAAGTTGTAGAGTTTAGAGTATTTTTTTTCCAAAAGACTTATTCATTTATTCATACTGAATTCCATTCTCTGATAACCTGAAGCAACTGAATGTTCCCTAAATTTAGGGTTTGTTGTTGTTTGTTTGTTTGTTTGTTTTAAGTTTACTGTCCGGAATATTGCTAGTATTCAGAGACCATCGGGTTTTAACTCCTTCACAGAAGAAAAAAATCATCTGCCATAAAAACTCTGAATGATCATGCAGTCCCTTTATGAGTATGATTAATATTGTCTCACATTTAGAAAGAAATAGCTACTTCAAAGCTCTAATGTGTATGGAGTTGATTATAGAGAAAAGACTTAAAAGATGATAGGGCTACTGAATTTAGAAACCATTCTTTTGTGTATTTCTTTCATCCTTAGCGATTGATGAGAGGCATGGAAATCTTATTGGGACTACTCATGTTCTTGAACACTCACTGGAAATACAGCATAAATCATAGAAACACATATTCAGCTATTAAAAAATAAATAAACATAGTCCTATAGTGTTGACAAAGAGAGTAAGATGAGTAGAAAATGTTCATGTTAACATGATGCTAGCTGTCAGGTTACGTGCTGCAAGCTAAGATGTGCATTTAAGTCTGAAATGGGATCCTAGTAGCAGTAAATTTTTTTAGTGGTCATTTTCCTCTATTTAGAAGAAGATATTGAAGCTACACCTTTCCTATTTTTTCTCTCATTTGTAAGGCAGAATTCATAGAAGTCCTGAAGGTAGGTGACAATCTACCATCTTAATCAGAAAAAAAGCGCAGAAGAATGGAATATACCCTGCCTCACCACGAGCCAGCTACAAAAATTCTGTGAATAAAATGAGTCTAAATTTTTCTTTATAATATTGATGATATAGTGGCATGAAAAGGATGTGGATCCATTTGGGAGATCTTCAGTTTAGATAACAGAAATGTGACAGAGAAGTACAATTCATAGAAACGGAAAATCAAAAAATAAAATATTTCTTTCTCAAATATTTGATTTCAAGACTTTATATCTTAATGTAGAGTTGCTGTGACTTCAGCTGGGAGAAAATCCAAGCCAAAGCCACTGGTTTTTGAAGAGTTTAATGGTAGATGTGAAAATGTACTCTAATTTATATGCACCCAATACAGACTTACATTTGAGTCAGCCATTTAAGTAAAGATGGACTTCATAAATTACTTCAGTGATTCCTAGGCCTTCTATCAAAATACTAGAAATATTTATAAGGCCTAAAACAGCTTTTATAAGTAGATTTTGACTGTCAGAATTTGATTGTTATAAAAACAGTATTGGTAATTTTATAATATGTATTATTATAATATTATATTATATATATTATATATATATTATATATATATTATAATATTATAACATTATATAATATATTAATAACATATTATAATAATATGTTTATCTTTAAGTAGTGCCTCCTATTTATTTCCACGAATACAGCAGATAGAAAGAGCACAATAACACTATTTGATAGAGCAAATTCTAGGCTACAAACATTTTTTTAACACAGTCACCATCATTAGTTACATATTTTCACAAGCAATGCATGCCGTGCTTAAGAATATAGCCATCTCAAATATGGGATGTGTTTTCCATGTCAGTGTCACCGCTGCTGAAATACATCAGCTCACTGCCTCACTGCGCTAAAGTCCATTGTTTGGTCTCCAGAAATGTTCAGCAAGCATCAGTGAATGTCAGTGGGTGCATTTTTTGTTTGAAGTAATTTACTTCTACCATTGCTTCACACCATATCAGACACCATTTTGTCAGACTACCCCTCTGCTACCATCCATCACATGACAACAAAATTTAATGGAATATTGGTGGAAAGATTCAACCTCTACTGCCATGCCACCTATATCCACTTCTGACATGGTGGGCAAATACAATAAAATAGGAGACATTACTTTTGGAGCAGCTCTTGTAGTATAATAATTGTATACCATGTGTTTACATTATAACTTGGAAAAAGACATTTTGGAATATATGTTTCTAATACCACATTGAATAAATTGCATAAGGATTAACTGTAAATTTTGTCTGGTAAGATTAACTGATCGATTAATTGATTTCCCTTTAACAATCTTTTTACCTTTTCTACAAAAATCATAACAACCAATCACAAATTTAATAAAATGGATTTTAGAAAAGCTCCAGTACCTGAACCAAACATTTTTCAGTCATTACTTGATTCTTTTATTTATTTATTTATTTGTTTTTGCACAGAAAGTGTATTAAAAATTATAACCATTTTTTTGCTCCTTACAGCCTCAGAACTTGGTATCTACATATGATATTGATGAGGTTGCTGGTATATAAACATCTGCAGCTAATAATACAATTCCATGAGAAAATATGGCACTCTTCATACACTCCCACACTTTTACCTGTCCATGCATACTCTCTCTTGTGAGGTTTATCTCCCATTTGTATATTGCTTAAACGAAGACAGTGCCTTCCTAAGCATTTCCAAGATCTCCCCATTTTTCTGTATCTAGTACCAGGATGGTAGTGTAGTTACTAATTTTAACTTAATAATAGTATTGTAAATTTAGCTTTACTAATTTCTCACTGTATACACAGCTTCTTCTTGCATTAAACGGTATTACAGTTAAGCATAAAGATTTGTTACAAGTTTTCTGTTGTACTTCATTTATATTCATGTTTCTTATGAAACATAACAGCTTTTGTTTTCACAAGAGGAAGCACATCATGAAATTGTTTTTCAGAAGATATCATGAAAAGATGACAGAAAGAAAAATGCAAGCCCTTAAAGATATTATTCTTCTCAACAACATCTCTAAGAATTACTGGAATACTAACCTGCAGCTCATTCTGCCAGCTGTTGGATTAGTTAAGAATTTTTTGTCACTTGCACACTGTAGCAAAATTTTATTTTTCTGCTGTTTGAGGATGCATGTGAACAATTTTCTTTATTTACTTAAGCCACTAATTTTTTGATGTTGTCTATGGACATGTCAATCTCCTGACAGTTTTGAATTATAGCAATTGCTACTGGGAGAATATTCTTGGCAAAAAAATCTCAATGTTTATATTGCTCATAAATTTATTGTTCTAAATATTCTATATTATCATTTGGCAGTTCTGATTTCATAGGGAAATTCTGCTGTGGAATTTATATACTGAATTTAGACTGACCTTGCTTACATACAATGAAAAACTTTTATTAAAATACCAGTGAAGTCAAGTTATAACTAAACTTTCTTGCCATGGAAAATGTGGAACTTGACAATTTTTTCACTTAGAATTGTTTTGTTGGTTCACATTAATGAAATTCAGGTTCAAAGATAAAAGTTGGATTATATGTGACCAAAAAAATTAATATATTCTGAGATTCACTCTGTTGGTTTTCAGCCTTCATATTTTAAAGGATTTCCCTGAAATTTTATAAAAACAGGTTTAAGGATAATTAGCTGTTCACGAATATTTCAAAGGCGAATGTATTAGTTTAGAGCTTTTCCTTTGACTCAGGGGTCTTTGCTAAGATACACTTTCCATCCTGAGCAGTTGCCAGCTATGCCAATTAAGAAAAACTTGTGAAGTAAAAATAAAACTACACTGTAATAATAATTTAAAACTGTTTCAGCAAGTACTTTGGATAATTAATCCAAAGAACATTTTCCTTTCTCTAGATAAGTCTATTCTTTGATTTCCAAGTTGCTTTTTATTTTTTAATTGCACTAAAAGTAGTGAGATAAATAATGGATTAATCTACATAGATTTATTTTCAAGAAGGAAAAATAAAATAGATATTCAAAAGCAATAGGACTTAAGCAACGGGGAAAGTTCCTGTTGTTTTTCAAGGAGTTAGAAATCTGCTTGCATAGCATGCTGAACTAGATGGTTTGCAGAAGTCTTCTCCAGCCTCTAATATTCTGTTTCTGTGATCTCTTTAGTACGTTTTTCTGAAGACAAGAGAATTTATATTTCTGTCAAACATTATCTTCACATAAGTAGTGTAATCTTTTTAACATAACAGATCTACTTTAAATACAAATAAAACTTAAAAAAAATGCTGCAATAAGACTCCATTATCAGTATCTTTGATGAACTGACTATTAAAATGTGTCACAAAGACGTAGTCTATGCCTATCTCTTCAGCCTGTAATAATAACTGATGATGTGATGTGATCCAGTGGTTAAAAATTCAAGTTCACTTGCTCTTTCTGTATAATTTCCAAACCTATGACTTCTACACCACCACCCCCAAAAAAAGTGCGTGTGTGGGGGGGGGAGTGGGTAAAACTTTAATCATTATTATTATTAACATTAATTATGGTGACAAGTTTATCAAATCAGTGAGAAATTTAAATCAACAGAGTAAAAGGAATTAAAAGACAATGAAAACAAGATCCAGTCAATAAAGTAATTGGTAGGTTAAAATGCCTGCAATATACTCCAGCAGCAGGATATTCAGAGAGCCCGTGTCTGTTGCTTGATTGCATACAAGAGCTGGGATACCTGAGTTGTGAGAATGGCATGGGAATAATGGCAGTGCCTGTCAAGTCCTTTAATAAATGGGCTACAGTTTTAATAGAGATTAAAAAAGAAAAAAATAGAGGAAGCATCCTAATCTTGAGAATTATCTAGTGCCCTTTTTATATCTTTCAGAGCTGTAACGTAAGAAGGGATAGTTACTTCTCTAATAGGCTAAGGTGCATACAAACATTTCCTGCAACTCAATTTCCTCAATCATACATTAGTCTCGATGAAGTGTAACAGTTCAGTAGCCTCTAGGACTTGGCACAATAACAAGGACTGTAGTCATTCATACATGCATTAACTCAAGAATATGTGTATCATGAGGATGATTAATACATCATTCATGGTACCAATGAAAGGTCAGTCATAGATCACAGTGAATCCTTGTGCCAGTAGTAAAATGAATAATACTTACGTTTTAAAAAGAGAATGTTTAATAAACACATAGAATTTGCTGGTAGCAGTACCCTGCTGTATGATTAGTCCATAAGGACAATAATGCATTGTCCAGTATAGATTGTTGAGGGTACAATAAAGAAAAATACAAACATTTACAGAATTTTTTTAGCTGTCTGTCCTTACAACTAAAGTGCTTTTATGAGAGCAAAGGTACATTAGCAGGAAATATAAAAAAATTGTAGTTCAGTATCAGCTTGGGATTTTTTTAGTTTAATTAAATTTTTTGAATCCCCAAGCTATTCCAGAAATATCAGAATCTGATCTTCCCTGTGAGGAACCAGCTCCTTCATAACAACACACATGAAGTAAATATTCTACTTCATTAATTTATGCCTATAGGGAAATTTCAAAATAATATCTTTTTCTCAGTTATAGTAAAACAAGTAAACAGTTATAAATCATATGAACAAGAAAGGAATAAATGTTTTTTGTTTTTTTTTTTTCTGAGTAGTTAAACAATATTTGCTGTCAGCCTCAAGATGGATTCTCAATATTCTTTACAAAAATAGAGCAAGGCGCTATCTATGTTTCTCTTCCTTCACCTGTTACTGGAGACCTATGAAACCTACTAAATTTATCAGCTTATTAATTTTCCCATGCCTTAGTATTTCTGTGACATGCTGTACACAAGACTTTAGGTGTAGCTGAGACAGTACCACAAAAAAAATCAGGATGATGTATAGTCTGAAGTCTGGCCCTTATTGTCCTGTCTCAAGTGCATTCAAAATCTTGAAACCATTTCATTCAGAAAGTTTTCAAATCAGAGACATGGATATAGCAATCAAAACAAAGTCAGAATGCAATCACGTCTATATCTTCCCCTCCTTCCCTCCACAGCCCCATCCCTCTTTCCCCATGGTTATTTTTATCTCCTTTACCCAAAATTTTGGAACTGTAATAATTAAATAACCCAACCTCTTTTAATCATCCATTTCTGTTTTCTTCTCACAGGTACAGTGCATCAAGCTGCTGTACATGGAATACAATTAGTTTAACATGCTTAAATCTTCTAAATTTGAGAAAACGATTCTTGATTTTTTTTTAACCACATATTTGAGATTGTTAAATATAATTTAATACAATAAATACAGAATCATTTTTTTTATTCCAGTTAAAAACTAAAATGTTGATATTTGTGTTCTGTGTATATATTTAATATTCTGATTTGAAATGTCACTATGCAAATGCTGATGTTTATATGCAGCATAAAACATTGGGCTGTATACTCACCAAAATTATTTTTGTGTATAGATTGTATTTATAAATTTGGCCACAACGATAACTCATCAAACAATTTTGATACTTTCATTTAGAATAGCTATTTTTTCTCAACATTAAAAAAAAAAGACAAATGAAATATAAAATTATTTTATAAATAATAAAAATAATATAAAACTGAATCACATATTCTTGATTTGCTACTACACAAATCTGCAAAATAATAAAATATTCATCCTCTTTCCAGCTAATCTTCTCCTGTTGTCAAAAGTCTCTTGTGATATTTTATATTCTTCAATTAAAAATCAGTCTTTAATTCATGACATATTTGCATAAATGTGTACAAAATTAAAGAATAAAATGAAAACAAATATTCCAGTTGTTTAAATAAAAAATAACCTTCATTCAAATTATCATTTAGTAATTAAAGTGAATATGGTATTTAAAGAAAAAATAATTAGTCTTCTGTTATCCTTGACTCCCACAGTACAGAGTGAAAAATTACAACCTGAGAACATGAAAAGGAGAAAAGAAAATCCTGAGATGCTGACAGCAATTTTCAGCTCTATACTTTGGTCATCTAAGAACACCGACATTTTCATAAAAGATTTTTCCAGGTGCCAGAATATTCATATTGACTGCACATTTTAAGGGCTAAATTTCAATTTAACCTGATCCAGTCTTTGGTTTTATACTTCCAATGAATATGTTTAGGTTAAATCATCTTTTGGGAAGGACACATCAGAAAGGAGGGTTAAGCCACAGTATTCTTTTCATTGAAAAATCACAGTTATGGTTTTGCCTGTAGGCCATAGTCTTTTTAGTTTTGCCGTTTGTTTGTTTTTCTGGTTTTTGTTTTTTGTTTTTAGAATACATATTTTTTTTTTTTTAAAGGTCACAGGAAAAAGAACACAATAAACCTTTTTTTAAAATTATTTTTATTTTTTGGTAACATGTTGAATGGTTCATTCTGAATGAAATGTGGTGTTTACAGTCTTTTTTTTTACATTTAACTAGCTTCCACAAATGATTAGTCGTAATTTACAAAAAAAAAATGACTTGTTTGAAAAATATTTGTCTTGACAATCTAATTAGCTTATTTAGAAACATCTCAAGAGATATGAACATGTAAGAACATCAGATAACTTACAGTCATAACAACACCAAGTAGAATCTGTGTGACTGTGCAGTTTTCTAAGGAGAATAAACCAACTGTTATTACAGAGGAGCCAGACTACAAGATTGTTCCACATAAAAGAAACAAAGATATGAGCTATTGAACTTAGATGGGAATGGATTCTGAGGACAGAAAGAAAATATCCACTAATCTTTCTTCAAATCACAACACATGGCACTTGACAATTCTCCAGTGAGCAGAATGAAGCATTACTGGATATCTCAGCAAAATCATGGCTTAGATGATTTTCATTGGTATTCTCCTGATCCTTTAGGCAAGAAGGGAATAAGGTAATGAAATCAACAGCAGTATCAAAGACAGGTGTTTTTTAAATTACATGGGTAGCTTTTGAGACAAAGAAGTAATGGAGAACAGTAGGCGTTGTACCTCTTTGAAACTGAGGATAGGGCAGCTGAGAGGAGGAACTGTAAGGCAAAAGAATAAACCGGGAAAAACACTGAAATTATTCCAATTATGAATAATTATTCCTATTTGAAATAATACACAGAGGGAGGTAAACATAAATATAGCAACTGCTAATAAAGTACAAGAAGATAAGAAGGAAATATATTAAGAACAGAAGTACTAGTATTGATCAGAACATTGGTCAGAAAGGCAATTCTCACTATGTCAAATGCACAGGAGTGAAATCTATGAGAATTGTTGTAAATACTTGTACCATAAAATATCAATAACTTGACCGAAGAAATGAGAAATTTGAATTTACAGTGTAGGATGTGAAAATGAATACTGTGAAGTAGAAATATGGAAATAAGGAAGATTGGTGGCTGTATGTAGTTCACACTCCTAGAAACAATGGTGAAAAGCAAAGAAAAAGAGGAGGACTGTAGTGAGGAAGTGCAGCAGAACAGTGTTCTTTAACTTAAATAGTAAATCCAAAGAAATGGTGTAGAATATCTTTTTGGCTAAAATTCTCTTTGAAAAGGGATAATATTATCATTTTGAAATTGCATCCTATGGAAATAGAAGCATGTTATCAGGAAAACCTCACCTAACTTGTCAAGCAACTATATAAAATGTACACCAGGATAGAAAAACATTAAAGATGTGGGAAAAGATCTGTTACAGATGAAAAATTGAATAACATACATTGTATAATACATAACTACAACATCTAATAATACTATTCAGGGCTGTTATTTTACAAAACTGATGAAAATAAGTTATTCTTCAAAAATGGATTTGCCCCCCAAAAAGTTCAGAAACTAACCACATATCTCTAAGACAACTGACTAACTGAATATTTCTTTTGACCTAACACTGCAGATCATAAATGAAAAAAATGTGTGGCAGGTCATAAACTAGCAATCAAACTTGCTAAAATAATGGTGAAGGATGTTGGATCAGATCATCCTGTGACAAGATCATTTGTTTTGCTTAAATACTAAAATGGAGGATTGTATAATAGGTGGTGAAAAGACAGTGTAGATGTCTGGTATTTGAATGTCCTCAGAGATGGTTACTTACACAGGAATCCAGACTGCATAAGCTTTGACCCAGCAGTACTGCACGTACTTCAGCAACAAGTCAAAAATAATGATAATTGAGGTCTGCAATTTGATAGATTGTTCATGACCATTCTACGCCCATAGATACAGCCACAGTACTGATTAGGCTTCATGAAAGACTATCACCCTTCTTGAATCGTTTTAACATAATTATACTCCTTCAGCTACCATTTCCACAGCCTGGACAAAGACAATTTAAATGCATTTCCTATAAATGGGCAATTTTCATAGGTATTGGATGTGCTCTTGGACATTTAAAGTTCAACATATTTGTGATCAGATGGATTTACAATTTTGTGCTTGCTGGGGAGCTTTGGTGAATGTATTAAAAGTCAGGCTAATATTCTCTGTTACTATTCATTAGTATACAAACAGAGAAAGAAATGAAGAGAATGCACGTGATAGTTATATTTCTCAATATTGCTCTTATTTTTGGTGTTGTTTTTCACTTTTTTTATATTTTCATTCATTTTTTCAGTGAAGGGCAAAACATGTATTTGTGTTCATTTGTATTGTGTATATACATAAATACATGTGCAGACATTTCAGGTTAAGACTAAAACAGAGCCATTAAAAAGCTTCTTGAGTAGCAGAAGCAACAACCACTTATAAATATCTTAAACTATAAACTGCCCAAACCAATAAAATACACAGCAAATGTTTGAGAAAGAAATAATATGTATCGCTTTATTTGATTTTGCAGATTACTCAGAGCTACCTTTTTGGATAGAATATGGACAGAATATGATACAGGACAAATCATGACTCCCACTGCAAATAGGTGGAAGGAAGCCGGGCGTTAATGCCATAATAGAACCCTCATGAATAGCTACTTGGCCTTAAATCAGATTTGAATTCCCACATTTATTTTGATTGACATGTTGCTCTAAAGTAAGCCTGTCAATGTTTAATTATTTTAATATCTTTTTACCACACTTATTAGAATTAGAAATAATTACATAGCAATTATTTCTACAGTTATTTCTATAAGGATTGCCATTTCTTAGGATGAGTAGACACATTTATTCACTCTGAACTGAATAGTTTCACAATTTTATACTGTTTTGCTGAGAAAGACAGATCTTTAGAAAACACTAGATAGACATTAGTCCCAGTGAGCGTATTTTAGGTTTCACTTTTACTAAACAGATAAAACAACAATTCATTCAGTATTTATCTATATTAGTAATATTATCCATCAATGTCTGCTACAGGTTGACCTGGTTTCCCTATCCATCTTCCATCATATGTTCATATGCAGAAGTCAACATAGTTGTTTTTTTGTTTGTTTGTTTGTTTTTAACTTGAATTCCTAGGTTTAGGTGGAAAGAGAAAATTATTTAAACAAAAAAATGCAGAGATGAAGTAAACACCAATTCTGTTTGTTATTCCTCTGCCACTTTCATTCCTGAAGGCAGTAATTATCTACCAGGAAGCATGGAAGGATACCACCAAAATGTATTTAAGAATTTAATGGTTGCCATAAACATACAGCTTCACAATTTTTTAGTTAGGCATGCTAAACTTTAACCCATTGCCTATTTTTTTCCCTTCATTACATTATGAAATTAAATGAATTTTGCCTTAGGCAAAAATTGAAAGGAAGTATAAATATAATTCCTAAGCAAAGGAGGTGATTCATCTTTTATTTCAAAAATATTTCAAAACTACAAAGCATACAGTGCAAAGAACCAGAAAAAAAAAATTATAACTGTGATTTTCTGTGAAACAGGCCAGAGCAGTTTTTCTAGTCTCGTTTGTAGTCACTGACTGCATTTATGTAGCTATTCTAGGAAATACTAAGACATGAAGATAGTAGAGAATTGTGGGGAGATTTGTTTTGCTTTTTGTTGGGGGTTAATTTTTATCTTTTCATCTGCCTTATCTGAGAACTGCTTTTCCACTGAAAGTAAATACATAGATTAAAAAAACAAAAGGGAAGCAGAACAGCAAGGGGCTAATCATAGAAGCATAGAAAAAAAGAACCATAGAATCATAGGAAAACAGAACCATAGAATCACAGTATCATAGAATCATAGAATAGCTTGGGTTGGAAGGTACCTCAGACATCATCTAGTTCCAATCTCCCTGCTATGGTCGGGGTTGCCAACCACAAGGTCAGACTGCCCAGGAACCCATCATGCCTGGCCTTGAACACCTCGAGGAATGGTGCATCCACAACTTCCCCGGGCAATCAGTCCAGGGGTAACATAACCAAAGGTAATATGAATGAAACTCTCTGTTGAAGCCAAGTGCAAAATATCATTCTTATCAATGTAGCCAAAATTTATAACAGATTAGAATTACATGTCACTTTCAAGCATCCACTTGAAATTTCTTTTCACTTGCTGATTTTCTGTTAACTACATATAGTCCTGGTTAGAGGTACAGATAATATAGAAGCATTGAAGCAGAATATTAAGTAAACAAAATTTAGAGGAAAGATTTAGAGAAGATATTGTGGAGTTCAATTTCATATCCTTTAGTTTTGAAATATATGGAATTTAAGCCCATAGGTAACCAATAATTTGCATAGGTACCAATAATTTGGGGGGGGGGGGGGGGGGGGGGAAGACAGAAAGAAAGAAAAAAAAAAAACATTGGATTATCAGCTTCAACTTTATGGAACTAAAGAAAGACAAAATACTGTGTTTAGATTTTTGAGGTTTTGTGGTTGTTAAATTTTTGAGGAAAAAAAAGCCTACAAAATGGATAATCATGATATCCTAAGGATCTATTTCCTTTTTAGATGAGTTAGTTATTCCAGAAGCAGTGCATGAAGACTGACATTGTCCTGGTGCTGTGATTTAACTTGACAGCTATTCATTCATTCCTCCCACCTCCCAGTCGGATGGAGGGAACTGGAAAAAAAAAAATAGAAATCATATGTTCAGATAAAAACTATTTACTGAAACAGGATAGAAAGAAATGCAAGTAATTATAACAATATATATATATTATTTAGCAGACAAGCGATGCCCAATATAACTGATCACCACCTGCTGACTGATGCTCAGCCAGTCCCCTAGAAGAAGTTGTGCTCACATCCAGCTCACTTCAGTTTTGTAGCTTTTTTCACATGATGCCATGGTATGGAATATCCCTTTGGTGAATTTAGGTCACCTGTACTGATTCTGTCCCCTCCCAGCCCTTTCCACCTCCTCCCACCTTTCACTGGCAGGACAGAGAGAGAAGTTGAAAAATCGAAGCATCTGTATCGAAGGCTCTGTATAGCACTGCACTGCAGCTCAGAAATAACAGAAACACTGGTGTGCTGTCAACACTGCTTTTCTCCTAAAACCAAAACACAGCATCATACCAGACACTATGAAGAAAATCAACTCTGTCCCAGCTGAAACCAGGACACATAGTTTTTTTTTAGTTCTCCTTTTAAAGGAGTCATCATATGTCTTCTGTACTTTCTGAAAATTATTTTATATTATCTTTGAGGGAAATTCTCTATGCTCTTTAACTTCACTTACCACAGTGACAAGTGGCAAGGGAATTAGTAACTTTCTGAGTGATATATAAACATGCAACAAGGAAAATGAAATCCAAATCTAAACTCACAGAAGAATAAGATAAATATTGAGAGTGGGATTTTAATTGGCCATATAATATAACTTAATTATACATGTAAGTAGAGCTTCTGGACAGAAGGAGGAAGAGAAAAATGCAGAAAATAAGCTTGATCATGTGGAGACCAGGGAAATTTAAAATATCAGAAATATAGAATTGCCAGATAATGTGAAAAAAGTAGCTTTACATTAACTGCTTAGAACTTACTCAAAAACGCTTGTGATCAGTCAATAACCTGTCACAGAGAGAGCACATCATAGACATTTTTCTCTCCTTATATTGTAGTACGCAAAGCTGTCATAATAACTAATCTGCTTTATTTTCAGCAGAAGTATTTTTTAAGGAAAATGATCAAAGGGACCTGCAAAACAAAAACAGAAAAATAATTTATTATAGATTCTATCTGCTTTAACTCTGACGCTACATAAAGTGATGAGAGAAATATTACTAGAAACACTGACAGAAAAACACATTATAAATTGGACTGGCAAAAATTCTTCTATCCTTGAGATGCGAAGAGGGCACTAAAAGGATTGACGAATAGGTAAAATAGAGCAGGGAATAAAAATTTCAGTGATAGTAAAAATAATAGATATTTAGTAGATAATTGTTAAAGTAAGAAGAAGAGATATAAAAATAAAGTATGGTGTCTGGCACTTATGAATCAGTGACAAAGTAATGGAAACACAGAAAAAAAAATACTCATGACAGATAAGAAAATAAGAGTAACCTTCCTTGAAATGTGAAAATTAATGGAAATTTGAGAAGAGAAAAATAGTCCATACTTATTATGGAAAGTTTAGATATTTTCTGGATATTGATCTGAATCAAATCTCTACATGCTAGTGCTTATCATTTGATTCCAGCATATCATTTATGCCCTACTACAAGAATTTTTCTCATGAAGTTCACTACAAAGATATGATAACGTGAAGTCTGATGTGATCATGTCCTCTAGATATATTTGTGAAAAATAGTGAGATGATTTTTTTCCCATTTTTACAGAAGTCTGAATAAAACAATCCAGTTTTTAGGTATATTGCCATTACTTAATGGCATTCTAAAATAACAATGAACAATATACTTTGAAAATTCCAATGTTATTAAGAAACAGCTGAGAACAGTTAGAGAAAGAGAAATAAAAGAGTTGGAATAAGTTAGTCTTTCCCTCTATTCTGCCTATAGGTTTACAACAATTATAGTTCATAGTTCATATAGTTCAGGAAAAAAAGAAGTTTTCTAACTAACTAGAATTAGAAATATTTTCATTTAGTGTAGAAATACTTTATAAAAATCAGTATAGGAGAGTAAAAAAAAATCTAAGAGAACAGAACAATCAATATAGGAAGTGAACAATGGATATTTGGAGCAAATGAGAAAAAAAAATCAGAAGTATTTGTTACAGTTTCTAGTTGCTGGTTACAACACAAGATTGTCTTTATTCCACCAACAGAATGATCTGTGGACTATGCATACAGAGTCACTCAGTTAATGAAGAGTTAGTTCTAGTATCATAAATGACTATGGGAGTTAGAAAGGTTTCACATGTACATGATGTAGTTGTATAAGACATAAGGAACTTTCTAACTCACATCCTGTTCAATGTCTTCAGAGCTATGCTGATAGTCACTCTATTATATTTATTTGTAACAGGCAAATATGATAGATAAAAGTGTTTCATTCTTAAGGAACGAAAATCTCATCTATTTTATATTGCTTTTCCAGTGAACAAAAAGAGGTACCATAATATTCACAAGAACACAAACACTGCATTGACTTTTAAATTATATCTAAAACATTGACGAACGTGTCACTGAATGAAAAATATCTCAGGATAATGTTTGAAAGATTCCTGAAATCCTACTATAATCTCTTTCAAGAAACAACTCAAGTTTGGTGCTTTTTGCTTTCTATATAACAAAAAATGCCCCAAATGATTAAAAAATCTCTACATAAAAAACACATGTATCAAGATGTGGGCTGTTTACACAAATTCTAAATCAAAATCCAAGGAAACTAAAATTAACCTATTGTGTCTGATTTTCTTTGGTAATATTTTCATCCAAACTATGAAGATATATATTCAAAGAAAATAATTAATGGTCATGTCCTAAAATAAATCAAGAAATTATGTGGAAATGTGGGTTCTGTTTTTAATTGTCAGTAAAGAAAAAAATTGAAATAAATAAAGAATCTCAAACATGCTAAGTTGGAAATGATACCATTAAATGTATGAACACAAGCAGGCATGTAAATAAAGCTTTATGTGGGTAATGTGCACTATTTAATAAGGTGTGGAGATCTCATAGATCCTGGAAAAAAAGTCTATGAATTTAATTCTGACCCACTGATGCAGCAAATTAAAAAAATTTAAGACATCTGGAATAAATATCCCACAGGCAGAGAAAATTACTACTATTAAAAAGAATGTTTTACCTATACTGCTGTTATTACTGTTACAGTCTCTCCCAGTAGTACTCCCTGGTATAACTGCCATAGAGGGCAAAAACATGATCTTCAATCTTATAATAATGAAATAGAAAGACTGGATAATTCAACAGTAGAATACAGGCCAGCTTCACAGAGTAGTCTAGTAGTGCCAGATATAGATTCTGGCTTCTGATGCAAAATTACAAGCACTAAATCAAATCAAGATTCAATTTAAAAGATATTTTTTGACCCTCAAGATCCCCGCCTTTCTGCTTTCTTTAAATATACAGGTGAATATGTAAAATAATAATAATAACAAAAGACATCCCAAACTGTAGGAATGACTTCCACACAGAGGTATTATTATAATAATCACACTCATTTACAAGTAACAATATAGCAACAGATTTCAGTGTAGACTTGTTCACACTGCCAAGAGTTCAAGATTCCTGTACAGTCCAAAAAAAGATTATGGAGTGGTTTTATTCACTCCATTCTTCTAGGATATAGAATCTACACTGAATTTAGTTAATAAATATAAATAAATTTATATATTATATATTTATACATAATATATGTAATACACACATATATTATATATTATATATATTATATTATATATATATTAAATAAATAAATTATTTAAATAATAATAAATAAATAAATAAATAAATAAATATAGTTAGATATAAATTCCGTTTTTAACATGTAAGACAAAATATTAGTAACAGTTCACAAGAAGTACAAGTGCTGGGAGCTATCTGCAGGACACGAAGGAGACGGGAAGTAAAATCACCATGCAGATACTGCATGAATGAAGCATCATCAGCAGAAAGGAAACGTAATTGTAACAGTCCATAAGGGATGAGTAAGAGTGGAGGGAAAAAGAAAAGTAAGGAGGATGCAGAGGATTTCAAATATATAGATGTCCATGTAAAGGAAGCTGAGCTTATAAACATTCGTGAAAGCAACATAGATAATTATATTAAAGCTAATACATGAGAGGGCTTTTACTTTTTCTGGATTTTTAGCTTTGTTTAAACAAAGTAAACAATCTGTTACTAGTGACTTCTGTTTCCCTGTTTACCTAAGCCACGACACCCTCTCAGCTGTGTATAGAATGCTATGTGACACTTGCTGCAAGTTATATGGTTGCAACCATGACCTCCCAGAAATTATCATCAATTTATCAGAACTAATGTGTGGGTATTTTTTAATGCATGTGTAATAGTTGTGCATGAGATCTCCATGCAGATTACACATAAAGCTCTTGATTACTCTTTAGCAGAATAAATGATATCCATCTTTCAGAAGTGTTTCTCTTTCTCAAATATAGAAAAATACAATCAACCTTACTGTTATTAACAGTTTAAAATATTCTCATACTAGAAGGCAAACCCCTGGCTTCACTGGGGTTTCACCACCCATAGAAGTGCAACAATACAGGAAAATATCATTGTAAGAGGGACACTGCCTCTGTTCCATACTATGCGCTGTTGAGGGTCTAGGGTGAATAATAAGAACTGTGCAGGCAAAAAGAGAAAGCAATCAAGGGAATACGGAGTGACTGGGAAGGGTGGGATGCCTGCAACCCTACCTGTCTGCACATGTCCACAGAAATGACAGTGCATATAATTTGTCCTTCCTTCTCTTTCAAGTAAAAAACATTCACTAATAGCCTTGGTATCTGATGGCTTTTTATTTCAAGCATTGAATGTTAAAGAGGATAACATTTCTGCATGTATTGCTGTTTCTTCTGGAACAGTTTTTAGACTTTTACAGTTAATGTGCAAAGTAAGTTAGCAATGCAACGGGAATATCAGTGTCACATTGCCAGAAAATCACGAGCAGCTTCATTAGTTCAGATGAAGACTCAGATTTTTAAAAAATAATTCATATAATGAATCTTACATAAGTATTGTAAATTGCTTTAGAAAGCATTTCTATTTCCATGCATAATTAAATCAATATTCACTCATGTAGAAAGAAATCCAAATAAATTTTTGGTACATGTTATTAGCAGTGAAGAAGTGAGTCATACAGACAAAAGGAAAACTGCTAAAGGAAAGGCTAACTTTTTAAGTCTTCCTTTCTATTCTCAGTGGTATTAAAGAATGTACAAGGAAATTAAAACAGTTTTCATTAGGAGATTTGTTATAGCTCTTGCAAGGTAATTAAGACTTAAATATTAAGTTTTGTTTTTTCTCTGGTCAGTCTGTTGTAGGCGTAGCGAGGGAAACGAGGTGTGATGCGTGCAGGTTCCTATGCCACCTGTGTGTTATGCCACCTGTGTGTGCCAAGTGTAGCTTCGTGATTGGAGGAAACACTTGTATTTAAACACGTAGCCTATAGCAATAAACGCCATTTGCCTCACTTACTCCTGGGGTCTGGGTGAGCATCTGGCCCCGACCTGGTAAAGGGTTGGTTTCGCCCAGCAGTAAGCCCTACACGTGGACAGAGGACGAACACCGGACGAGCGAACAGAGACCACATGCAACAGTCAGTCACTCTGTTAATCAGTTTTGTTTTCATTTACTTAGGCAAGAGAATAGTGCTACCAAGTCTTCCATATTTTAAAAAATGGAAGCCTAACTACATGTCTTTGGGTTTTATTTCTATGAGATTTTTATTATCACAGAAATACATCTATGTTATTTGCTTGTAATCACAGACCAGAGATGTTTCTGCTGCTGGTTAAAGTGCTTTATTCCTTTGCCAGAATATTACCATGTAAATACACTAAAATAAGCAAAAAAGCAAACATGAATAATTACAAAAAGCTGTCCTATCTGTACAGACTTTCAAACAGTGGAATCTTAACCCCATGGCACTTGTTACTTTCAAAAGTAAAACATTTCCCTGTATACATAGGGGTGTGCTGCTGATGGTGTGCCAGAAATATTTCAGTGTCAGGAGCCACCTTACCTCAAGTCATGACCTAAGCAATTACACTGCCTGTGGGTGTATGGAAATACAACAGTGGGTTTGCAGGATTCTGTCATACACGAGGACATGGAGACTAAATTTTCTAAATACTTACATTTACCACAGGCTACCACAAATCACTATAAGCAATCATACTATGAATAAGAAAGTAGGCATGTATGTAGATAACAAGCTATTACAGATATTACCAGGAACAAGTACATACATGTAGTAGATGCGAAGGGAATAGTACTAACTAATAAGATCAGCAATTGGTGGTAGTAGGAAGGCAATTGGATGTGGTAAAATCAGTGATGTAACAGCAAATATAGAACAGTATTATAGATTCTACCAAGGCTATGACAGTGAATTATTATCCATTACAAACTTATTGTTGCTATAACAATGACTATGCTTATGACAGGTAATACTTGTCATGATTGTAAGTACAGAATGTATTATGTATGTATATATTACATAAAATTGTTGGTATGAAGTACATCAAACAGGTCCCAGACACATGAGGGTGTCAAACCAACCTCGAGGTGGTCTAATTATAGAAAGAAATCTCAGAAGAGATTGATCCCTAGAAGAGGGCTTATGAGTGGGACCAAAGAAATAACAAAAAGTCTCAGTTCAAAGAAGATCAGCATGATGGAGTTGGGAGTCAGCCAGATGTTCCCAGCAGAGGTTTGGTTTTGATTTTTGAAGAAAAGAACAGTTCATAGTGCACAGGAAATACAACGAGACAGGTTTCATTTTGAGGGCATAGGACACCACTCTTTCAGGTAACTAATGCTTTTATTTTCTTGCTTTTTTTTTTTTTCCTATCTACCTTTTGAGACAGCCAATAAATGAAGCTGTTTCTTATTTTTCTTTAATTTTTTTTTCTTACAACAATTCCCACTTTCTCAGACAGTAGGCTGTTCCTCAGTTTCCTGTTTTTTGTTTATCAGTGGCATCTTAAGGATGCCTGTGGTTCTTAGGATGCCACCTGCACCCATCAGAGTTGCACCTGGTTCCCAGGACAAGCTCAAAGGCAAGAGTTCTAGTTCCCAGGCCAGCAGACATTTTGTTCCAGTCAGTGTTTAACATACATTTTATGTCACTATACTGTCAATATGTAGCCAGGCTATGTCCCTAACCATTCCCATTGCCTCATCAGAACCACAACTGAAATCAATGCAGCTGCTGCTGATGGGAATCTGCAATCTTCCACTTGCAGAGTACTGGACAGTAGGGAAGGAGACAGGTTGTATATACTTCGAAGACTTGGCAAATACCACCTTTTTTTTTTTTTTTTTTTTTTTTTTAATCTTTCTGTGCCAGAGCAGCTCCTAGCAGCATATTACCACAGTTGCCCTGGAGCTATGAGCCTTTAGATCCCATACATACTAGATTATACAGATAGCCATGACATAAGAATACTTATCTGCATTGCCAATGACACAATCTTTTCTGTTTACAGCTAGTGACTATGGCAGCAACAAATGGCTTCCTGACATTGTGAATGCAGAGTTAATTTGTTGATAGCTCTACCAAAAAGGTTTCTTTTGCTGTTGTATGAAAGATCTGTCAGAAGTGAGAACAGAAAATGTCCTAATACCCCAATGCTTGAATCGCTTTTGCACCCTTTGCAAGCTTGTCTGCAAAACAGTAGAGTGCAATGCCAAAATGTGACTGATGTGTTTTTCAGTGGAAGTTGTAGCCTAAAGGCTCTCTTACCTTCTCTCGCATGCTCCTGTTTCAATCAATTTTATTTTCTAAATGAGGCAGAAAGCAGATTCTTTTTGCTGTTGCCATAACAACTGTCAGAAACATCAGTACTGTGGTCAAAACTCCCTGCCCTTCTTGTTAAGAAGATCTCTCAGCAAGCAAGTGCTCGCTCCACTCACTGTGATTCTTTACATTTTGTCAACACCAATAGAAATCCTGTCAAGAATTACCAGTGTGCAGCTTCTTGGGAAGCAGTCTCTGCTCCAGGTCTCAGAGAACCCTTGTCATTTTTAGGAGATGCCTCCTATTTTATTTTGTTGGTCCAGGATATCAGAGGTGATGTGGTGATAGAGGCTGAACATTCCCACCAATATCCTGTTATATTTTGTTGCCCTGAAACAGACTGCAGAAGGGGGGCCAATCTGATAAAATAGTGTCTGACCTGGAAGTGCATATGAAGTAAAGGTGTCTCATTGAATTCCTCTGTGGGATAAAACACACACTGACATCCACTGATGCTTGATGCTTATTTACAGAGACCAAACAGTGGATGTGAGCTCAGTGAGGTGGTGGGTGGTACATTTCAGCAGTGGTGACAGCAATGTGAAAGGCAAGCCACGCTCCATACAGCCATGTGCAACTATCACGCTACAAAATGAAGAACATCTCAATTAGCTCATCCACATAGATCAGTTACTGGTGGTTAGAATGTAGCTGAGAGTTTGCTCCATCAGATAGTGTTATTTTGCTCTTTGTATCTGTTGTAGTTTTCATGGAAATAAATGGGAGGCCTCATTTCTGGAGTAACAAGAGTACCAACCTCTCTGAATCAGGGCCTGATAAACTGTGCACCTTGTAAACAGAAACAAATACAATTATTAAAGATGCAAGAAAATATATAAATGTATACAAAAATTAATAGCTTATTTTTGTAACTGCATTTTCTTACTACAGGAGTAAACTGCTGCCTTTTAAACAAAGAAAGTGGCTTTTAAACAAGACTTGACATTTTTATATTATGAAGAAATTTTAAAGCAAGATTAAAAAAAAAATTGAGTTATTTCTTATGTACTCTCTGTAAGTATAAAACTGTGAACAAGGGACATATAAGTGACAACTGGTAAATTCTTAATGCCTCAGTTAAAATTACTTACTTTTAAGTAAATTTATATAGTGATTACACTCCAGAAATTATTTAAAAGGGCTAGACTTGGACTAGACTATCACTTTTCATTGACTTTGACTTTTTAAATTATTTCTGATTTGGGAAATTTTAAAGTTATTCAACTCTCTGATGATGAACAAATATGTATGGTATATACTAATAAGTATAATTAGTGTATTATTAGTTATATTGCATATAATAAGTACTAATAAGTAGGAACAAATAGACTGTAAAGTCTCAAGATCATGTAGCATGCACGTAGCGTGCAGCTCAGTAGCATGTACTTTAGGGTTGCCCAGAAGAAATGCGTAAGATGTGTGCAAAGGCAGTTTACATTGCTTTTGAGAAATTCCTTTGGAAGTACATCTGAACTTATTCTCAAGTTGTATTGCTCTCTCCTTTTACATTATCAGTTAAAGCAGTATTTTAACAAAATTTTCTCCCATGCAGTGGCAGAAAAAAATTAGAGAGAAAGGCACATTTAGAAACAGTGCTATTAATCCTTCTCCCAGAGGTAGTCACTGAAAATCATTATATCCAATTTAGCTATTCTAAAATTTTGTGTTATTCTTTAACTAGAGGCATTATATAACTTAAGATTTCATATATATCTCAGGAGTAGGGTAAGGAAACTTAAACATATTAGAAGAAAATGACAATATAGAACAGCATAAATATTATAATCTTTGCTTGTGTGTGAGTCATTAGTCGTATTACTAGAACTCATCTATCAAAAAGTTTTATAATTTGAATTTGTGCATGAGCATTATGATGGATGTTGTTAAGTATGTATGCATTTAAAGAGAAAAAAAAAAAAAAATTACCCTTACCTTTGTGGCAGCCAAGTTCTCTACATTTCTATTAGCTGAGAAGATCATTTATTCTTTCTATCTTGTTTAGTAATTAAATGAGAGGAAGATGACGATAGAAATTTTAAGTGAGTTCAAATGATCGGGACACTTACGTACACCTGAAAATCACCTAAACTCTGAATCTCTTTAAGTATACCACGATCATGAAAAACAGCATTTAACAGTTGTTTATTAAGCAGAAGACCATTCTGGTGTCTTGTATTGCGGGGGTTTTTTTCATTTTAACTCTTTTGGAAAGGATGTATATCCTTCTTTAAGGAAGTAGGAAATCTGCGTAAACATAATGAAAGCTCTTCTACTACCAATGTGAGTGAAATCTGTTCTAGTTGACTCTTAAGATTGTGTGATTTTATATCTGTTAATTCATTTATTTAAATGTTGTGATGTGAAAAAAAAAATTGAAAATTTCAAAGTGTAACTTAATTCTTCCTTCTGTGGTTTCATAAAGGCATTATGGAGACATCAGATAAATAAAAAGGAAAAAAAGGAAGCATTATTTTAGTTTCAAAAGAGAAGGGAGAAACATAATTAATTATTCTTTTTGAATAAAATTCTACTTTGAACAGAAGAAAAAAAAGCATTCTAAGACCAGCATATATTTTTAATAATTTGTTATTCTTATCATTTAAAACAACATTCTTTAACTTAAAAACATTTTTCTCCAAAAAATACTAAATCAGATTCTCTTGACTTTCCTGAAATGTATCTAATCATTTTAAAGTGTCTAGATTAATTAGAGCATGTCTTACACAGTGGGAAATAGTCAAAACCTCACCAACAAATGTTGACACTTCAAAGAATTAAATGTGATCATTTGAGATAGAATTCAGTGAGCTCCACTCTTCCTGAGGGAGGTGGGGAGGGAGAGAGGAATTAAAATTCAATTCAAGCCATTATAAATATGTAGGATACTGGAATGGATCTCAGTTCTGTTGAAAATCTTTTACTACAATTTGTTGAAATCAAAGTGCTACTCACCTACAAATGAATTGCATCTTCATTAGTGATGGGTGAACTTCAAGAGGTGCAGAGTTCAGGTTTATTTCAATTGTTCAGTAAGAAATTCCAAAGCAGGTGACACTGCAGCCTTTCAAGCTCACACACCTTCTGTTCCCTCAGTTTTTTTTTCAAAAACCTTTCCAATATCTCTCATTTGTTTGTTTGTTTTGGTTTTTTTTTCCTTATGTTCACATTGTGATGTTGTGATGTGATTATTAATTGCATAATCACTGCACCACTTTTGTCCTTCATGCATTTTAGGCAAGTGTTCTGAAGTGACTACCTTTTCTGGAACCTACAGAATTTGAAGATGCAGCAACGGGAAAACTCCCAAGACTCAAATCACCAGTCTGCAAATACCTCCCTTAGTTGAACTGTGTTTTCAAAATTGCAGCATGTTTTTGTATGTTATACCATGTGCTATGCTCTGCAATACAACATCCAATTTTTTCTTGTTTCTTTTAGGAGTCATTAGCTGTACAACAGGGAATTATTACATTGGATTTTGGTCATCTCCGTGAAAAGACTAGAAAACAGAAAGACTGTGGCAAAGATTATCTGCCAAAATTGTGAATCTCTAGATATAAACAATACCTAGAAGAAAAACAGCACATCAGTCTTTATGCTCCTAGGATTCTAAGCATCATTTGTGAGTCTTATTTTGCAGGTCACTTAACCCTGGGCTTGTCCTTATTCCCCAGTGAAGTTAAATAAATTACAAAGCAAAATGTTCTGGAGAGTTTTGAAGAAGTCAGCAACAATGAGGCACCAACATGAGTTCCTTTGAATTTGTTTCCCCACTCTATCTCTCTGTTTAGGAACCAGGGAATCTGCTAGATAGACTAGGGCTAGAAAGCAAAATAAAATAAAGTTAAAATATACATAAGAAAGTGGAAGTTAGAGTTAGTTAGGATAATAAAGCCAAGATAGAAAACATGTTCAGCTATAAAAAGTCAGAAACAAAACAGCAAGTATAAGCTCATGGGGAAGTTGCATCCTAGGATTGAAGCTAGGTAAGTAGCCTGTTAGTTATGCTGGAGAAATTAGGATGATCTGTATTTAAAATATATCCATATATCTAGAATTTCTGGAACATGGCAACAAATTATGTGAAACAAGAAATTGAACTTCAAACACTTATCATGTTACACATAAGCAACAAGATTGCCATCTTGCCTTTGCTAGTCTCTGGTTTTCTTCTGTTTGTTTGTTTTTGCTGTCTTCATTATCCCTTATTAACTGAGGATCTTCTGGTGCCAACCACAGAAATTCAATAAATCTGTTATGCCCACTTACATGTCTTTAAATCTCATTGCTGTATTATTTTTGTTTTACTAATAGAAAAACAATGAAGAGAATTATTTGGGATTCATCTGCAGGAGAGGTGAGAAGGTATTTTTAACAGCTGGTAGCAGACCAGATCTGGCGCTGTAGAGAAGAAATGGACTTTTGCAACAGTATGTCATTAGTGGAGTAACAGTAACCTGTATTACCATGTTGTAATTCTAGCTCCTATTTCTTGTTAGTGAGTGAACAACCCAGCATTTAGTGAACTCTACTTCACAATAACAAAAAAAGCCAACATCTAAGGTTCAGAAAACAGTGTCAGTTTGATTGCTTGTTCACCATTGGACAGTTATCTCCATGGATAGTTCTCTGATACCTTCTGCTTATAATCCACAGAGTCAGAAGGATGGTGAGGACAGAATACAAAACGCAACAATTTTTTTTATTTAAATCAAATTAGTAGAACTTTTCAGATGACTAGTAAGCCTTTTCAGTAGGCCACATACATGGGAAGATAGGTACATATCACACAAATTACACGTATATCACAGTCTTAAATCTTGGACATGGTTACTGAATATGTGATTATTAGAATAAATGTGACATTTTAAATACCTGCCCAGTCTCTTGGAATATATATAAAAAGATCTGAACAGCTATTTTCAAGTATGAGCAAATGTATGGGAACTGTTGAGTCGTGGCATGAACCACTGATTGAACACCTGGGGAAAGGACCTGATCAGACCCGGGAGCACAGGTGAAGACAGTTCACATGTGTGACCAGAAGAGGTCGAGCCTAGCTGCACTTCTCTTAGACCTCATTTAAGGGCTAACTGCCACTGAAGAAGGATCTTTTTCTGGAGATCCCTCCTTGGTGAAGCTTTCTCCTGCAAATCTGGAATCTTCTGATACACGTGAGCAATCTTTTTCCATTCCTTTATAGCACCCTTCTGTTTTGCTGGCCCTTCCCTTATTGCACTTTGTTGTAATACCTTGCCCATTGTTTTGATCTGTCTATTTGCTACAACAAATTTTGAAAAATATCAATATGGTACACCAAAGCATTCTGAAAAAACAAAACCATCATTCTTAATTTGTACATAAACAAAAGAAGTTTTTAAAAAATGTTTAGTCCTGTTTATAAAATTATTTGAACTCTTACTAGTATTGTTGTTCAGATCTTGTTTCTCTCCACGTGTGGAATTCTGACAAGTTAAATCTTCTGTGAAGTATTGACCATCACAAAGAAAAGAATTTCCATAGCTGCAGAGCACTGAGTATTGCAAGTTATGGGTTAAATGTAAAAACAAAAATAAAAGCTGTGGTGACTAATAACAGCAGTCACTACAAGGCAGATTAGATTTTGTGGAGAAGGGAAAACACTGGAAGCTCAATATGGTTTATGACACAAGTAACCCAAAATATTTGGGATTTTCCATTGTTTCTTTCAGTTACATATGCAACAGGTGCACGTAGGATGTATATATGAACATGAACGCATGCAAGCACACTCCTTTGCTAAAAAGCATCATATTCTGTAACCATTCTTACTGTAGTTATAACTGACATTCTGTTCATTTTAATTGAGTAGCTTTCTTCTTAATTTGAACTTTGTAAATTCTGTACTGCTTGAAAATGCAGCTATTCTGCATATAAAATGAATATACATATATATTTTATATCATATATAAAACGAACATTCTCAGTGACTGAATGCTAAGGCTGGACTGTTTAAGTCTGTTTTAGTGCTTTCACCACGTTACTCACAGCCATGAATCAGCGTATCTGAAAGGAACGTGTCTTTACTTCATTTCCCTCCATTGCTCTTTCCCTGTTATCCTGTTTCTTCTGATCACAAATTGAATACTTTGCAGAAGTGTTCTGCAAAAAAAAAAAAAAAAAAAAAAAAAGTCTCATTTACGTTCAGACTGAAAGGTATCAGAGAAAGACAGGAAGCTACCCATCCTGTGCTCTGTTTCCTTTTCACATACTTAAGTCCTGAAATGATGAATCCACCTTTTACAAGCTGGCATTTTCTACTGAACACTAGGGATTTCTCTATGGACCCTAATGGGGAAGATGCTGTGAATGATGTGCATCTGGTAGTGCAATGATTGTAACAATCAGCTGCATGTGTTTCTTGACTAGCAGAGCAGGAGGATAACTTCATAAAATGTGTGGGATATCAGCTGTAAGAGTAAAAAATAAATTATTGTCAATAATAGAATTAAAGACCTGTACATAAACCTGTGTAAAAGTTAAATAATTTATTCATAAATATTTGTGTTTGTTTTCACATAATCTTTGCAAGGGTAGGAAGTGGAATTATTCCCCTTCAAAGGAACCAAGGCACACAGACAATCTCAAATATGCATATTGATACTGAAAATATGATTTGAAACACTTAATATTTTATTTTTGTCAGTTCATAAAATACATCACATAGCTGGAAATCTTAAGCATTTCTTCAAATCAGGCTCCACCTTCTCAAACCAAGGATGAAGAAATATGTAGTATACAGTAAAATCCTTATTGTTTACATAGTCTGAATGCATCTTAAGGGAAAGCATTAACAGCAGATATTAGTTGTGTTCTTCAGGAAAGAAAATGATCCTAACAATAAAATCAATGTTTTTTCCTATTTTTTTTTTTTGAACCTAAAGAAAATTCCACTCTTCTATAAATGAAGATGGAATCTTACTGACAAGATTCAGCCCCATAAGGCCCCCAAGTTCAGTGGATTTTGCTGATGCAGCTGTATGGGTTAGCATTTTCTAATCTAGACAAAGCATTCAGCTTTACTGCACTCTGCCTGTTGATGCACTGCATATGGAAGAGCAGGGCGAGAATGCTTGGTTTCTGTGACCTTATACAGGAAGAAAGAGTCAAGCACAGAAAATATCTACAGAGAAAATTTCAAGCTTATTTGTGTGTTTTCTATTGATACTTGAATATTTTCATGGCAAAAAGTTGTAGCAAAATATCTTAATCTAATTGTGTTGCAGATATTTTATGTACAGATACATATAGGAATGTGTGTAGGAGGGGAAAAAAAAACACCTAGGGATTCTCTGCAATGCAGTTTTACATAAGGACCTCTAAGAGCAGACAGAATGTTATTAGACCATAAAAGCACATTGGGCTGATTTATGGTTTCTGATCAAGGTTTCTGTGAAAATTACTCTGCATCACCAGCTCAAGGTGACTGTTACCATTAATGTGTGGAAAATGAATGAGATGGGGAAACCGATATCAGAGGAAGAAAAAGGGAAGAATCAAGCCAGGTTATATGGCACAAGCTTCTCATTTTGTTTTACAGTGCATAGAAGACTGTCATCAAAATGATTGCTTCAGGGCAGAAAAGGCAATTCTGGATAATTAGATCTTATAGTAGGCTTTCTTACATCCTGTATATAAGAACCATCAGGTATAATACTTTCATGCTATATGTCATCTTCTCCTCTGTCATGTAAACATTCTTAGAATATGTCAAAAATGAATAACATTTTTTTTTCCTCTGAAGTTATTTTCTAGAAGAGATAAAATTCCTAACATGACTTCACAGGAGTCATAGTGATGAGGACTATTTCACAGATTATCTGATTGCAATTTACATTTTGACCAGCATTACAATAAAAACATCATATTTTTTCCACAGTTCAGTGTCCTTTTTTTCCTGTATGCTGTTTTATATGCTAGTTTGAGATTTTTTTATTCTTTTTTCACTTTCTGTTGAAGACAAAAAGCTATACTGTCATTTAAATATAAATGCATAATGCATTTTTTATTTCCTTCATTATATCTGTTCTAAAATGCACCACAGCTATTCTTTACATATAGCTTATTTGTATTAAAGAAATATTCACTGACATAATACTACTTACAATTTTCTTTGTTTTCTCTTAATTGTTTCAAATTGCCTGTGCTTTTTTTTGTATTTCAAAGAAAGTAAGGGAAATAAGTATGTAAAGAAATCTATGCATAGTGAAATCACTAGTGAGCCATTCTGTAACATTTAACTTTTAGATTCTAAAATATAGTACATAGATGTGCTACTTTCTACACATCTGGAGAATGTCAGGTCTACCACACAGGCTATGGCGGCTGATCTTACAGTCACTAGAAGGCAAATGTTCAAAGCAGCATATAGAATAAAGATGCCCATATATCTGGGGGACAGGGTCCAAAGTTTTAGGACATGGTAACATATCAGTTGAAAAATGTATTCAAATTTATTTACTGCTCAAAAGGAATATCTTTCTACATATGTTCACAATAGGATACAATGCTTTGGTTAACTCGTAGAACTTACCAATACAGTTTAAAAAATCCTCATTGTTAATATTGTTGGCTAAAATGCTATATGCTCAAAAGGACAATTTTAGCTATTTTTACCTATCAATGCACTCTGGGAGGAAAAGAACTTCTGTTTATATGCAAGAGTGATTAGCTTGTACCATTAATAGGGTGGATTTCCTGGTACTTAATTGAAAGCAGGTGGATAATTAAAACCAATATGTAACTAATCAAGAGCCAGATATCAGGTGATTATGAGTTCATACTTGATCCTGTTCAGAATAGAAACTTATCTTTCAAGGCTATTTGTTTTAGAGACCAATATGAAAAAAGTGAGAAGTGCTGATTCCTGGGGTGAGTATAATTAGAACATCAGTGGAAATGGCTGATAAAAAGCTCATGGTGTTTGTGTCTCTTAGCAGTGTCTTGTAACATTGTTTTGTAAGAGTCTTTGTTAATATTATATATGTTTTTATCTTTATTCCTTTAAGATAACTCTAAGGAAAATATGAACTTTCTTTTTGTCTATACTTGTCATTATACGCTGAATCTAGTTAATCTTGTTATGTTACAAAACATTTGCATAAGTCTGTAGAAATGCATTAAATGAATGTGATGTTGATCTTAAAATAGCTTTCCAAAATACCCTAGCTAAATTCTTGCTAACCTCTGACACCTGCTCAGGAAAGCATGTTCACAGTAGTATTTCAGTAATTACTAGCTTCAGAGTACTTTCCACGTTATAGTTAAAGTAGTACTTTACTGTGCTAAGGAAGCGTTTTTGATACCTAGATACTGATGGTAAGTAGAAGCTGTTGCACATCAATTATTTTTATGTTTTTAAGGCCTCAAATTAAGGAAAAGAGAAACAATTTTTATTTCTACTCCAAATACAGAAGGTTAAAATTATGCAACAAGCATTGTGTCTTTCTGTAGCATCTTGTTTCTTTGACCTGTTTTTCTGCTGCTTCTGGAGTGATTTTCTGGTCCCTTAACTTGTATGTAATTTTATTACCAAGGTTGTGTTACATTTATAGATGTAACATATTGCTAACTTTAGACTCCAAACTACTAAAAGGTTACTTGAACTAGTTATTATTACCCTTGTCTTATCAGAATATGGTCTTGATAAGAAAGCAGTGTAAACATGCAGTCTATTTAAAGCATTACCAAAAGAGCTTATTTTCACTGTCTTTTTAGTTTTTTTCTTTTTCCTCCACTATTTCAAAACCAGCATAAAGTGGTTTGTGATGGTGTAATAGTGTGTTATGAGTCTGTTTGTTAGTAATTAAAATACTTTGTACTGAATCATACAGTACTAGCTTCAAACACATCTAGGACATGAGATGTTTATCTGTTTCCTTTTTGTGGCATAATGAAAAATGTTTTTCTTTGGATATTATCCTTTCACTCTCTGCATTTTTTAGTTTTATATATGATTGATGAAAGCACTCTTAAGTACTTCATTTTAGTTCTCATAGTCATAGAATCATCTCTACCCTTTGCAAAAGGTCTAGAAAGACATGGCTTCCAAAACAGAATCATTTCATTTGGAAAAGTCCTTAGAAATAAAAAAAAAAAAAAAAAACTCCAGTCATTCACATAATACTAAAACAACAGTGCTAAAAAATGTCCTTAGGTACCACATCAACACATAGCTTAAATAAATCCAGAACTGCGGACTCTAGCATCTCCCTGAGAAGCCTGCCCCCTCCTCTCCTTTCCATGAAAAAATTCTGCAGTTTGGAAGTACATAAATAAAATACAGATATTAAGGTGAAGAAGTTCAGAAATCCACTTGAATCCATACTTATATTTGCTATTTCAAGGATGTGATTCTGTGATGTGAAACAGCTGCCAAACTTAAAGGCTATTCTTTGCTATGCCACTATTAAGCAAATTATAGAAGTACAAGTAGAAGTATTATTTCTTACATATAAAGAGTTCTAAAGATAGTGTCAGCAAATTTTCATGACTTGGTCATAGATTATTTAAGGTAGTGGTAGAAACAGTGACTTAAATGCAGAAAAGTTTTAATTTTATTTATTAAATTTCCTTGTTTTTAGAATGTAATTAAGACTTGATTTCTCAAAGACCTTGCACCTTGGTGTCAGGAGCAATGGAAACTCGTGATTACTCAAGTGTTAGGATTTTTAAAGTTCTGTGAGTGTATCTCACACTACTTTTTACTGGGATAAGTGTTATATTTACATGTTAGCATACTTAAATATATGTACAAAATCAACACTGCAGTAATAGGTAACAAAGGAAAACACTTAAATATTTGTAGCTTTTTTTATATGCATATATGACAAGCAAGATTTTAGACTGTTACCTAACAGTAGGCAGATGCTAGCAATTCTTTGTATAGGGGTGGAATTTGAGTGCAAGGTCTAATTATTAGCTTTTTACTGTTTGGTATTGGAAGGATAACTTAGACTATATCTCATCAGTGTTAATTAATCATGGCTATACTCGTGGCAGTCCTTCCTGAATAAAGGTTTAATTGAAATTGGCACATTGTCCATAAGGAAAACTTAAAGCGAAGGAATTCCAGGAAACATTCTGAGAACCCTATACTGTGCTTCAATTCTGTGCCTAGCTAAATCAGTGACTTAAGGAAATTGCTTTATATTTCTCTGTATTGACTTAAGGTTAGGAGGGTGGGAAAGGGAAGGGCAAATAAAATAATTTATTAAATTGCTTAAGAAAGAGTGACCTTTCAGAAAAAAAACATAATTTAGGGTATAATTTAGGATAGGGTAGGTTTTAGAAGTCCTTGGGGAAGAAGATATTGACTGTATGATAGAAATGCTGCATAAAAAACATGGGTGAATGCACTGGTTTTGCTTAGAGGACTTGTAAGCCAACCTGGAATATCGTGTTATAGAAATATATAGGGGTCCTGTGGGACTAATGGGAGTTGGGGAATGGTGATTTAAGCCCTGCTTGATCTGCAACTATGTTGGTGGCTAATAAGGCTTGCTAATGATTCTCGAGTAAACGCAGTTCATTTCAGTGCTTACCAGCACAGTACAGGAGACTGTGGGTGCTCAAAAGAGAACAATCCAAACCTATTGAAGTGTTTGTCAACAATGATGCTGATGGTAATTCTGAGCTAAAAGTAACAGATTATAGTGTAGATTTCTGAAGAGGATCAGAGACAAAGTCAGTCCACTGCTTAACTCTACAATTCACAGACCAGATAGAAGAAAACAAAAGGGCTCTAGGCATCTCCTGTCAACCTGTATTTTCTCTCTGCAGCAAAGTGGCTTTCATCTTCTGTAGGATAGCAACAAGTCCTGAACTGAGCATAAAGGACAGTTGGAGAGTTTTGGTTTATACTATTTCATAATTCAAAAGTATCTGGAAAGAGTAAAAGATTTAAAGGGGAAAACAAAACAAAACAAAAAAAAAAACAAGACCTTTCAGTAGCCAGTGGACATTGTAACTACACTTAGGAAAGAAGCAACTTCTCCCCAACACTTCCATCCCAAACAAGTTGCTTGTTTAGGAGTCAAAAGTAGTGGAATAACAGGAATCTGACAAAACTGCAGACAAATTGCAGAAAAAAAAACAAATAAAAAGTATCAGATGATTTTGAATAAGTTGTAACAGACTGTGTTGAAATAAAACCTTCCGGTGCTTTGAATGTCATTGTCAACTGAAGAAAAGTATAAGATTGTTTTTATCTTTATTTCATATGTATTTATTTATAAAAAATATATAAATTAATAGTAACATGTAAAAAAAAGAATCTTAAGATAGGACAAAAACATTTGTTTTTCAATGGGAAAAGAAAGAAAATTGAACAGACATCAGTAGCACTATAGAAATCATAATAGGAAAGATAATACCTCCTTGGGTTATTTTCTCAGCTTTAGCACAAAAGATCAGAGGAGACATGAATGGATTTTAAAGAAAAATAGGTTCAGAAGAGACATGTAGAAGCTTTTTTGTACTCAGTATAATCAATGTTACTAATGGCCTTCATGGCAGGGTGTTTTGAAGCTGTATTAGTCAAGAAGGTGATACTGTCCTACCTGTCAGAAGTGTATTTAAAAAGCTAAGGCATATTTTCTCATCTTTTGATATTATGGTATCTAGCTGAATGTAAGAAATATTCCAGAGGCCAGATTCTTGTTCACACTTCCTTTTATTTACTCTAATTTTTCACTGCCAGCAATGTGTACCCTTGTTTCACCTGTCAAAGTTCCGTATCTGTCAAAAGATATCCAAAATCATACAAGCTAGTTCAAAAGAAAGTTTATCTTTTAATATTTATGAAAATTAGTTTTTTCATACATTTTAAACTGTGATTTTCCTAAATTACTGTGAGCATATGTGTAGCATTCTGATAAGCATTTTTGTATTGAAGAAAGGAACATAAAAATATTTTAAAACATTATCAACTAAAACATTTTATTTATAATATCTAATAATGCTGTAATCTGTAGATCATCTACGTATAAGGAAGTTTTTATTTTTCTTTTTATCTTCATAAGGTCTTCTACAGTTGATTTTCAACTGTGGTCTTGAGTTGTGAAGGCTTGAATAGTTTCTTTTGTCATCATTGTGAAACACAGTCAGTTTTAGTCTGGGTATGCTGAAAAAGAAAATACATATCAGCTAAGTAGCTATGCTTCAAACATCTACTTGTTATGTTTCTGTTATGTGTGAAGTGCCATGTGGTAGGACTCTCTTACGAGATGATGACTGTAAACCTTTTGCTATTAATTCTTGCAAGGTTTTTGATTGTATGTTGACTTCCTTGAAGTTCTTAGGAAGCAAAGAAGCATATATATTAGTGACGTTTCTTCCTCAATGCAAACCTTCCTATTAACGTATAATGTTCCAGTGCTAATTTATATGGGAAAAGAGGTAGGTAAGCAGGAAGAGTACAAAACAAACTTTGCTTCACAGTTCAGTAGCCACTTCTAATTATAGGAATGAGAAAGGTATAGTACTACTTCTACTGTAGAGAGGATGGCAAGTAATTAGTAATCTTTCCAAGTTGTCTAAGGCACTGAGGCATTCAAGACTAGTTACAGCATAGCGTAAAACTAATAATTTGTTGTGTTGTTCCCTTTTCTCTCATCTTAGCCCTGTTTTTGCAAATGCATATATGGAACTCAGCTGTACCTTGGTATCTAAATGTGATCATGTGTTAGGCTCCGTTATTAGTTAATAAATAGGAAAGAAACATCTCTAGTAGGTGATACATGTGCACTACTCTTCATTGACTGTAAAGCTGAATGTGACTATGACTTGGATATCTGCCTTCATGTCTAGTGTCAGATGCTATGTCTTAAATGGATTATATTCTTTAAATGTTGTCTCACTTGGTGCTAAAGCAACTACTGAATAAACTACTAAAAGAGCAACAAGTTCTTTTCCAGAACTTGTTCTAAATCAACACAAGGACTCCAGTGTAATACAGGGTGTTCCTTTGCTGATCTACTCAGTGTACTTTGAGGAGCCAATAGCATATACATTTGCAGAAGAGAAAAGCATGGTTAGCTTGACGGGTATATCAGACAGGGAGAGATTGCTGGTTTCCACAAGTTTACCAGCAAATCTTTAAAAATACAATGTTGATAAGACAATATAGACAGTATTAGGGAGGCATTCCTCAGACAACTTATGTACCTATTGATATGATGTACGAAGTTCTAAGTTGGGCTACTGGGCCTGCTCAGTATCATGGGGCTCCAAAGAAGCTTTGTGTCAGTCTCAGTTTCCAGCTACTTCATTTAATGATTTATTATTGCTTGTTTAATCCTTCCAGTGTCCTTCCAGATCTTTCTGGACTTAATTCTCTATCATTCTTTCTTTTCAGAGTTGCTATTGCCATTTTTCATCACTTTTTTTATTTATAAATGTATGTACACTTCCTCAAATATGTCTCTTTTTTTATTCATTCTGCAAGCAAAATATTTTATCTTTTCCTTCCTCAAACTTAAGAGTGCTATTGATATTTTGGTCATCTAGCATTTCACTTCCTTAGCTTATCAGAGATCTTAATTTCAGGAAGTCAGGTGGGTTTTTTTTCTCCTTTCCATTAGAAAAACTGCACTATTTTATCTACCCTGGTTTCTATTTCTATAGCTCTCTTCTTATCCACCTGTGTTTCCACAGCTTAAGTCACAGCGAGCTTACTGCACACTGATTATTTGGCAAGCAGCCTGAACAAGCTGAGTTTTCTTTTCTTTTTCCCTACAATTTCTTTTATTGAGAAGTCCATGATTGTGTCAGTCATCTTTCCGAAGCTCAGATAAAATGCAGTCAGATCCAGGAAAAATCAGAGCTTGTGACCGTTATCTTTTCTAAGCCTTGTTCTACAGCTTCTATGGTACTGAACAAGTTTTACATAGAAGTTGTTTTCAACTAGTGCTTTGTGGAGTTTGTCCCATACAATATCCTAAGTATGTATGATTTAGTTGTCTTTAGTCTCATGAAAATAACAAGGAAGTATTCTTACTGTTTCTGTGTTACACTTAACCAAAAAAAAAACAAAAAAAAAATCAAATGAATTTTCTGCTTACTTTCATGAGAAAGGTTATTTTACTTAGCTAGACATGGTTTAACAAATCCTGCTCTGTGACTTCTATTTCATTGCTTAATTGATTGTTTCATACATTGTTTCCCCCAAAGTCATGTTTGCATTCCTTACAGACTACAAATTTGCTGTTAAGCTTGATTTCTCTTTTCACCTTGATCTGTCTGTGTTCATACAGTTAACAAATGCATTACAGAATCTGCAATTTTGGGGCATTTATACTTGAATAGCTTTTGTATAACAAACACTTATAATTCATATATTAATGATATGTGACATTAACTTTCCACTTCTGAAAGCAGGAATCCAATTTATGTGTCTACCATCTTAATAAATACATATACATGTGCATGTATGATACAATATATAAACATGGTGTGTGCATTATGTAAATGTATTTTTGTATGGGTAAAATTGTCTTTTTTTCAAAACTGTGTTCTTGTACAGGGAAAAGAGGAGCAGAAAGCAATTGGACCTAGCATATACTTTGAATTTTCTTACTTTAAAAAGCTCATTCTTTGTGTGTTACACGTCTCACTTAATCTAGCTAAAGTAGAAAATATGCAGCAAGTTTCTTCATTGTTGCAGTTATTTCAATATTTTTGTTAGTTTGTTTTTTGTTTTTTTGATGCTTAATTTTCTCTACAGAGGCTATGCAGTAAATTTGGCCATGAAACGGACTATGAACCCACTTTTCCATTGCCCTTTGAGTGATTACTTATCTTGACAAGAAAAAAAAAGCTATGTACATTCAGTGTGGATAACAAAAATCTTGTCATATCAGTCACAGATATCAACCAGACTACAAGTGTGCAATACAGCCAAAGAGTAAAAATGCCAGTGCATTAATGCGTCAAATGTTGTTGAGGGGATCTCAGTCATTGAAATGGTGAAATATTATTATTTGCTCTGATTCTCAAATGTCTCCAGGGCACTCATGTGTTACAAGACTTATTTCAGTACAAAAATAAATTGTGAGAAGTCTTCATGCTGCAGTAATATTGCACCCAGCCTGTTTGCAGATTGTTATACTTGTAGGCATTTGTACAAGTCTCAGCTATTACAGTAGTGCCTGTTATCTAAAAACTCAATAGAACTGTGATGTTCTGTAGTAGTTTAACTGTTTAATTCTGAGTAATCTCAGAAAATATTGTTTTTACATATTTATCTCAGAAGTGTTTAGATTTATTTAAATGAAAACTACTTGGAAATGTCTCCCCTTTGTATTATAAGCATAGCTTTCTTATAGTATGTTCTAAAAATAGCGAAAGTGATAATATTGCTGCTTTGTCAAGTATTTGATGTGCTGAAGCTGTTGAATGTCAGCATTCAAATCTACTCCACATAGAGCTAAGATTTACGAGGTCTGTTTGGAAATTAATGCCTTAATTAGCCATAAAAAAAAATATGGCTTGGGGTATTTTGGTGAGCAAGTTTTTCTGATTTTATCAAAAGTGGAAATAGTTCGGGGCTTTTAAGATCACCTAGGAGGTCTTGGGGGAAAAAAAAACTTTACATTTCATAACTCTGATTATCAATAAGATAGAGCTGAAAACACTACTGTCTGTATAGTGTGACAGATGGGGTTGGGCAGAGTGATTCTTGTCAATGTTGAGTTTTTTGTTTCTACAGCTACCTGTTCCCAGAGCTTACAGATTATAATAATTAAGGTACCTCTTTAGTTGAAGAATCCCTCATCCTTGTGTGAAAGCAGAGAGTTGCATGTATTCTAAATAGAATCCCTAAAACAGATGTGTTGGGAGATAATATTCCTGCTTCCTAAAACTTAAGTAAACAGTTGAAATTCGTTTCCAACACCTTTGACCTTAAAGCAAGGAGAGGACTTAAAAAGTCCTTATATCCTGTAAAAAACAATCCCTTAAAGTTTTGTAATAACTTTAATCTTCATGTGGTATTTGGATAAATTCAAAGAATAAAGGGATTCACTGAGCTGAAATTATACTTCTCTGTAACAAAGTGATTGACATCCCCAAATCTGAAGGGAGAAGTTAAGGACCATTATTTGAAGTATTTATGCAAGAAAAAGTGTATAGTGAATAGACAAGAAATGAAGTTATTTTACAAACTGCGTTGCCCTTTTATGTTTTATCATACGGAGAAATAAGTACGATACTCCTGACATGGCTTTTACTGTTGGCTTGACTTTACTTAGTTAGGTCCTTGGCACTCAACAATGTATGGACTTGAAAAATGTTTGATTATTAATTGGACATTCAGTATCTGATGTACACATGTAGATGTCAGTTATGATTAGTCTATGATTCAGCAGGTTAGAGAGACTGTGCTGTAAAGCCTAACTGCAGGAGGGGTTAAAAAGTAGATGTATGGGTTAAAAGGTGATAAACTGTTGCAGCTTGTCCAATGGGAAATATTCAAATGAAGTTTGTCACAGAAATATGACTTAGTTACCATAAAAAACTGTTTAAAGTTGAAAGCATCCAGGAAAGAAATGAGATTAATTCAAACAATTGTAAATAAATATTTGAAATTATGATGTTTTATTTATACAGAACCCAAACTTCAAGAAACTTGACATCAAATATCCAAATCCTTGCAGATGTTTATGAAAATGTAGGTGATACCAGTGGTAAATTATCAAGCAGCTCAGTAGCATTATTTGTACATCATTTACTGCAGATCGTTTCATCTCCATTCATATAGCAGCCTCTCTACCCCCGGAACAACTATCAAGTGAAAATCCTATTTTCTTCCAGTGTTTTCTCAGACAAATGTGTTCTGACAGGAGCAGTTAGATATCTAATTCTTATTCTCAGCCACACAGCAACAAATAACTTTCATTCTCTTTTGATTTAAAAGAGGGTTTCCAGATGTTGAAGGACATGAATATAGAAGGGCTGCTCTGAAAGTAATACTTTCTATTTTATTATGTTGGCCCACAACTTCGGAGGCAGATGTTAGTGGTCTGGCAGTGGAGGTTGAACCTTCCCACCAATTTTCTGTTTCACTTTGTTGCTGTGTGGCAAATGGCAGCAGAGGTGCAGTCTGACAAAATTGCATCTGACATGGAAGTGCATCTAGAGCAAATGTGTGTCACTCAATCCCTCCATGTGTTAAAAGTTGAACCCACTGACTTTCGTTGACACTTGTTGAATGTTTACAGAGACCAAACAGTGGATGTTAGCACAGTGGGGCAGTGGTGATGTGTTTCAGTGGTGGCAATTATGTGAAAGGCAAGCCCTGTTTCTGCACGGCTATGCATGGCTCTCACACCAAGAAGAGTGTCTAGAACAGTTTATCTGTGTGAATGGTAGTGACTGTGGTGAAAAAGTGTTTTGTAGCTGAGAGTTTTCTCTATCAAATAGTTTTGTTGTGCTCATTTTATCTGCAATATTTTCCATGGAAACAAATGGGAGGCATTAGTTTCAGAGTAACCTAGTATTTACTATTTAGTTATTTAACATTAGTTTATATTTATATTTGCTTTTAACATCTCTAAAAATGGAAAGAATCTGTACGTTCCATTCAACTTTAGTCAACAGGAAAGCAGCAATAGTGCCTTAAAATAGAAAGTGCTTGTCACCAATAATAAACTATTTTTGAGGACTGTAAAATATTGCTGCTATAGAAAAGAACAATCTTTTTCTAAGAGTTTATTGATATCATCTCTCTTGGGTCAGTTTATATGGTTATCTGATGTAGTAGTGTTGTGGTTCCAGGGGTATACAGTCATATCCTATAGGTTATTTTAGTTCAAAATCATCACTATGTGAATATATCTTTTTTTAAGTAGCCATCTCAGATCCAGAATAATAGAAGTTCTTTTTAATGATCTAGAGCCTTCATTGGCAACTGCTATAGATTCAAAAGTTTTTCAAGTCCACTAAGAACTTGGTTATGAAGGGACTCTTGGCAGTTGTTTGGTCAGACTCAAAGCATGGTGTTTTGCTCCAATTTATTATAGGAAGGAGATGAGATTATTTTAATATATGTATATCCAGTGACGAGATTAAGACACAACAGGTCAAATGTTTGCCAGACGTGTTTATTACAAGTCCTAGTCACTAAGGGAGGTAGGGAAATGATGATAGTTGATAAAAAAGAGATAGGAAATAGAATCAAGAAGTCTTCGTAGAAAGCAAGAGAGAGAGTCACCACCATGGGTCCAGCATGGTTCATAGTCCAGATGTTGATCTTCAGTAGTGATGGGTTGTAAGGGGTGGTTGTTCAGTTGACGACAACTATGATGATGATGACAGTACCAACTTATTTATAAGTCCAAAGTGATCGTGTCAGCTCTCTTTGGAATGACAGCTTTGGGATCTCAGCAGAAATTCCTTTGTTCCCAGCTTCTGGGCCTTGACAGCAGATAACAGGGAGCAGAGAGGTGCCCACCTGCATCCTGTTTTTCACAGGGTACAGTGGTATCATTCCCCAGTCTCCCATACCAAGCTGAAGTTATTTGGTCACCGGCCAGATCTTCTGCCAGTAAACACTCCTGAGTACTCTCTTCTAAAGGCAAACAGCTCCAAAGAAATGCTTTTAAACGTAAAAGTGTCCACAGAGTGATGCCAATGGCCACACGGCAACACCCACCTCTAAGTCAGCCTTATCACAAGAAATACCTCAGAAAGCAACCTTTGAGGCAAAAACAAAGAAGAGTTCAGACACATGGTTAAATTCAAAATTTGACCAAGATCCTGACTGCTTCCTTCAATAATTTTGAGAATACCGAAATGCCAAAACACATCCAGAAGACCACTATCACTTCTTCAATTTCCAGTATAATTTTTAAAAAGTATTTCATGAAGTCTTGAAAGGGATGAAGTAAAAACTTTCCATTCATGTTGAATTACTGGTAGCTGGAAGTCTAAATAATACATGTAATTCAGTTCAGACTTTATAAACATGGATTGCGCATCCCACAAATGCAATTAAAAATGGGGTATGAAGAGTACTCATTCTCCAGCATCATATTTTTCTAAAGACTTTGACTTCAGCATGCTTTATTTTTATATTTTTTACAATAATATTGTTACTGAGCTCAGTGGGTCCGGATTTAGCTTAGTGTTGTCTGGTATAGTAACCAGCTTTGCTAGGTGTGAATAAGTAGACTGTACTGAGCTTCAAGGAGTGCCCAGGTGTTAGTAGACTGGATATTTAATGAGCTTCCCTCTTCCAATTTTTGTCCTCAGAATGAAAATAATTAAATTGACAGGACTTATATAAATGTCTAGAAGTAATTTAAACATTGTTTTGATTTCTGATGCATCTTACAAATCCCACCTAACATGAAAATATTTTGTGCCTTTAATTCAGTAGCCATATATATTTTGACGTGACTTAGATGTCCAGGTGTATGATATCATTGTCACATTATTCTCTGTTCCTTTCAGTTCATTTCATTATGCTAACACATGAATTCCATCTCAGTTGTCTAGAAAATCCATAATTACCATCAGAGCTGACAGTTACCGCTCTTAGAACAGGCAGCCAAACAAAATTTTTCTTGGTGATAAGCATAGTTAACAGATGACAAAAGACAATCTCATGGCATCAGTATTAAGTAATTTACTACAGAAATCACTAGTGGAACGTGTTTTGTTGTGCTTTCTTGATGTTCTAGCATCTTTAAACAGCTAGCACAAATAAGAAAAGCATGTAAATATCTTGCACTTCCCTGGAGTCACTAGCAATTTGGTTCAATGTTTGTTTTCTTTGCAGAACTGAGTCTGTTGATCAAAAAGTGTATACAGGCACATGTTCTGAAAAGGAGTGGGGGCACTGAGACTTCCTTAGTGGAGCTGTTTGTGAGAAACTTCCCTGAGAGTAATCAACAGAACTTTCATAAAGAGTTATTTTCAAGACCACACACCTAATCTAAGTCATCCCTGAGTCCAGATTCTTCAGGGAGCTAAGTACACTGGGACTTAACAATTTTTTTTTTTGTATTTTGTGATCCTGAGTAAAGTCTTCCCTTTTCAGCATGAATCTTTTCTCATCCATTTTCTCATACTAAGAAGGTGTTTTAGCATAAAGGCTAGATCACTGTCCTTCAGTGTGTAAGGAGTACTCTTGCACCAGGTCTGTAATTTACGCAAGCTGAATGTAGCCAATCCATTTCAGACACTTAGCTGTACTTTGGATCACTAAGTTAGAGGATGTGCATTTTAATATTAGAACTTTATAGTAATCTTGAACCAATTCGAAATCCTAAATGCATTTATCTTACATTTCTGAAGTCAGAAGATGCAATTTTTCCAGATAGTATCTTTCATATCTTAAAATACATTGTAAGACTGGGAGTTCTACACTGTTGTCAACTACCAACTAGGTATGAACGTAATCAACTAATTGGAAAAGCCACTAGCTGTTTAAGAAGTGTAAAATTGTGAAGCAAGCTGAGGTCACTCCAATCTGTGTTTAAGCTAATCAGCAGCAGCTAAAGCTGTGTTGTCTGTTTCTTGAAGACTGTTGGGAAGTGAATATAATTTGGATCTAAATGGGAAGAGTATTTTATAGTTTTCCCTTCATTTTCTTCTTCTTGAAGGAAGAAGACATAATTTCTTAAGAAGTTTTCCAGAGAACTGTGTAAAATAAATTAAGTTCTTATTTTGGCATGATATTGATTCTTAATTGTTTTTTCTTTTGTTTTTCTCCATGTATCTATCTTTAGAGTAGAAAATCTGTGGGGTGGTTGTTGTTGTTGTTTGGGTTTTTTTTAACCTTTAAAACCAGAGTATTCTCTGCCACCACCTTATCTATTAGCTTTCAGTGTTCAGTTGTCTGTGAAACTTTAAACACAATGTAGAATTCCATATTGAAGATGTGAATAGATAGACAGTTGTGTCATTCTAAGTTTAATCAAGATGTCTCTCCTTTTAAATGAAGATACTCTTATCTATGTCAAGCTTACATTTATTCCAAAAACATACTATTCCTCTTTCTAATTCATGAAAATGTTCTAATTTTATGAAAACCAACTGGGAGAAATTGCTTAATTGTAGACAATAAGTGATATTCTCTGAATTGTACTGGAATCAAAGAGCTTATCTAACTCAGAAATTTTGATTGAGGTGGGATTTGATATATATATATATATATTTTAATTTTTGAAAAATAAAAAATATGGCACTGTTCTTATAATTACAATTATTGCCATAACAGAAAAAGTTGTAACATCTTCTACATCACTAAAGTTATAATGACAAGGTTTTCTCTGCTGAACATTATTCTACCTGTTTGTTTTTATTATTATGTTTAAATCTCTAATGAATATACCTTTGTGCAATCTTTCTATGAAGAAGATGAAGTGGATAGTCATGAGTCACTTACAAACACCCCCACAAGGAGAAACTACTTGTCATTCCAAAAAACCTATGTGTTTTCTGTGTGACAATACAGCAATGGTGAGATATTTTTTAAGTGTCAATTTATCTGCAAAACCTATTTTCAATAAATCTGAAGGCATTTGTGTTGTCCCCACTCTGAAGAGAAATTATAAAATATCCACTGCTTCTCATCTCAATACTATTATCATCATTTACTTCTGAAAAATGGTCATAAATGCAGCATCTGGCTCACAATGTCTTTTCTATGCCATATGAAGGAAAAGTTTTTCTCAGATGTAAAGGGGTATTGAGAGAAAAAAAAAAGACAAACAATTCTTTCTACTCTACTACCTAGTAGTATTCATTATAGAAAGGACTTTTGCTGTAAAAATTATAATTTGCTTAGCAGTTCTGGTATGACCCAAATAACCCCATTCATTTCACAGAAACAGTTTTAGAGGTTATGTTGCATTATTCATTAATGTTGTGGATAACAACTTCAACCTCAGGACTGTTGAGCCAGCACTTTCATGAGCAGAAAATTCCCTGGGGGAGGGAAGAAGAAAAATTATCCCTACCCTGAGTTTTGAAAAATAGTCTTCACTACAGGAAGAGTTTGCTAGGGAGTTGTGTCTAATGAGAAGAAATTCTCTGGGAGGATAATCATCCTCCAGAACAACTTTGGAAACCAAAGGCTCTCTAGAAGAGAGGTATACTACTATAGGGATATTTTTCTTATCCTCCCAGCACTTGCTCAATCCTTGAGAACTCCTGAAAAAAAGAACTGGTGCTGTAAAGGCTCTATTTAATCTATTTCTGTCCATTTCTACCTGCAGTGTAATTGGGAAAAGAAGAAATGGTGTCCTCCCTACAGAGGATATTGTGTATGTGAGCCAGAATACAACATTTCAAATGAATATTAGAAAGTGATAGTGAGAAACTAATCTGTCTTTCCCACAGCAAAAGACACGATTCAACATCCCTAAACTTCACTATTGACTTGATATCAGCAGTTCATATTAATTACAGTTTTGGGGTTTGTTTTGATAGAGACAGTGCCGAGTTGACTGAGGAGAGGAGGGAACATAGTCTTTAGGAATATGTATTATACTCTTATTCTCTCAGGCTTGCAAAAATTGTGCTTTTAAAAGCCAGAAACACTGCTTTTTTTTACCCTGCTAATAGCAAATTTTTACTACACTTGGGGTGATTTGGCCATGATATTCTCAGAAATCACCTGTACTGACGTTCTTTCAAAACTCTTGGTTATCTTGTGGTAAACATAAGAGGTCATCAAACAGCTTCTATGAAGGTTTCACTTCAGCACAAATGGGGGGAAAAAAAAAGAATTTCTGTTTTCAAGTCTAGGGATTCAAATTTTATTCATTTGTCACATTGATTTGTTCATTTCCTACAAGTAATAGGAGTTTGATTCTGATTTCTTCTTCAGCAATATAAATTATTATTATTATTATTATTATTTTGCATTCAAACAGAAAGTCAGGATAGGAAATAGAATCAGGGATTTATTTGTTTATTTATTTACTTATTTAGAACAGCACTGAAACACAAATAGATATGTGCCACCTTCTACATTTTTCCAAGCATGACTTTGTCAAGGATTTCCCTGGCTTTTATTAAACATATTTAAACTATAAGCAGTGTTGGAGCTTTGTCTGGCTTGCTTCAATATGTCTAGGTATTTGCACATTGCAACCATAAGACCTTTCTGGTCCTGATTTCACAACTGTTTTGTACTGTCCTTAACCTTATAATATTACAGACTGGAATGGACATTAGGATATCATCTGGTTCAGCGTCCTGGTCAAAGCAAAGTCAACATTAAACTTACTAACTGGTGTAGTACTGGGGATTAGGTATTATGAAGCACTAAATGATATGTCACAGGGAAAGAAAGTTAAGAGGGGTCCTACTGCTACTTTGTAACAGAGATAACTGCAGCTCACACATCCAGGACAGGAAGAAAGGCCTGTAAACAAGACTTTCTGAATACATGTAAAATAAACAACAAGAAAAAGGTTTATTAGCAAAGCAAGTCTCAGTGAAATGTAATCAAGTAGTCAACAATTTAAATAACCAGCTTCCCCTTTCTTCGGAACTAATCAATATGTTGATTGTGGTTTAAAAAAAAAAAATATTGAATGAAGTTCATTCATCATGTTGCAGATGATTTTTTTCTCCACAGTTTATCTTAAAAGACTAAGTGAAATGAAAAGTATCTGTGCATGTGGTTGTTTGTTTTTCCTATGTTGGAGGGTACTTTCTATTACTTATACAGTAAAACTTCATTTTGAAATGTCATTATATTTCTTAAGACAATTCTACTCCCGTGATCCTTACAAATATCAGCATCTTCATGTAATGTTTATCTTCTACAGTTATCTTTTTTGTTTGTTGTGTAATGCCATCCTTGTGTTTTTTTTCACTTGATACTATGAGTACTGTTCTGAAAGTAACGCCTTCTGTTTTATTATATTGTTCCACTACATCAGATTTGGATGTTAGTGGTATGACAGTAGAGGTTGAATCTTCCCAACAATATTCTATTACAATTTGTTGCCGTGTAACAGATGGCAGCAGAGAGGCAGTCTGACAGAATGGCATCTGACATGGAAGTGTCTTATGAAGCAAAGGCTTGACACTGAGTTTCTCCATGTTGGAAAAAATGGGACCCATTGACATTAATCGATGCTTGCTGCATGTCTATGAAGACCAAACATTGGATATGAGCACAGTGAGATGGTGGGTGGTGCATCTTATCAGTGGCAACAGCAGAGCACTTCTACTGATGCAGCTTTTTATGAGCACAGCATGCAAGCTTGTTGTTTATAGCTAGTGAAAATGCATAGCTAATGGTAGTTGTAAGAGACTATTCTTTTATATCATTGACTCAAAGTTTGCTGAGGAACAAGTCCAGGCAAGTCCTGGGCAAAGGCAGAGAAATCTTTTGTCTTGAGGACACTGATGGACAGGTCCTGGCTAAGGATTGTGAAATCCTCTAAGGAGCACAGCTGGACAAGGCCAGGGGCATCGAGAGAGAGATAAGCTGCTGCTAATGGCCGGGAAACGGTCTTTTTGTGTGGACTTATCTCAAGGAAAATGGCCATCTCAGGAGGTATGCACAGGACTCTTGCTCAAGCACCCAGGAATGTCACGTAGGCAGCAGAAAATGGAGGATAAAAGAGGGTCCAACAACCACGGCTATGTAGAGACAGATCTCTCACCGCAACACGGGGGCTGATCTCTCACCACGACACGAGCTTTCTGCCTTCAGATCCTTCTCTACGGACCGTTTGCTGACGGACTTCCCTGGGCCTGCTACCTGAGACCTCCTGCTTCCTCCCTGACCTGCGCCCTCTCGTTGCCCAAGACCGGCCTCGCTGCTCCTGCCCTTCGGCCTCGGACCGTCGGAACATCGTGCAACGGGACTACTGCCGGATCCTGGTGGTGACTATCCCCACTTTACGCAATTCTTGCCTCTTTCTATCTTTTCTATCGCTCGCCTTCCCTTCCCCATCACCCCAATCCTTAATAGTGTCCGTCCTCCCCTTTCCCCATCTCCCTTATTAACATTTGTAATAAACTGGTCGGACCAACATTTGAACCGTTGTTTCTTAATCTCACGCCAGGCATACATATTTCAAAGAACCTCCTCTACCTCCTATAAATTGGAGCGAGACAGTAGTGACCACACTGAAAAAGGGTGTTTTGTACTTGAGAACTTGCTCTATAAAATAGTGTTATTTTTCCTCTTTGTATTTGTTGCATTTCCATGTAAATAAATGGAAGGCATTAGTTTTGAAGCATCATACGTACATGAGATGCCACTCAGGAATTTTAGATTTATCTAGTTTAGAGATTCTGGGAAGCATCTTGCTCAAATCTTATCTTCTTTTTTGTTTTGTTTATTTGTTTTACTGGCAGTAAATCTGCACTGTGTACTTTATTTTTGTCCATCTTGAATGCTTCTGGGTACTAGTATACTGAAGACATTTCTTTGCAAGGTGGTAAGACCAGGAGCACAAAGCCATGCTGATGGATGATCCAGGTTATTCTTCACATCTCCCCCCCCCCCCCCCCCCCCCTTTTTTTTTTTTTTAATTGATTTACTGTTAAGAAATACACGTTCATATTTAAATCCTGTATATTTGCTCTGGTATCACTAGAAGTTTCCATCTACCCCTCAGGTTAAACAAAACCATTTTTTCTTTGTATTTACCAACTACAGTGACAGTCAAGTAACCATCAACTAATCTATTTTTTTACAAAACTGATTTTTACTTTAAACAAGCATCATCATATTTTGTTAGCACAATTAAATGATTTCAGAGTAATGCTGTATATTTAGCATGGACTCTAGGGAGAAGGTAGAAACTGCTGCAGAAATCATGACACACATGATTCTGCATCACATTAAATATTTTCCCCTTCATCCTAACACCGGCAGCTGTTAGGCACTATGACTTACTGCATACGGCCTACATAATGAGACAGATTCAGGCAGTTCAAGTTCCTCCGCTGAATGCTGAATAAGGCCCTTCTCTCCAAGGACACTAAGACTTACTGCTGTTGAAACAGTGTTCCTCATGCAAATGAATACATTTAGTATTCAGCTTTTATGAAAAGGAAAAACAGTACAGTGTATTTTATTATCACAGAGGGAAAAAATAATGAAGAGAGGTTGTACAGGAAATGCAGGAAACCACAGAATTTGGTGCAGAAATCTTTCTTTCTGTTAAAACTGTCTAAAAAGGAGGCATTGTAAAATCCTTTACAATGACAAAGTTCTTAGTGAGCCTTAAATTGGAGATGGCTATTCCTAGTTCTTAATATGATGTCCCGGAAAATTTATTGATTAGGTGAAAGAACCAAACTGTCTGCAGGAAGATCGTACAGCTAAATGGCTGTTGGTATTATGAGCAGAAGACTGCTCCCAGTTCACTGCTAAGCAGACTGAAGGTTTAAGGGCATTCCTTTCACACAGCTTGACAATGTAAGGACAATTTCCATATTTGAACAGCAAAATCTTTTTAAAAGTATAACCAAAAAGCCCAATAAAACCTTTCAATAAAAGTACTTTCAAAATACAGTTTATAACTGGGAATAGAAAAACAAACAACAAAGCAGGCCACTGATGGCAATAGTGTGATGAATATTTCCTACTGTAATGCATGCTGTTGTTGGAATTAATTACAAGAATGTGAAATGAAGGACTCTTTTGACAGTTTATGGGTTTTGCATATTAAAGTAGATGAGTCTAAATGGAAAAAAAGAAAAATAGTACTGTTGATTTATGAGCTGGGCTAAGATTAGCTGTGACAATGTAACTGAAATTACCTGTGCCTGTAGGGCCAAATCCTGTCCACCCCGTGCAGCCAAAGTAAACATGTTGTTCAAAAAAGGTCAAGGATTAATTGAAAATATTTCTACAGGCCATCAATAACCTGCAAAGCCAGACTAAATGCAGCTGGTGTGGTAGATCTGTGGAATTTCTTGCAACTACTGTGGCTTGTACTTCACATTCAAGATCATTCCTTCCATCGCTCTTTTACATACATACAAGACTCCCAGATGACTACTCTAAATCTACAAGGTCAGGTCACAGATCTTGCTCATAAAGTGCCAATGTGTAGAGCTTCACTGTTTTCAAAGATCTGGTGATCTATGTTTACTGAAGTTCATAGCATAACAAAAAATACCTATGACTGGTTACAGGAATTTTAAAAATTTAGCATTTCTGATTATACATTTCACACTGAAATGGCACTTTCTTGTCTTAAGTACAAAAATTTACATGCAAAGAGTGTCTCTTGGTCTACATTAAACCTTAAGTATAACCAAAATTTTTCTATTAAAAAAAAATTAAACAGGCATATCTGAGATAAATATTAATACTATCAATTAAGTTCTGCAGTATGGATGAGCAAGCAGGAATTTACATATATCTCTGCAGTTTATGGAACATATTGTGGGATGCATTTCTCACAGTATCAGTATTTACACTGCTGTGTGATGTGGAACAGAATGAGAAGAGCTGCTTTGGAAGACGTTTTGTCTATAACAACACTGACATTTGCACACATTCGATAAGATCATAGAATCATATAATCATGGAATCGCTAAGGTTGGAAAAGGCCCACAGGATCATCCAGTCCAACCATTCGCCCCCCTAGTGTGACTAGTGATAGGACTAGAAGGAATGGCTTCAAGCTGCACCAGGACGTTAGGAAATTCAGGCTGGACGTTAGGAAATACTACTTCTCTGAAAGGGTGTTCTGGCACTGGAATGGGCTGCCCAGAGAGGTGGTGGAGTCACTGAGCCTGCTGGTGTTCAAAGAACGTTTGGAAGATAAAATATGCTTTTTTTTAATTTTATTTTTTGTTTTCTGTTTTTTGGTTCAAATCTCATCTGGGTTGGACAATTGATAATGAATACTAAACACCACTAACTATGATGACAAGACTCTTCCCATGTGTCAAGCAAATCTGATCTGATTTAAATGTCAGTATTTGCTAGTCCTGGTCTCATAAAAATAAGTGGTTAGATGACATTGCCCTTTCAACAGGTTTCTTAATCAGTCTCAGGCATTTAAGAACTTCAGTACTGGAGCAGTGTTTGACATAAATGATAGTATGTCCAAATTTAAAATTACATCGGTTCTTACCACTTCCTTTGTTTTTTCTTAGGATATGCTGAGACCTGTCGGTTTTGTAGGCAGCTCAGTATTAGCATAGATGTAAATAAGGAATACTTATTGAAATTTGTACTTCAGTATGTCCATACCACAATGGTATTGCATGGTTCCTGTAGAGAATTTTCAATTTCTGGCAAAACTTCCAGGTTTAGGGATTTAGTTCTTAATTCCCTTTTTTCCTTGAAAGGGAAAGACACAGACTCAGCCTCCTTAATTACCTTCTCCTCCTTGTTTTCTAGTATTAGTAAATATTTTGGGGCAGTTATTTCATGTGTTTGCTTTTCTTTTTTTTTTTCTTTTTTTGGATAATATCATGTACTATTCTGGGTGCTGACTTTTGGACACCAAACTTAACTGTGTCTAATTTAGTATACATTTACCTTCTGTGAAGGTATGGGTTAATAAACTAGTAATCTTTTTTTTTTTTTTTCACTGTTTTCCTCTTCTGCTACGGTAGCAGTTTGACTCTAGTAAGATTACGTTTTTCTGGAGTACTGTTTTACTTAGGATACTGTGTTCTAGACAGAATACTGGACCCTATTTCTGGGACCTGACAGCAATGTTATTACTGAGTTAAGTACCCTGAATTAGACCTTTGAGGTGCTTATGTTTGTGGAAGTTAAAGCATCTTCTTCTCTGTGGCTAGAGCAACAATTCCACAAAGACAGCATAAATGTTGCACAGTTTGGACTAAAGTAGTTTAAATACTTTCAACTGTCAACAATTTCAAAAAATACTTAGAGTATTCTTAAAGCCAACTGGACTTCTTATCCTGTACAGTGCTCTGAGTAAAGCTGAGAGATTCTGCAGCCATGACATGTAATGTTGTTACAATTACAGCAAGAATGGGTTAATTTGTCTGGCATGTTTTCCATAGCCTCCTCTCAAGAGAAAATTGATCATCTGCCATTTTCTGTTCTTATTACAGTCTTTGTCGTATAAGGCAGTGAAATGTTAATATCATATACTGTCAGTGAGAGAGACTATCATCTTCTATAGCTTTGACCTTTTCGTTGTTCTGTAATTCAGTTTGATCTAGAAGGTGATAATTAATAAGAATTACAATTACCGTGAGAGGCTTGCAGTGTAATTGTCAAATGTACTAGAAATTTTATCAGATATTTTGTGCAAGTGTACGCCACAAGTTTTCTCCTTCATTAATTTTTTTTTGTTGTTGTTATTGATAGTAAGTAAATTAGTAAATAATGGCAAAAATAGACAGACATAATACAAAAATCATAGATATGAACATGTTAAATTTGGGTGAAGACATCCGAATATACTATATCTTAAATTTATCATAGAAAACACTGTCTAGACTGCAACAAAGCAAACAAAGAAAGAAAACCCACAAAAACTTGTGATATGTGAGCCATCATCTATAAGTAACGAAAAAGGGGGGAAAAAAAGTCAATAGCATGCTCTTCTGCCCAAATAGCTTTGCTTAACAGAGTGAGCATTCTATAAAACAAAGCTGGGCTTTGGATTCAGATCATTAGCTATGATTCCCATTATACTGTAGGTGCCACAGGGAAAGAGATATATACTTGTCTTTTTAAAGCAGTTTTGCTTTAGTGATTTTACATTTGGGAACTAACCTTCATATCAGTGAAGAATTTTGTTTTCATTTCATAAGAAATAGTACTAGTTTTGGCTGAGATAGAGTAAATCTTCTTCATAGCAGCTTGTGTGATTCTATATTTTGGGTGTGTGACTAAAACAGTATCAATAACACTAGTGTTTTAGCTGAGGCTGAACTGTACTTGCACAGTCTCGAGGCCTTTCATTTGCACCCTGAGTGTAGGTTGGGGGTGCACAAGAATGTAGGGAGGGGGCACAGACAGGATAACTGACCCAAGTGACAAAAGGGATATTCCTATGACATCGTGCTTAGCAATACATAAGCTCAGGGAGAGGAGAGATATTTGGAAATAGGATGTCTGTCTTCCAAAGTAACTAACATGTATGACACAGCTCTGCTTTGCTGGAAATGGCTGAACATCTGCTTGCTGATGAGAAACAGTGAATGTATTCTTTATTTTGCTTTGCTTTCATGTACAGCTTTTGCTTTACCTGTAAAATTTTCTTCATCTCAGCCCACACATTTTCTCTCTTACACCTTTCTGATTCTTTTTCCCATCCCACTCAGTGGGAATGAACTTTGTGGGACTTGGTTGCCTGTAGGGTTAACAGACAACAAGATTCCATGTATATACATATATTGGATGTAGATGTCAAATTTTACTTGATTTTATGTTTACAGATAAAATACCACTCCACTTCCTACTGTGGAGCAGATTCTTAGAAGAATGGGACATAAAAGAAAACTAGAGTCCTATAAAAGTAGGTTGCTTCTAATCTTTATCTATTTGAAGGAACGTCAGGTTTCAAGCATTGTTATGTAAAATGTTCTTGAAAAAATCCGTTATCAGACTTTTTTGAAGTAAGGCTTTACCTTGCAGATGTCTCTCTTTCTTTAACTAAATATAAATAAATTGGATTGTTACTTGGCTGCTGTGTTTTAGTATAGCTCCATAATGCAAAATTCATTAAATTTGGAAAATATATATTACTGTTGGAAGAGAAAATTTCACTCTCATATGTTGATTTTGGGCTTTATATTGTTTATATTTTGCATTATTTTCAATAATTCACTCCTCGCTGGCTTCTAACTCAGTAATTATTTCCTTGGTTGCTAAAATTGATACTAAAATCGTATCATCTGCATACTTTTGGAATGAATTGCATGTGTTGCATGTGTTTTAAATATTCAGTGAGAACCAGTATATGCATCACTTTATTACCATGTTGAGTTTTTTGCCCTTGTACTCATATAAATCATGGTTGCTCTGAGAGTAATACATCCTATATATTTCCATGGAGACTAAAACAGATACAAAAAGCACAATAACCCTATTTGATAGAGCAGATCCTAATCCTGAATCAGTGCCTTTATAACATTATCTAATTAATTTCAACTCATAACACAGATTTGAAAAAGTGGATTGCTGAAAAAATAATCAATCTATGAAACAATTCAAATTACTGCTGCACTTGAGTTCTTTAGGTGGGCTGGTTTTGTTTCAACAAGACACAAATAATAACAAAAATATAAACAGCTGCAAAAAACAAACTTAGAAGAACAAGGGCAACAGCAAGTGATATGCTGATAAGAAAGAAAATGATACACTGGAGCAATAAATTCCTTTACTGCTTCCTTGAAGAGTCAAATGTCTATGTGGTCCTGGATTCCTACTTGCTACTGATTAGGAAAAATGCACTTTTCACATAATCACATCCTTGGGCTTGAGGATGTGCTCTATTTATCTTGACAATGCTCTGATAAAAAGTCATTGATGATGGTATTGCATGTGAGTATGAAGAGTGAACGCTTGTGACAATGCAGCCGTTAAGGAGAAAAGGCGCATTCAAGAAATGAGATTGGCTGTGTGCTGGCAAATCATAAGCTGCTCTATTCCTGTTTGTAATACAGCAAGGCTGACAAGGACCAAAATTAATTGCCAAATTAAGCTGTTTAGCAGTCAGTCGTCTGCATGTACTGAATTACTGCTTTAATTCCAATTCCTGGTGGACAGATTATCCATGTCATAGTTCTTACACTTGCTACCACATTTTTGCCAACCCAGTGAAGAGTTTCCCCAAACCATATTTAAAGTATGTAGCTTATTAGGGAATATTGCAAAGATAACATACAAAAACATTTTGGCTTGGTGCAAATGAAAATATTGTGGAGAGACTTTGTTTCTTTCTGTAGTGCTCAAGAATATATTGGATATGATTTTTTTTCCACTTCCATTTCCCCCTTCCCCTTCCATCCATGAAACCAAAGCAGATTCTTTCCTTTCTGTACAAACTGGGTTGAAAATAAGATCTAAGTGTTCAGCATGGAATTGTTACAACCTATACATGTTGTTACTAGACAGAGGAACAACACCTCATCTTCTATCACTTTCCTAGTGCTTCTTTAGCTTTCAGTTTTGCTTAAAGTTTTTTTTCAAAAAATGCAGTCGTTACAGTAATTAGAATCATAGAATCATAGAATTGCTTAGGTTGGAAAAGACCTTAAAGATCATCAAGTCAAACAACAGCCTAACTATACTACCCTAACTCTATCATGTCCCTGAGCACCACATCTAAGTGGTTTTTAAACACATTCAGGGATGGTGACTCAACCACCTCCCTGGGGAGCCTACTGCAGTGCTTAAACACCGTCTGTAAAGAAGGTTTTCCTGATATCCAACCTAAACCTCCCTTGTACAACTTGAGGCCATTTCCCCTTGTCCTGTCACCTGTCATCAGTGAGAAGAGACCAATCCTGCTTTCGCTGTAAGCACCTTTCAGATACCAGAAGAGAGCAACAAGGTCTCCACTCAGCCTCCTTTTTCCCAGGCTAAACAACCCCAATTCCTTCAGTCGCTCCTCATAGGGTATATTCTCAAAACCCTTCACAAGCCTTGTTGCCCTTCTTTGAAATAAAATAGGAGAGGAAATAAAGTAAATATAAATATTAAATGGGATAGGGAAAGACAGAGAGCCTCTTGCTACTGAACCACAGATTAAAAAAAAAAAAATACTTCTGCTATACTACAGAACAGAATAATTTGGTGGAAAATCATTTTTGCTAGAAAAAAAAAAAGCCTATCCAGGCAATATTTTAATATGTGCCATTACCCTCAGGGTAGAGCCTGGCAAAGGAGTCAAGTTGTTTTAAATGTCACCTTTGAAACCATTTGTTTTCAATGCTTAGTTTATGCTTTACTGAGATCCATTCCAAGCATATGTAAAGGCATACTGTCAAAACAGACCTAAATTATGGTTTTATTTACTGTTTCTATTTAGTAACATGTGGAAGTCCATATTACTGAAGAGAGAATTGCAGGAAATATTTAAACTTCTAGGAACAAATATAGAATGAAAATGATGCAAATTTGAAGTAATGGATTCCATATCATTGTCTAAAAAAATTGTTTATCAACCTGTAGGTTTCTCTACATACTAGAGTTCTTTGTAGTCTCAACCTCTCTACTGAATGACAACAGCAAATTCCATTAAACACTGCATCAAAAGGATGTTGCTATCTCAGTGTTTTGAAATGTATGATCAACTTTTTTTGCTTTTTTTGTTTTGTTTTGTTTACAATTATTTTATGAGTTTCAGATACAAATAAAAAAACATGAAAGCATGGCAATTGTGCATGCATGTTTTTTTTTTGTTGTTTGTTTGTTTTTTTACATATCTGCATTCCAAACTTATGGACAGCATCAGCATCAAAATGTGTTGGAAAATGAAAACAAAAACAAAAAAGAAAACCCACCTGAGTGTTTACTTATCACATTTTGAATGAGAAGCACTGAGTCATGTTTTGGCCAGAATTTATGGAACTACTTGTTTCTGAAGATGGTGGTTTCTCCTTTTCAGGAATTGTTGACCTGACAAATCAAATAATGATTATATGTTCCAGCACTGCAAAAGGGCTTGTGAAGAACTTCAGCACAGTTTCTATGCATATTTTAGTGCAAGTGAAAAAATGAGTCTCAGACTACCAAAGCTTTGTGCTGCAATTCTTTGATTAAAACAGGTTGCTTTTTCCACTCTACGTCAATGTAATTGGTATCTGCTTTTCCACCTACTCTGTAGGCCAAAGGCAACATTAGATATTATCAAAAGCAGATAACTCTAAAGCCTGAGGGGAACAGAACAGAAAATGTCTAAGGTGGCTCCTCAGTAAAGTTTCTCTGCATCAGTGATTACAGTAAAATTTTTCTTTATTCTGTCTCAAAAGTTACATGTTATTGACTGATTCCAAGCCTGAGCTTTGAAATAAGAGGTTATTGAGTAATTTGGCACAACAAAAATATATTCCTAATGAACCTTGAAATGAGCCCTCTTACTGATGCTGTTCCTGTACCTGAAAAGTAGCTCCAGTGGTTTACACATCACTGCTTACTTTATAGGTAACATAAATCAATATAATCCCTGACTAATATATCCTAAAAGAAGTCTAGAGTAAATGCATTCTCAAAATGAGATTGCAAAGTTGACCTTAATCTTATCTTGATGAAGTTATTATTGTGTTGTGGTCTTTTAATGTACAACATGCATGAATGTTGAATGCATGTGACTCTTCACCATGAGCAAAACCATAAGGTTCTTATATTTATCCTAGGTTTATCCTTTAATATTTTATGTTCTTTAGTACTATGTTATAAATGATATATTTCATAAATTTCTATAATTTCAAGTATCTAACACTTCTGAGATTAGTGACAGGTTCTGGAATAGCTTTCTAATGGTTTAGTGGGACAAGATAGTAGCTGAAATTGAACTAATTATCAGTGTTTCTTCCTTGTGTTTTCCCAAACTGATTTAATTTGAATTATCTGTATCTGCTGCCTGCTAAGACTAAAGCTGATAACACTAAAGATTGTGTTTTCAACAGAGGTCTTTTCAGATAGGTTGAAAATGAATCAAGAAACCAAACATGGAAAACCAAACAGCATGATCTGTTCTGTCTTCACTGTTGTATGGGAACTGTTGAATCGGCCTGAACCTCTGATTGATCATCTGAAGTGAGCACTGAGTCAGCCATCGGAGCACAGGTGAAGACAATTCACCTGTGTGACTGGAAGGGGTGGAGCCTGGCTCCACCTCTCCTAGACCCCATTTAAAGGCTGACTGCCACTGGGGAAGGTTCTCTTTCTGGAGATTGCTTCCCTTTTGAGTTTTTTACTGCAAGCATAGGACATGGGTGAGAATTCATTTTTTATTATCTTTTTCTGCAATGGTAATCTTTCCATTTATACAAACCTGTAAAATGCCAGCCTAACTGTGCTACTCTGTTACTTGTATATTTGTTGATTGTACACTAGGAAAAACATAGATAACTTTAATGGGAGTGACAAATTATTGATGGAAGTAGCATCTTTTTTTGTCTATCATCTGATGGAAGTCAGAGATTTTCTTCAAAAATCAACTATTAAGTCTTATTTTAATAGACCATTAGAGTTCTTGAAACTTTTTGCTAAATACATGCTAGAGATCAATCTGTCAAACCATCAAGTGTGCTGAAAGAACAAATACAGAGTGAGCAGTATATCAAGAAAACGAAAGGTATGGTACCTACAATGAGCATTTCTCTAATCATTTTCAGCTTCTTGGGAAGTCCCAGACAGGCCTTTTAAATATATCTGATCTAATGTGGTGATTATAAATCAGATGCCCTGAAAGTCAAGTATTATAGAGATATTTTCTTTCCAAGCTAGCAGTGTGAGGGCTTTTTGTAAGCTTTAAGAATTACTTTTTGCATACTTAACCTTGTATGTATTGCAGTACTATCTGGAGATGCAATTATTGCAATACTCTTGAAGATGTTGTGTCTGCTTTGTGCTAGGACTGTGTTTTGTTTCTTTATCAATCATCTGTGCTCTTCAAGTGGGCCTTCTAGATTTTTTTTTTTTATGGAATGAGAGGGGAGAAAAAAAAAGCCCTACCTTACCAGATCAGTGATTCATATAGATCAACATTCAGGTTTTTCCTTTAGCAAGAGGTGCCTTATCAGGTTCTGTTAACCTCTGCCTTTCTGAAATCCCTGTATTCAGATAGCTGTATAAGGAATGTTAGAGGGTACATCTCTACCTAGACCTGTGACCTGAAGTTTAGACCTGAATACGTAAGTTTGTCTCAATCTCTTTTGAGGCTGCACCTTCCACAGTCCCCAGAAGTACAAGTTTCAGAAGTCCATGTGTAAATTTCCTGCTTTCCAAAGAAGTGCCTTCTTTTATTTATCTTGTCTCATTATTTACTTATAATACTTATTTACATAATAATTACATAATGATAAATATATAAATAATTGTTTGTAAATAAAAAGCAAGGAAAGATCTTGTTTTCCATGTTGTAGTGAACACACTTATTTTGCTGTGTTTTTTTTTTTTGGTGTTACACATTTTCTATGTAACTCTGTAATATTTTCCAGAAAGCTTTTCCTCACCAAAGATATCCATCCCTTCAGCAAACTGCATCCAATTCTATTCATTTATTGACAAGACTCAGCAAATTGTCATCTGGTCCTTGTTACTTATTGACATCTAACTTGGCTACTTATTCTAAAACTTGCTATATACTTGTATCAGTTTTTTCTAGCTCCTCTGATTTATCTGGTATAGCACACAAATGTTTCTCCAGATATCTTCAGCAGTGGCGACTAAAACAAAACAGTTCTAATTTCCCTTCTAATTTCCTTTTTCTGTTATCACCCATGCAAGCTTTTCATTTCCTGTAAGCCTCTTTTTTTTTTCTCTGATGGTTTCTTTAAGAGGTTTTTACTCAATGTTTTGTACTTATTAGATTGCAGAGCATTTAGTTTTTCCCCTCTTGATTTGAAGCACAAATGTTACATCTGGACTTCGTAGATTTAAAAAAAAAATTAAAAAAATTAATAGACTTGAATCCATTAGAAAATTTCATGGGTTTTGGACTGTCATTTTCAGTTTCTTCCTATATTTATACATTTTTTTCCCTCATGAATTTCAATAGTCACATGCTAAATCTATCTGCTAAATAATTATTGCAGTAGTGACTATTATAACTTTCCTGTCCCTTTTCCTCTTTCCAGATGCATACTGAACACAAGAATGTCTATTTTGCAGTTGCATTGCTTTGTACCAGGTGTTCTTTTACATATTCTAGATTTTTTTTCCCCCATTTTGGACCCCCATATGGTTCAAAATATCAATCCATAACATACTTCATCCTCAGTGTCTGGCTACAAGTTTCAGGCCATGCTACCTGTGCGGATTTCTCCTTTGGTGAAATTTGTTCTCAACATACTTATGTCACTTCAATCTACACAATTGTTTCATTTACACATTTAGGCTTAACATATCCACCTATTCCTCAGGTTTTAAACAGACAGCTCAAAGGTTTTCAGAGAATATTACCATTAACTTTTTCATCTTTATTCTCCTAGTTAGAAACTGGAATCTATCTTCCGAAACCTAGGAGTAAAGAAAGCACTTCTCTTTTACATGCTTATTCATTTGTTGATCTTTCAGTTGTATCTGCTAGGGAAGAGAACAGTTGTCTGCTTCAACAACTTACAATTTACTGCATTAGAGCAGCAGGTTCTGTGATGCTGATTATTTCATGTAGGAACCTTGAAACCAAAAGGCAACCACTAATAACATACTAAGTTCCAGCTAACTCCAATCTCCACATTAACATAGTTTATTAGCTATAGTTTTAGCTGAAGTATATTTGAGCTAAATATGTCTTCCTATTTAATTTTATATGACTTTTATTATATAGGATAGTAGACTGATGGATCATAAAGGTCACTTCTGACTTAAAGTGCTATAATTCTAGGAACTGTTGTAGGTGATGAGGACATATAGCCATTGATATTCATGATCACCTAGAACCAATAAATCTGAAGCTATGTGAAGAGGTATTCCATTACATAAATGACACTTCATGGTATTTTTAGTTCTCACATACACTGCTACTAGTTTCCGCTAGCTTTGAAAACAAAATAATGGAAATAAATAGTGACATGTCTTCCTATCCTTGAGTAAAACCAATCTGTACTTTGAAACAACCCCATATTGGGCATACTAGCTCCCCTCTTTCAGGACAGTAGATAGTTAATGATTCTCCTTTTCTTGTATGAAACAGATGTAGTTACATATTTAATCCATGTGAATCGCATGCCAACAAAGCTGCATTCTGAGGCTAAAATCATGATTGAAGTGGCTTGTGTGTTATCACAAATTGTAAAGAAAATGACACTTTGTTTTGTTTTGATTTAAAAGCATGCTCTGATTTACTAGCCGCCTTTTTGCATCCTTTCTTCCTAGATATAGATTCCCTGATGGCTTCTTAATGCATTCATAGTCTTTCTTATGCATGAGCTGAAAGGCTTGTTTTCCATAAAGCTCGAGGCTACTATGAATTTCTTCAGCTAATATTTAAAAACAGAGGAATGTATTCTAAATATAATCACATCTGATGTAAATTGTCTGTGTTCTGTACCTTCAGAAGCAAATTTTTATCGTTAAGTGGGGAAGATCTCATCTTACAAAAATTAGAGATGATCAAGCTCTCTTGAGGGGGAAAAAAAAAAACAAGCAGCAGTGTTGAACTGGTCAGCTGGGGCCACATGAGCCAAAATTGCTTGTTTTACTTTGGATGTTATTATTTGCTATTTATAAGTGTTTTCTGTGGCAGATGGGGATATGTATCTGTGTCAAATTGGTTTTGTCACAGTTTGTTTTGGTAATGTGTTTCTGTAACAGTCTTCAGAGATTGTGTTCTATTACATTTGGCTCTGGATACTGTATATTTATATACACCTGTGTCAGATGGCAGAGTTTATTTGAAATGTGGCAACTAAGTCCCTCTTTTTGCTTGTGGATTTGAGGGATTGATCTTTTTATCTGATTTGAGATAAAGAATTTTATTCTGTTTTGCTGTTGTTAGTTTTTTGGGGGTTTGTTCTGTTTTGATTCCAGGTCATCAATTGTTATCCAAAATACAAATACCTATTTATGTAAAATAGTTCTAATTACATAGTAATCCATACATTTAATTACTCTTTCATGAGAATACAAAATATTCTTTGAATTACTACTTGTTGGCATGTTGCTATGCTAGGAAACTATGAGACCTTCCATCTTGGAAGACTTGCATAATGCAATTATTTGTTTTCCAAACAGATTTTATTAGAATATCTTGCCAAGTCACTCAAGTGTTATCAAATATTTTTATTGGGTGATGCTTTTATTGATAACCTGGATGAGGATACTGAGTGCACCCTCAGTACATTTACAGATGATGCCAAGTTGGGAGGAAGTGTCAACTTGCCTTGGGGGTAGGAAGGCCTATAGAGGGATGTAGACAGTCTAGATGGCTAGGCTGAGGCCAATAGGATAAAGTTCAATGAGTCCCAGGGCCGGGTCCCATACTTTGGCCACAACAACAAGCAATATTACAGGCCTGGGGCAGAGTGGCTGGAAAAACAAGTAGAGGAAAGAGACCTGGAGATATTGATCAAAGCAGTGAGCCCAGGTGGCCAAGAAGACCAATGACATCCTGGCTTGTATCAGAAATAGCATTGCCAGAAGGAGCAGGGAAGTGATCATACTGTCTGTACTCAGCTCTGGTGAGGCCACACCTTGAGTACCGTGTTCAGTTTTGAGCCCCTCTCAACAAGAAAGACATAAAGGTTGTTGAGTGTCTTCAGGGAAGGGCAATGGAGCTGGTGATGGGTTGTAAGAGATTATTCTTTTATTTGAACCATTGTTTCTTAATCTCACGCCAGGCATACATATTTCAAAGAACTTCCTCTCTCTCCTATAAATTAGAGCGAGACAGGGGTCTGGAGGGCAAGTCTTATGAGGAGTGGCTGAGGGAGCTGGGGTTCTTCTGTCTGGAGAAGAGGAGGCTTGGGGTGAGCTTATCGCTTGCTACAGCTACCTGAAGGGAGGTTGGAGTGAGATAGGAGTTGGCTTCTTCTCTTGTGTGACTAGTGATAGGACTAGAGGGAATGGCCTCAAGTTGCACCAGTGGAGATTTGGGTTGGATGTTAGGAAATACTACTTCACCAGGAGAGTGGTCAGGAGCTGGAACAGTTTGCCCATGGAACTGGTGAAGTCACTGTCCCTGGAGCTGTTCAAGAAATGTTTAGATGTTGTGATGTGGGACGTGATTTAGTGGGAAATATTGGTGATGGGTGAATGGTTGAACTGCATGACCTTAGAGGTCTTTTCCAACCTTGGTGATTCTAGGCATATGCATTTGAGTAAATAATGAAAGATAAAAGAAGTTTCATTGAATTATATTGTTTAGCTACTCTGCCCTTTGAGATGCAGTGGTTATTTTTGGGTAATACACTTCCCTCTCTCTTCAGCTGTCTTGTGTAACTACATGGTCTTATGGCTTTGTTCTGAAATATGTCCACTGCTGATCTATAAATGTCTTAATTGTAGTAGCACAACAGTAAATTTGTCTGCAACATTTGTAAAAACCCTCTTACTTTTGACAGGTTCATGCAGCCCTTAGCACATAGAGAAATCATTATCGCATATACGTAGTGGAAATGCAAGTCAGGGCTTGAAGCAGTGATTGAGTAGGATGGGGGTGCAAGTAGTGCCCCTGAGTGACTGGAGGGGGTGGAGCTAGCATTCATCCCTTCCCAGACTTCATTTAAGGGTTGGCAGCAGAGGGTATCTTCTTAGGAGATCCCTGCCTACCTAAGGACTTTACAAGCCATCTAGAGGTAAGCAACTTATTTCCCTTACTTCTGCGGCTGTTAATATCACGTCTGAGTGGCTTCTCACTCGCTGAGGCCTGGAATCTTGCTGCTCTGCTGTCTTGCTGCACGTTCCATTGTGTTACACGCATACCAACATGGTTACCAGAATTTGTTTTGTTTTCAAGACATAATGCTATGTTTGTCAATGTAAACTTTGTTGATACTTTTAACAGTGAAGATCACGCAATTTCTAAAACTTTTTTTTCTTTTGAGACCTTTACATCATTATGACAGCATCCTGGTTATTTCTGCTCTTTCTTAAACTGACTGGAAGACTTTTTCGTTCTTACTTTACCTTTTTTTTCTAGACCTGAAGATATGAATCATGATTTAAAGATTTTTGTTGTTTGAAGTCTACATTTCTGTCTTACTTTCTTAATTTACATTAATCCCTTTAATAAGTCCTTCTCTTTTGTTTGAATGCTGAACTCCAACAGGATATTTTCAACTGCAGCTCTCAGTGATGTTTTGGTACTAAACTTTCTTTATCAGAGATACTTAATATAGCTTTTCAGAGCATGATTACCCCTGCATTCATTTTTCACTATTAATCAGTATTTTCTTTTTCTCATCTAACTTTGTTATTAATCTTAGGTCATGTCATTTCTTCCTTATTATGATTTCTTACTGTTTTGTTTCTTTAGATGTTTTCTCCTGTCTCTACCTCCTAAATGTTTATGTATACCAGCATTTACAGTCAAGAAATATTGAACAATACATTTAAAAATAACATTGAGAAAAGTATGCTCCTGAAACCAACATTCCCTTCTCCCACAGACTGGTACATATTTTCTGTTTCTTATACAAGGGTATACATAACTGTTACCTTTTGACCTAATACTTTATTACATGAGACTCCACAAAGCTGAATCAATTTCCAGAGTGGAACTCAATTTGCTTGACTCTCTAGAGAGTGACCATTCCACAAAATGTATCTAAGACTTTTCTACTGTAAGTGGAGAGAACCCAGTAACTCCAGAAGCCAATTCATCTCAATAAATGTTAATCTCTAGGGCAGATGGAACAATTCTTTCCCTGGCTGTGTTTTCTGTGTGCTCGAGTAATTATGATAATCAATTTGACCTCTTCCCCAATTGTGAAATTTTGATCTGAAAGATTACTGTCAAAACAGTGTAAACAAATGTCATAATGTCGCATTTTTATTTCCCTTATCTACTGGTTGTACATATTAGTATTTGATGAAATTTATTTATGTTCCGTATGACAAGACTTCAGAGACTTTCAGATATGCAAATAACAGAGCCAATCTATTTTATTAAGGTTATGAATCTCCTGAGCTTTGAATTTTATTTTATTTTTGACAGATCAGTTACTTGGTTAAATATTTATCTCTGTACTGAACTGGCCAAGCTGAAGTCTTGGGATTTGGTTTCTCTTGGCAAAACCACAGATGAAGACAAAGAGTTCTGTGAAAGATACGTTTATTGACAAAACATTTTCTCTTCAAGTAATGTCCTAAGAATGTTTTGTGTTTAACAGAAAACTTAATGTGAATAGTCTAATACACAAAGCAATAAGAGCTTTTTTGAATATCAACCACATTCTCATTATTTACTGATGAATGATTTGAATTAGCCTTGTAATTTTTCTACTTTTCTTTCTTCCATTATTCCTTTCAGCAACGACTTTGTTATCGTAAGTGCTTGTATTTATACTTAGTATTTAATTATCTAGGCAGCTTATAAAATAACTGTGCTTATTAGGAAATAGGCTGCATTATTTGAATCATTTCCTGAACTTCAGCAGGAAAAGAATTCAAGTTAAATAACAGCAACACATCTAAATGATACTCAAGAAGTAGAATTCAAAATGTATTGCTTTTCACTCCAGTCATAACAGCATTAAGATCTGATAAAAAAGCCCCTTAAAATCATCTGTAGCATATCCACTGAGCTGGGCTTGAATCAAGTAGCTGATGCAGAAGGGAAGAAATTAGGTAAAATCAAAGCTCTTCTGTCTGTACTTATTACGCTTGTTAAAAATACATAAATAGTAGTGAAGTCAAATTATATATAAACCTTGAATGAGCCACTTTTTTTAATGTTTACATTATGGAGCACTGGGGAAAAAAAAAAACAAAGCATCTGGAAGGTTATATTCCAGATACAGAAAATAATAGATCTGAGTTATAAAAATATACAATTTTAAAATGTAATTTGGTGAACAATAATTGCTATCCATGTTTACAATAGGCAAAGAAATCACAAGATAATTATTGTCCAATAAGAAAATTTCAAAAAACTCACAATTTTCAATAAATTTTTGAAGTAGTGAAAATGTAACTGTGAGAAATGCAATCAGTTAATAACCACCACGATGAATTTTTTAAAAGACGTTTTTACAATAAATGTTAGACAGTCCACACCAAACTTACACTAGAATCTCAAAATAAATTCATCAAATTTTATGTTGGTTTGGGGACTTATTTACAGGATGTCAACTCATTCCCTCAAAAATTCACTCTCCCAAGCTAACGGATAAGTAATAGAAACAGCAATAGTGTAATAGTAGGGAAAGAAAAAAGAAATAAGCACAGTCAAGTAAACCTGGCCTTGTTCAGACTGTAAGGAATTCTGATGTTACTACGCCCTTTTAGCCCTGGTATGTGTTTTGAATTTATCAAATGGGGTATTCAAGACTAAGGCTAAGATGACCTGTGTACTAAGGAACTAAAAAATCCGAAATCCAAAATCCTTATTTCAGTGTTAACTGCAGGAAAAACCAATTGTTTTTGAATCCTTCTTAAACCCTTGGGCTTCAATAAGAGACCAATGGAGTTTCCAGTTCTTTTTGTAAATAAGACTTAAACTATCATTCAAATGGTACAAATATATGTTTTTTTCTTTTAGGATTACTTTCCTTTTCCATTCTTCCAAGGTTAACTAAACCTTCCATTAAAAAAAAAACAACACTTTTTTCAGAATGGATATTCTTTACACTCTTTGTTGGTTTTTTTTTCCACTCAGGTAATGGTAGTACATTGGAAAAAAAAAACTATTAATAGTTTAAAGAAAATTTTGCTTAATGTGCAGTAAATAATTTGCAAACATGGCACTTCCACTCATTGTGTAAATATGTACCAAAGTTCTATTTATTCTGAGTAACATTTGCTAATGTAAATTAATGTAACACAAAGGTAGTTAGATTTTGGAGTCACTTCATTAGACTTTGGGGCCAGACCTATTTATGGAGGTCTGTAATTAACTTATTTGTGCCTGAGGTGACTGAAACAGTCCTTGAATTTTTCAGGGTACAATATCACCATTTTATCACATTAAACAGACAAATAGGGAGTGCAGAATATGGGTTAAGTTTAAAAATCCTATAGGTATTTTCAATTGCTTTTGTAAGACATTTTCTTAAAAGTACATTGTTTTAGTAATTGAGGGTACACTGACTGAACCTTTTTGTTTTTTTTCTGAACATAATGAAATTGCAACTTAAAACATGTATTGTGGTTTGGAACACCCATGATCAATGGAAAGTTCAGATATTTCCTTTCTCCCGAAAGTGGCAGGATTAAACTAATTTCTGGTAATGTATCACCATATAAAATGACAGAAATATCTATAAAATATAGATAAGCTGTATTTAAGACAAGGATGTTGATATTCTTAGATAAAAATATATTCTATGGGTTCAATATGAATATCATGCTTTTAGTCCTAGGTAAAGAAAAAGTTATTTGCCCTTAATGAGAATAATATGTCTGCTAATTTAATAATTATTAAAGTATATTCTAACAAGGCCTTCTAAAATACTGATATGTGGAGCCAGAAAAACTGGTTAAAAATTAATTGCCTTACCAAATGTAGTCTTGTTTATTGGTTTAAGATGTTACTGAAGTGTTTTATTTAAGCAGACATTGCTGAATCCTGAAAGGTTTGACATAAATCAGTTTCTTTCGTTGTCACATGCATTAACTTCTGGCAACACTTACAGAATTGTAATAGTACTGACCACCTGGATAAGACTTCTACAGATTGCCTAGTCCACCTAACCTACTGATAGCATGATGAAGTATGACAGGCATCCCAGGAGTGGATTCAGCTAAGTTTTTAGTATCTCCAAGGATGGTGACTCTACAGTGCATCTGGACATCCAGAACTAGACCCACGCACCCTGGACAGGTTTCTCTTACATTTAAATAAAATATCCTGGTTTCAGTTTGTGCCTACTGACTTTTCTCTTTTTCCTGAGCAACAAGGAGGAAGACTTAAAAACACTGACAAGATTCCCGTCTAGCCCAAATACGCAATGCCTTATTCTTATGAGCAAACAGACAAAAATTTCTAACTAGAATTTGGGGTGGAGGGAGATATATTTAGCTGGATTTGTTATTGATATATCTTCAGGAAAGTTTTTAAGACAGACAAACTGATCTGAATCACAAATTATACTATTAAAAATAAATATTTGCAGTTATACTTGCAGAGGGAGGTGTGGTGCTGGAACAGGTTGCCCAGTGTTGTGGTTGATGCCCTGTCCCTGAACGCTTTTAAGGTGAGGCTGGATAAGGCCATGGGCAACATGATCCAGCTGTGGTGTCCCTGTTCATTGCAGGGGAGTTGGACTAGATGGCCTTCCGAGGTCCCTTCCAACTCTAAGGATTCTGTGAAAACTAAATGTTTTTATTTTACTATATATGTACAAATATTTTATTTCTGACATCTTGTTGACTGTACTAGCTGTTAGTTTACAGGATCAAAAATGTGTTACTTTTGATGCATTTCTGTTTATTTGTAAGTGTGACACCATACTCTAACAGTTCTTGAGATCTCAGGAAATATGCCAAGATTAAAGATACGTAGTTCGAAATATTTAAATGCTGAAATAGCTGATATCTCAGATGGAAAAGCTTTTCTAAGAAGGTTCTGACTGGCGGGTTTCAGTTCATCATTCATTTGGATTCACTTTATGTAAAGACAATGTTGGAGATGAACAAGGATATGGCAACATTGATTGATTTGCACTTTGCCTCTGATGCCCAGGGCAGCCCTTGGTATTTGTTCTGAATCCCACCTTGATTAGACCTTGCTGTTGGGCAGCAGGATTGTCCACATGCTCCTAAACTACCTGATCCAAGATACAAAGTGCTATCCAGTTCTGTGTTGGGAAGGTGGAACTGCTGCTGCAGAGGAAAGGTCACCAAATGCTTCAATGTTGTTTAAAGAATGTTAGTAGTGAATATGCATGTGACTACAAATTATTTTCTCCTTTCTTGGCTGCAGGGGGAACTCTGCTCCTGAATTCTTACCATTTTTTTTCAGAGAAGCCCACAGACTGGAGGATGTAGAATCATGCCCACTGAAAATGTTGCCAAAAGAAAGGAGCCAATTCTTTCAGAAACATTAGGATTCAGGGATGAGAAATTAAGGGCTTTGGCAGTGTTGCTTTCTCATTCAATGAGACATTCTTCTAAGTGATATCCAGGCTTAGCATTGTTTTTGATCTTTATTCATAAAATGAAACAAAGTATTTTCTTTCTTCTTTTGTACAATATGAAGAATAAATTTCAATTACCATGTTTTTTCTAAGACTAAATACTGTGATAAATTTCTATTCTATGCTTCCAAGCATGTTACGTGTTTGTCTGTGATGCTTTCAATAAAAAAACCCACATTTGAATCAGAGCATATATCTGTAAATAAAGAGCCTAAATGTTATAGGTATATAATCACACATTTCCATGAAGCAGTGTCAAGTTGAGTGAATTTTTTATTTTGTTATTTTTGAAGCTTTCTTTAAAGCATGTTTCTAAACAGCTTCTGTTAATGTCAGATCAATAGAAATGATAAAAATTGTTCCAAATTAGGAACAGTAAATACTAATGGAGCTTCCAATTGGTATGTTGAAGAAATCACTGGGCTGTGCATCTTGTGGTTGTTCCAATTGCCTACACTCTTATTGATTTATTTATGTGAAGATTTATTTAATGATTTATTAAGTTAGGAATTGCCATTTTCTCTTCCACCTGAAGTTTGAGTTCAGCTTGCTGAAAGTCTCTTCTGAACTTGGATAAGAATTTAAACTCAGAAATATGTTTGTCTGAATCATGCTAACCTGTACGTTTGGGTATATTTGTTTGTGTTTTAACTCAAAATATGACTTTTATCTTCTTCAGCAAGAAAGTTGAATCAGAATACTCTAACAGTTATAGGCCTCATGTCATGTTGCTCTAAAATTTGATATCAGAAGTGAAAATATAGTAGGTACTTATAACTCAGTGTATAGTATTTTAAGAAACCTTTATTATGTGATTAGGAATATGTGTTTTCAGGCTGACATAGCCTGAGTGCAAGGACAGGGAGTGCATCTAAACCTCTGCTGTGATTCTTATTGCCTGTTTGGACCTCTGCTGCTGTATGGTATCTTAATGAATACTGGAGATTCACTTCTAGTCATTCAACTCTTTCTTTAACAACTTTACTTAAGAGAATCTGTATCAAAGATTTCTTTTAAAAGCCAAATCAGAAAATCCAGTATGCCTCTTCCAGCTGTCTTTTTTGTCAAGATACTGTAAAAAAAAAAAAAATCATAAGTAGAAGCTTCACAGTGTTTTTTTATGTTGACTTTGTTATTATGCTGTATGGACAGAAATCATTATAATTTTAAGCAAATATTCTGTACTGCAATGTATACCAAGCAGTTCTGCTCAGAATCATGCATTTTCCTTAAGATAGTTTTTGTTGTATTTGCTGCCCTACAGTTTTGCTATAGAGATTTTAAAGTGATATTATGTCATTTTGAGAGCTATTTTTTTCATATATGGTTTTGGATCCTCGTGCTATCTCCCTCTCTGTCTTTCTCAAGTATCTTAACTTCTTTTAGAAGAAAGAGGCAATGTGTTTTTTGAGCATCCTGGAATGGTAGTAATGATATTCAGTGGGTACTGAAATAAATCCCTAATCCTGGTTTCTAGAAGACGTAATCAATCATCAAATTAACTACCAATCATACTCCAAACTGTATCTGTTTGTAGTTGGAAACTGCAATTTTCTAGATTGTGGTTGAGAAAAGTTACAGTAATTAATTTAACAAGCATTAGTTCTTTATATTGGCAGGAAAAGTAATCCAATTTTTAAAAAATGTTATCTTAGTAAACAAGTATATACCTTAGTAAACAAGGTAGTGTAATGTGATCAATATAGAAACACACAAACTTTTATGATCTGAAGCATATCATTTCCATAATCCTAAATATATAGTTGCAGAATGTTATGCTAGGCTCTGAAAATCATCAGTTTGAGCAAGAAGTGTTTCATTTATGTATTTGTGCCAGGAAACTGGGGTCCATTCCTGTGTTTTTTTATACTTGTTGCTCTTTTCAGAATGATCTCAAGGTTTGGTATTTCAGTCCACGAGTCAAGCTGTTGTTCATAGGTAAGAAAGAGGATTTTGAATTTACTTTCTACTTCATATGAACCCATAGAGTGAATTTTAACTTTGTTCTGTATTCCCACTTAAACTTATAATTACTGTTAATGGCTTTAGTAAATATTTGTTTCAGTGGTTATGTATTGTCACATAAGGCAAAAAGCTAAATATCTTTATGGATTTTGATCACTGAAATGAAAATGTAGTAGTTGTACTGTTCAATGACAACTAAGATTTCTGATTTTAAATTCTAAAAACGCATATACATGACTGATTAAAAACATTTTCAATATGCACCACTTGTCCTGTATCCATATGACATTTTCTATTAAAAATGCCACTTCCATTTTTATTTTAACTGGTTGATGATCTTTAGTCCAAGTATTCTGATTATAATGAATGGTCCTTCTTTAAATGAAAATTTACTCTTATCATACAGATTCATACTATTATTACTTTGTGTTTAAATAATTTCTTAACATCAAGAATATTAAATGAATGCATAATTGATATAGAAAACTTTATTTTTTTCCATCTAGTCAAAGTTATTTTGTAAGTTTTTTCAGAAGTGTTCCTAGCTGTGCTGGAAAAGAGTTTGCTGCTTTGAACTACTAGAGAAATACAATAAGAAAATGTTGCAGAAGCTTCTCTCAGTTGTTCATTTTGGAATGCTACTGATTTATTAAAAATGAAAATTAGAAGTTCTGGACTGTCTGAATACTCCCCAGATGCTAAAACCGCTTAGAAGTCATCAAATATTTAAAGTACAATAGTTTTGTAGACAATATTCTAAGCATTATGTTAGACAAGCTATAATGTACAAGTTCATTGCTTAATATTATGGCTGTCCTGTTGCAAGTAAATGATGCATAAGTAGAGATTTCTGTTCTGTCTTCTCCTTAAATGTACAGGCAGGTTACAATCAGATTCCTCCAAAGTTTTCTCTAGATAAGCAAGTCCAGTTTCCTCAGGCTCCTCTGTCAGGATGAATGCTTCAGACCCCAATTATCAGGGTGGCCCTCTGGAGTTTACCAATGTTTTTCTTGTTAATTGAACCCATGTTTTCCTACAAATACCCATACCTACACATAGTACTTAAGTATAGGCTTGTGTGAGCCAAGTAACAAGTGGAGTACCCCTGGACCCAGTACTGGGTCCAATTCTGTTCAACATCCTCATTAATGTCCTGGATGATGGGGGAAAGTGTGTGCTCAGTAAATTCATGGATCACCCAAAACTGAGGGGAATGGCTTATTTGGCAGAGGGCTGCATATCTATCCAGAGGGACCTTGATAGGCTGGAGAGATGAGCTGACAAAAATCTCAGAAGGGAGGAGTGCAGAGTGCTACACCTGGGGATTAATAACAGCAAGTACCACAATGTTCTAGGGACTGCTGTGCAGAAAAGGGCCTGAGGGTTTTGGTATACGCTAAGTTAAATATGACACAGCAGAATGTCTTTGCTGCTGAAATGGCTAATAGTATTCATGAATGCATTAGGCAAAGTACCACCTGTGGGTCAAAAGCTGTGATCCTATGTAGCATTAATTAACTTCATTTGGAGCGCTATGTACAGTTCTAGACTCCCCAGTATGAGAGAGACACGTGTATACTGGAAAGAGTCTAACAGAGGGCCACCAAGAAGATGGTAAAGTGACTGGAGAATTTCTCCTTTGAGAAGAGGCTGAGAAACCTGGAGATGTTTAGCCTGGAGAAGAGGAAGCTCAAATGTGATATTATCAATGTTTATAAATACTAATTGAGAAGGTGAGAAGAAGATAGACTCAGAATCTTTTCAGTGGTGTCCAGTGCTAGGATAAGAGGCAATAGACATGTGATGGAATACAAGAAGTTCTGTCTAAACAGTAGGAAGCACTGAGTATGACTGAGTATCTCCCTTCCTGGAGATCTTGAAGCAAAATCATACCAAACCATAAATTTGCGGAACACAGTATCAAAATACACAGCAGAGAACGAAAAAATCTCATTATGCATCCACTGCTAAACAAAAAGTATTTCTTGTCTCTGAATATGTCTGGGTGGAAAATCATTATCTGCACTATTCCCTGATGAAATAAGAACTTGACAGAAGGAAAAACACTACAAATAAAACATTTGTCTTTCATCAGTCAATTTGAAAATTCCAGGAGGACTGAAGTGAGTTTAAGTATATATCTAATGAGTATTCTTCATTTTTAAGGGAAAAAAAGAATATTCTTTTTTTTTTAGGCAATCTTTGGTATCGTAGTCAATTTGTTAAATTAATCTTCAGCTTTTTGCAGGGTTGGGATGTGGGAGAAACTGATCACATTTCACTCTGAAAAAGGGAACTTTCTTCTTTTTTTTTAAAATCAATTAAAGGAATGAAATATAGTGAATACTACGTTCTTTATTCTCTTAACCTCGTCTCATTTAATGTTATTAGTAAAGGAAAATGTAACAATTAGTGTAGAACAGCTGCTGTCAGGAGTTAGGAAAGAAATCAAATGAAGGAATCTTGAATCCTTAAAGGAATTTTGATTAATGCACCAAACAGAATCAAACACAACTTTTAAATTCAGAATCATCTTTGTTGATTACCAGCTCTTAATATCTTCTTCAATTTACTGGTTTTTATTAATCTAACTAATCTCCCATCTTCTCAATGCCAACGACAGGAGAGTATTATTTTCTTGCCTCTCCTAAGAAACCAATCTAAAGTCATAGTTAGGTCTCCGTCCAACTGGAACATTATTTGCAAAATATTCTTTCATTACAATTTTGTTTCCATAATTATTGGACCCTAATTTAATTTTATCTTTTCAGGAAGTTTCTATGATTAAAATAAAAATATTTACTTTTCTTATACAAGATGATCTTCGCTCTTATTCAGGATCTACTGACAATTCATATGTATTGTAATATTCATCAAACATCAGATATTTTTGAGCTTGAATACTGTGGATTTTGTCTTTATTTGACTGATAATTTAACTTTTCTGTTGAAAAGCCATGAAGGGAGGCTGAATATTTTATGAGAGCTTGTAAAGAACAGTAAAAATAACATAATTGTAGGAATCTTAAAGATAATAATAAACTCTGGAGGTCTGAATGCTGCATCTAATGTTGAGGTAAACAGAATGATATGGGCTAACATCATTAAAAATGAATTGATGTTACTCAACTTTTTGCTAACATAAGAGTAGTCTTATATTCCTTTTCTCTATCATTTTGAATTTTGACTATACATGTAACAATTTTGTATTTGAAATACGTAGCATTAGGTAATTCTTCAAATCAAATGGTGAAAGTTGTACTGATTTTAATGCAAATGGTTTCGTTCCAAATCTGATGAAATACCAAATCAGGCAGCAATTAACAAAAAATAGGGGTGAGATATGGCAGAATTGCTTTAATTAAAATTGGGATGATGGGCAAAATGATGGGCAATTAATGCGTTCTGCTTTCTTAATCTATTAAACATAGAACATTTTTACTTTTTTTACACTTAATTCTTTTGGAAAAAAAAATTGAACTTAAAATCAGATTGAATACAGAATTTTAGTACACTTGATGGGGGAAAGAGCTTTTATAGCATTTTGCCAACAAAAGATGTCAGTAACTTCACCCGAAAATAATAGACCCTTTAATGTTTTCCTGTAGAAAATAGGGAAATTTCCCTACAGTTAGAATCTGCATTAGTATTGTGGTCAGTACAAATAAGTATCTTATTCCCTAAACTTGTTTTCTGCAAATTACAGATTATGGCATCAGAGGGTATTTGAGGTTGATAGTGAACTACATTAGAAAAAAAGGTAGGAACGGAGGAAAGCTCTGCAGACTTGCTCCCATAATCTTTGTCTTAGCACTTCTTTTAATAAAGGGGAAATAACACAATATAGTTCAGGGAGTATACCATATCAAATGACTGAGTAATTTGGCATAAAGGACATGAAAAGTAAAACTTCTGATTTTTTTTTTACTGTTTCAGTCCAATATTGAATGTAGTCACACTATATTTTTTCCAAGCAGAATTAAACACCTAGTTGACTTAAATTGAGACATGGTTGTTCCTAAGGCAAACACTTTGCATGGTAGGAATAGTATTAATCATTGCAACCAGGGAAATGAAAGGAACTCTCATGTAACTTGTAGCTTCTTTAATTGTATTTCAAGTCTATGTTCCTTACTGCAATGCAGTGCAGAGCTAGATACCACTGTCACCGAAAATGTGCTTTTTTTTTTTGTCATACAGTCTACTGTAGTAAGTTGACTCTTATGAAAGCAAAACTTATTGGAATTTTCATCCAACTGCAGATATGCTGTTCTTGATAGTTAAGTGCAGTCTTTTGGCATCAATTCAGAAGTTTCTTCTCTGAATCTTTGTGTTTAATAGAGGCATATTCTTAATGTAAATTGTCCAGATTTACACCAGTTCTACCCAAAGTTACTGAGGCTTTTTAAGTCTGATCTTTGACACTTCTCAACATGCTCATTAATAATAAAGTCATGTGAGAATAAGAAATAATATGAAGAGAAGAGATCTTAAAAGGAAAAAAATCACACTGGGGGGGGAGGGGGGGGGAAATCCTGCAGTTTATTGCAAATTCTTAACTGACTTCTAAAATTTTCCTGGTCTGGATTTTTAATTGTTACATCCTATCATTAAAGTCGTTTCTCCCTTTGTGAAGTGCTGATACATAGTTAATCTGGTAGGTATATCACATTTTAGTATCAAACACATTTACCTTGCCATGTGGCAAAGTAGAAAGAAGATATGATATTTTATCTTCTCCTACTGAAATGGAGGTTATTTGAAGTATCCTGATTACTTTTTCTATCCTGCTTCCACACCAGAACATGTCAATTTAAATCCTCAGTAGATAAGCTCCTGGATTCTATGCACTTTATCAAACAGTTCTTTGTCTTAGGCAAGAAATAATAGATGCTGTGTGATTTAATTTCACTAGATATACCATCATTAAATTGAATAAAAATAAGTAAAAAATCTGTTAACCTCATGGTAAATATAGACATTTCCTGTCTGCAGTCTAGCTCAGCAGACCTTGAATGTCTTAATAGAAAACATATTCTAGTTTAAACAGAGTTTAGTATTTTGAGCTTTTGCATACATTATGATTCCTTGTATCATCACAGTCCTATCACTTCTTCACTAATATTATCCTGGTTGTTATTTTGACCTGACAGGTCTCTTACTGCACAGTAGTGATGTAAATTACTGCACAAAAATTAGCATACTTGAGAGTTTGCCTGTATTTCCACTTGTCTTCTTTATTCTGCTACTACTTATACATCCAAAGTCAAGAACATTTTCTCAAACTGGTATTTCACAGAGATGATCGGTTATTTAGGCAAGACTAGGCAGGAGTAGAAAACACAGGATCTTAAACTCCTTTCCCTATTCTTTCTTTCTCCTTTCATTAAATGAAAACAGGTGGTTTTATTTTAGAAATTAAGATCATTAGAATGTTTTGTAGCATTCAAACACTGGTTTTCCCAGTGGTTTGTTTTATTGACTCACTCATATCACAGATTAATTTCAGATTAACTCCCAAAATATATCATGTTACGCTGAATGCTGAAATGCTGCATCACGCCCTAGCAGCTGGCACACAACTAAATAATTTCCTTTTTCTTCACTTCTCACTCCAAGTTGAAGCAGGTAAAATTACTAATTCATTCACAAAAATGAATGTTACTGTTTTCAAAAAGACATCCAGTCATATTCATGGCATTGTAAAATGGATGGTGGATTTAAAAAAAAAAAAAGCAAGTTAAAGAACAGGAAATTCGGGGGCAAGAGGCAGGAATTTTATTTTTAGCAAGAAACACATTAGTCCTTTCATTTAGTACATTTCTGGAAGATACTGAAGTATGATATCACTATATGTAAAAGAAGAATCAGAACAGAGTTCACATAGAAACTCACCTATACTGGCATGTAAAGTCCTCTTCCATACTCACTCTTCATGTTGGAATATGTCTTCAACATGGAGAATTTCCTTCACCTACTGTGATTCCTGGGTGATAGATCTAGAATTATTCTGTTTACTCTGTATTTCTCAGGATTTCAAAGAGTGGTAGTGATCTAATATCAACATAAATGATTTGAAATATGGTTAAAAGATTCATTGTATAGATCAGCATTCTAAGCTAGATGATAAAACCTCAGAACAATTACAAGAAAGCACAGGTCCCATTTCAGTCTACTGACTCAAGTAATTGCAAAGGCATCATAAAGAGTGTATCATCCCTCTTCTCCCCTCAGTTAGCTCAGGCTTGTTGGAGCATAAATTTATTCTGAATACATGGTGGAAATTTTTTAAGTGTTATCAATATTAGATTCACACATCACTGAAAGTGAGAATGTGTTGGTTATCTTCAGTTACTTATCAGGCTATGCCTCGCAATTTATATGTTTATTAAAATATAAATATCAAAATTTGCAGGAAGGTTTAATTAATTTAAGACATTTTCTCAGGTAACCTGTTGTTAGCATATCTAGGCAGAGCAGACAAACATTTAATGAAAGTACTGAGATACACTTAGAAATAATACTAAGAAAGCAATCTACTGCTGAGAATTCATTTCTCTTGTATCAAATAATGCATGTAAATTTAATAATTTTTTCTAATGGATCTCGGTTGAGTAGAAATTAATTGTTTAATGTAATAGCAATTTATTATAAAGCAGTGTTGTCTTGGGTTACAGCAACATTCCTCTTGTATCATCCAACCAATCCAAGAATAACCTCATAAGGAAAAATACATTATAGCTGATCAAAGAATCACTATTATCAGTGCGTAAAATGCAATTTCTTTGTGAATAAAATATTAGCTTAGATTTCATTGCTATCAGCTTTTAGTTAGAACTGCTCTCATCATACATGTATTCAATACTTAAACTTCCTTCCCATATCAGTATCCTGCTCACAGATTTTGACAGAATTACAGATATGCATGTAAGATTCCAGATCACACAAGACGTCATGCTTAACTAATTAGTTATAAAAAATAAGCTAAATTCATTGTCAGCTCTAATACTTTTTGAATACACTGTTCTTAGTCATGTTCTTTTCTAATAACAACTTATATATATACCGTATATATAATAGTATAATATATGTTTGAGTATATGTATACTATATAGTATATTTTCCTTTTCATTCTCTTTATATAAATTTATTTTATGCAAACTGGTTTGTTTCTGCAAGGAGGGAGTCAACTTTCTTCATAGCAGCTGGTATGGTGCTTGAACAATACACTTTGGATTTCTGACGAAAACAGCATCGATCATGCAAAGTTATGCACAATTATTCAAAGAACCCTTGTCATATAAAAAATACATCTGTAGATATTGTGTTTGTTTTCCCCAAAAATCCTTAAATATTATGGAGCTCTGCTTTTCTGGAAATGGCTGAACACTTTACTTCTGATGCAAAGAGATTATTAAATCCTTTATTTCACTTTGCTTGTGTGCACACATTTTGCTATATTTACTAAGTTATCTTTACCTAAACCCATGAATTTTCTTGCTTTTACTCTTCCAATTCTCTCCCCCTTCTCATGGAGTGAGTGAGCAAATGGCTGCATGCGGTTTAGATTCCTGTCAATGTTAAACCAAAATGATAAGTAAGTTTGAACTATGAAATCAATCTAAAGCACTGCAATGCTGCTTGTTAGCTGGTTCATAGATACTTAAATTTTGCTTGACTTAAATTTTGGTAAATGACTCTTCAGTGTCTGAGAAAATAACGTGTCCATTTAAAATATAATAAATCCTCGCCCATAGAGCATGGGAATAAAGGGCATAGATTTCTCAAGGATAATCTCGTCTATATTTTCTGTGGTTGAGAGTAAACTGAAATTTTTACATATTTGCATGAAGTATTATTCTTGTTTTTGAGAACACTTCAATTTGTGTAATTTTCTGTCTCTCTGCCAGTCAAATATTATTGATGCGGATAAAGTGAGCCCAAACCAACATGAACTTTCTTTTTATGTTGGTTGCACTGAAAGTAATGCTTCCTATTTATTTACATGGAAACTAAAACAGATATGAAGAACATAACAACACAATTTAATAAAGCAAATTCTCAGTTACAAAACACTGTTTTTCAACATGGTTGAAAAACCATTAGTTAGGCATTTTAGCCAACAATGAACAAGGTAACCCACTGTTTCATAGCTGCTGTGACAGCATCATTGCTAGAAAAATGTTGCTTGTGCATCTTTCATCATAGATTGAAATCAGAAGGCACTAAATCCAAAATATATGGTAGGTGTGGTAGAATGTTCTAGCCAAGGTTAGCAAGGTGCTCCACAGTCTCCAAAGTGGTACTGAGCCTGGAGCTATCATATTGCAAGAGATGTTGTCTACTTCTCTGCCCTGACCCTGGAATTTTGACTTTCAACTTAGTCAGCATCATGATGTAGCTGTCAAATTTTACTTTTTGTTCAGGTTACAAGAAATCCAAAAGGATTGCCCCTTTCCTATCCCAACTGACAGTGCATGTCACTTTACTCACTGAGGGCATCTTGAACTTTCTCTCTGTTAGGGAATTCACTTGTTGCCACTCCATGGACTACCATGTTGACTTTGGTTTGTAGTGCTGAGACTACAACTTCTTACCAGTAACGTCGAATTCCAGGAAACTGTCACCTTCAGCCTTGTATTGGTTCAAACTCGCATACAGTGCTCTGTCTGGAAACCATGTGGGGTAAACTTAATGGTATTACAATGCTGCCACTATTGTTTCCAGTGCACTGAAGCTGATATTTAGCTCTGCACACAGTTCCCTGGTCACAATCTGTCAGTTCATATGGATGAAGCTGATCAAGATGCTCTTCATTTCATGGTATGACAGCTGTGCAATGCCATCCAGAACATGGCTCATCTTTCACGTCAGTGTCATCTTTGCAGAAATGTACTGCCAAACACCTGACCATGCTCACATCCACCTTTTGATCTCCATAAACATTCAGCAAGTGTCAATGAATGTCAATAGGTGCAAAGTTTTTTTCCACAGAGGAATTCCACACCTTTCCTTCATACTTTTTTCTATGTCAGATGCCATTTTATCAGGCTGCCCCTCTTCTGTCCTCTGTCATTTGGCAACAAAATATACGGGAATATTGGTGGGAAGGTTCAACCTCTACTGCCAAACCACCCACACAATAAAATAGAAGATATTACTTTCAGAGCAGCCCTCATAGTACTGAAAATTGCTTATTAAAAAGTAGATTGTAGGTTCTGATACAGATAAGAAAGATAAATGCTGAAAGGGAAAGAGACCAGAAATAATTTTATCTGAAAATCTAACAGCGTTATGTTTACAAGTTTTTCAGTCTTGAAAGTGTAAATGGTAGAGCCTATGTCAAAACCAGAAATTATTTCGTGATAGTGAAATGTCAGGAATGAATTGGAAATAGAAAACTCATTATTTATATAAGAGTATAAAATCACAAAAAAATTTTAAAAAAATCACTGAACTTCAGCATAAACTTTTGCTCTCAGATTGACTTTTCCATAGTAACAAAGCTTTTTTACTGCTGCAAAAGCTGAATCAATCTCTGAAGGACACAACTGAACTAACAAAACAAACTTTTAATGCAATCTTGAAATAATTTTTTGTGGAATTTTATGTACATTTTTGTTTTTTGCTGCAGGAAATGCTCCTTAACAAGGAATCAACCTCCTGTTTCCTAGAGAATTTTACAATTGTTGACAAACAAAAAACCTGAGAATTCTAATATGCTTTTTTTTATAGGTATGAAAGGTCACTTTTCTGTGTCAATGAAGCTGATCTCTGCTTTCTACACAATGTCAGACCTTGGTGGAGTGAAATGGATAGAAGCAAAGGAACTCTGCCATCAAGAGAAAAGACGTGTCTTTATAGATATGAAACCCAGCCAGTGGTTCAACCTGAAGGATTGTGGAGAAACTAGGGAGGAGGGTTGGTTTTTGTTTGTTTGTTTGTTTGTTTTTTGTTTTGTTTTGTCCTTCATTTTATATATTTTTTTCCTCATGATTCCATTTTTTCTTAGCAAACCTCTTCCTTCCTATTTTTCCCTAGTCTCACTTCACTGCAGTTGCAAACCACACCACTATCCAACGTCAGCATGCATTCCATTCACCTTGTAACAAAATAGTATGTGCTTCAATAATTGTACCATATTCCCTGCAGACCAGTAGATATGCTCACCAGCTTTTTATGTACTTTAAGAGACCATGAGAGAAGTTGGAATGGAAAAAGGGCAGGAGTTCTGCACAGCATTTCTCAGTTTTTAGGAAAGCCTGTGAAAAATAATTAAAAGTCACCCAAAACACAGTTACTCTCCATGCACAGAATTAGAAAGGTATTGAAAATAACTGTCAGTAATGTTAACATACAAGTATCTTAGGCAATTAAAAGCAAATATTATTTAAAGAGCAAGTATTATTTAAAATGCAAAAAAATTGAATGTTCCATTAAATTACGTGCACATGTAATTTTTCCTTATACTTTTACATGTAAAGAAAGAAGAAAAGTTCTGTTCTTCCTTCTCTCTCTGTTCTTTAATTTGTGATTTCTCTTCTCTTTTCTTCTTCCCTCTCTTTCTAGAGAATTCTGAAGCAAACAGGACTTTGTGACTGCAACTGAGCTTACTGCACAGTACAATAATACCACAAATCAATTTCTGTGTTCTCTCCATCATGGATAGGCAGGGGGGTTTCGTAGCAGTTATAACTTGCTGCAACGTTTATTGTGGAAAAGAAAAAAAAAAAAAGAGGAAAATAATACATTTGTGACTAGGACAAGTGCAACAATGGATATCTCATCATTTATTTAATACATTTTGCAGTACCTTTCAAAATAAAATCTAATATATATATTTTCCCTAAGATCTCTGAATGTCTCAGAGCTGTTGAAGAGCTAACAATCATTCAGTTTTTGGAGAAGCTGTGGAATAAAGTAAAGCCAGCAAAATAATTCCAGACAAATAATTCTGATGCCTGGGAGTGAAAAAGGTAGCAAATAAGATAGCGATGGAGTTCACTGCAGGATGTAACAGTAACAGTGATTCTAGCCAAAGCCAGTGGTGTTTTACGGTAATTGCTGTTAGATTATCTAATATATACTCTTCTACTATAGTGTAGCCTTTGGTAAAGCCTGGCTATCACCTGACTTGCTTTAACCCTCTGAATCACAAAAATGTGCAATTTTAGAAGTGACATTACTGATCTATTTGCAGAACACATCACCTTCCACTTGCTACATTGCTTGGGAGGGGGATCCATCAAAAAAGAAGCTTCTGAACAGACGTAAGGAGATTTTCTTTCTGCTCACTGGCCTCTTTTCATCTTCTCTTCTTATGTTTCAGTAGGTATTTTTCCCACTTCTAGGCTTCATACTATAGCAGTGGTGCTGAATGCTGATGAGGTTCTGCTTAATGCAGCTTCAGGCAATGCAGTACTTCTGATAGCAGACTAAGCTTTCTATAGTCAGAGTATTCACCATGGCTTTTAAAGAAACTCCAATTAGTGAGCACCTAAACATAAAAGCTAAAGGAAGAAAATATTTAATAAGCACTTAAAAGGAAAACTGATGAGGCAAAAATACTAACATAGTGTGATCACGTATATGAGGCATATGAGCAGTCTAAAAACTGTATCTAAGGTTAATGTTTATTTTCTTTCATTTTAATGGCAATTTTTTCTTGGATATCTCTGCTCTTTCTTTTCTTCCCCCTAAGTAATTATGCTTAATCTATCCTGCATTTACTTGCAATCTGTACTGTAACTGTATATTTCAGATTAAAAATTCAAATTACTCATTAATCCAGTAGTGCCATCAGGAACCACACAGAAGTGTGTGGTCCAGTGCTGAATAGCTCTAAAAACAATTAGACAGATTTTGACAAGCACAAATGGTATTTAAATTATAAATGGTTAGATCCTGCTAGGATTAAATCAAACCTGTTTGAAAAGCCATGTTTTTAATATAGATCATATTGTCAGGAATGATATTTTGGAAGTTTGTTCTTTCTTAAACATTTATAAATATTGATTATTGCAGACAGTACACTTTCAAAATACAGAACTGATTATTTACACTATACAGAACCAAAATGAAAGTCATTTCTGAAATCTTTCAAATTGAAGCACTCCAAAGCATCCCAATATTTTGCATCAGAATACAAATACAGATCTGAATTTTGGAGCTCGAATTTGGGTTTTTTGAGAAGGAAATATCTCTCTTTACAAGGAAAGAGATTTTAAGGGAGAACTATCAATCTAATAATTAAATGAAGTTTAGCATATATAAGATGTAATGAACGTACATAAGAACATTACATGAGCTTTCTTTCTAAACTAAATGAAGAAAGACATAAATGGAAACAAAAATTGGTGCAGTTCAAATAACATTTCCACATAAACATGAATTATAAACTTCTATCAGGTGCAGGTCCAGACCTACCCAAATTCAAAATGGAAAAAAAATCATTTTCGGTAGTTTGAGCTGTAAATATTTTCAAGCAGAATCAGAATTTTAGCTTTTGACCCATGACTGACCTGCATGTTATTGTAAACCTACATAAGGACCCCTCAGGTGATGCCATTATAGCAAGTGAATCTTTTGATTGAATAAGTCAGTCATATGCCTCTTGCAGAGGTAGCAATCAAATTTCATGCCATCTGGTTTAGTATAAACAAATACAGACAAGGAACAACATCATATTTAGACACATTTCTCTGACAATCAGAAGGGTGATGGAATTCAAACAGATTGTTAAAACTAATCTGAAATTGCAAAACTGATTTCAGTTGGATAAAAAGAATACTTAGAAATTAGATCTCAAGGGAAATTTATTTCTGCATCCCTGATTATATGAAGACTTTGCACATACGCTCATCTTCACTTGTGTAAAAATGCCAGCTGCAGTCAAAAGAATAATTCACAAATATGGCCTTTTGAACACATGCACTACAGTTGTCAGCACAGAAACATCTGTAAAATTGCGCCGAACAATTCACTTGTTACATGGTTACTACTGCAGGGAAAATGACATTCTATCCAATTGAATAGATTATTTATGAAAAATAAGGTGATGGATAGCTGAGTATTCTGCCTGAATCTATTCCATGGGATAAATCTCACCTGGCTTGTTAATGTGGTGAAAGCTATGAATCTCATTATTTTAAGCTCTGACTGCTGGACACAAGTTTTACCACAACAACTGCCATGAGAAATATGTATGTATTATATATATATATAGAGAGAGAGTACTAAAATCCGAAACTCCTACCTTGAGGCAAGCTCACAGCAGTCATCTGTTCTTGACAGTTTTTCTCAATAGCTACCGTGGGTTTAGAGCACCTCTTTGTGGTATTTTAGTAAGATGTTACCTACCAAAAGAAAGCACAGGAGAATGTGTTTCTTACATAAATGCAGACAGGAACCTAAAGGATAAAATAAAACTAGGAGAAATAAATGGAGATTCATCACTAACAAAATGCTAGGAAATATTAATGCAATTCTTAAACAAGTAATGGGAGAGTAATAATAAGTAGAAGAAAAGGAACAGCTTTCCTGTCATTCCTCTGTTTATTTTGCTGTAGTACATAAAAGTCAATGTACCACAATGTACCACAAAAATCTACTAGAAGCATTCTTATGGTAGAAATGATAATAATGATGGAGGATATTCTTGCTTTAAGAATACTTATTACATGCATCTCAAAAGTTATAGGGAATAATATTATCTGTAATCAGGGTGAAACTGGCTAAATACAGTTGTATAGATTTCATTTCTAAATAGATTTCATTCAATTTTTTTTTTCACTCATAGAGGTAGGCAAAAGAAAGCACGAATCAGGCTGGGAAGAAAGAGTGAACATCTTGCCTTCTCACAAGGGACAAGAATTTCCTAGATTTTGAAGCACATCAGCTTCAAGGCAGCACAATTCTGGGATTTAAAGGTGAGATGTTCAGGTAGCAATGTCTGTGCAGCATTTCAAGAACTTATATTTAGTTGTGCTGTACAAAAGCAGCAGTTATTTTTGAATCAGTGATATATTTGAACAGTGTTCTGTTATGGAAATTAGCATGGAAATAAGATGGAGTTCTAGTGAACTTGTGTAACTTATTTTTAAGAGTGTTTTTCCAGGGGAGAATTTCCTATAGTTAATTGCTGTCAAACATCTCCTTCAAAATAAATTATATAGAGACCTAACAAATTCAGTTAATAGAAGGGAATACAAAGTTAAAAAGAGTATATAAGCTCTTGTATCTATAGCCAAATTATAGCATCAGTATGAAAGATGTCCCTAGTACTGCAGTCAGAGAATTGACACTGGCTATTTCTCTGGCAAAACAAAATTTGGAAGGAGATTATGCCTGTTTACAGTCATTCACCCATCAAGTATTGATTTTGCTTTAGATATTCTAATATGAACAATGTAAGAAAAAATTTTGGATGTAAGAACTCTCTGTCCTTGCGCTGGTAGGACCCAGGGGAGTTTTCTATTTCATGCATGCTAGCTAATAAACCAGTTCTTAGAAGCAGGACTTTTTTACATCGTGAAATATTCACACTGGATATTCAAGAACATTTCAATATAGATGAACATTTATCATTTCTTAATCTTAAAACCCCCTAATTGCACATTGACCAGCATTTATGTATCATGCCTTTGTTATTATGTCAAGTCAGTCTTAAGACTTTTTTTCCTGTTACAGCAGAGGCCACTCCTGTGAGGATTATAGCATATGACAAATATGGAGAGATAAGAAATTTTTGTTTTTATTCTAAAGCTTAAGTCAGCTTTCCTGCTCTTTAAGGCATCAGCTTCTATTTGAATTTTATCCAAATAGCCATTGTGTTGAAAATATCTTGGTATGCAAAGGTCTGTAAGATGACCATGGAATTTGGAGGGTATCTTCTATCCACTGGGAATTTCTAGAGAGAAAAGGAATCTTAATTCAGTTCCACACAGTTGTCTGAAATAGATTGTTCTGTAAGATGTGGAAGACATTTTATTTAGAAACAATTTTAGGGTCATATTTATCTCAATTAACAAAATAAATCTGATGTGAAGTTCTCTGCTATGAGTGATAAGACAGTGTGCTAGATCCTGAACCTCACATTGTATAGACCAGATTATTTATTTAAGAAACAGAGAAGTTATGTAATATCTATCCCTTGGGCCACAGTTTTCTGTGCTGTATTATGCTCTCCAGCATCATAGGATGTGGATTTTAAATGCAGCTGTTAACATCTTTCAAATACTGGATGCAGACTTTAAGTCAAATGTATTTCTGTATTATATAACAACATTCAGTAACAGATTTCAATTGTGTTAGAAAGAGGAGAAAGTAATCATAACAAATCCCCTTCAGGAATTATATATGTGCAACTGCAATTTGATTGCAATTTTCTAGAATTTATCATTTGTGAAATAAAATCTGTGAATTCTTCTTGACTTGTTTCTCATACACAAATAGTTAGTTGGAAGAATTACACATTTACATTCTTTGGTTAGAGATGTGTCTGCTGTCTGTGCATGAGGACAACTGCTAAAATTCAAGAGATGCAAAGAGGTTCCCAAACAGGCCCTAAACACTAGTTATAAGGTGACGCAGCACACAGAAGACATACATTTGACTTTGATGTCTATACACGAATGTGTGTTTTGAAAGTCTGTAAGCTTTTTGAAATTTTTATATACAAAATGTTCTTTCATCATACTCTTGCTTGCAAAATTATTTCTGAAAAAGGACAAAAAATGATGCAAATGCAGGCTGAAACATTGTTGTGAAATATTGATGTTTCTTCTTTGTATTTTCCCAAACTGATTTAATTTGAATTATCTGTATCTGCTGCCTACTAAGACTAAAGCTGATAACACTAAGGATTGTGTTTTCAACAGAGGTCTTTTCAGATAGGTTGAAAATGAATCAAGAAACCAAACATGGAAAACCAAACAACATGATCTATTCTGTCTTCACTGTTGTATGGGAACTGTTGAATCGGCCTGAACCTCTGATTGATCATCTGAAGTGAGCGCTGAGTCAGCCATCGGAGCACAGGTGAAGACAATTCACCTGTGTGACTGGAAGGGGTGGAGCCTGGCTCCACCTCTCCTAGACCCCATTTGAAGGCTGACCCCCACTGGGGAAGGTTCTCTTTCTGGAGATTGCTTCTCTTGGAGATTTTCCTGTGAGCCTACAACAAGGGTGAGTGTTTTTCATCTATTTCTGTTTATAATCTTTCTAGCTATACTATCTGTGGATACCAATCCATCTGCACCACTCTGTATATTTGTTGATTATACAACAGCAAATAACTGTTGTGTAATGATGGCCAAGAAGGGGCATACCATTAGCTTCATCTATGACTGCATTTGAGACCTTTACGATTATTGGGGATCACAATCATTTTGCATATGTAAGAATAGTTGATTGAGCAGTCTTTAATGATTTGGTTAATTTTAGTCTTACTAATGTGTGCGTATTCATTTATAAAGGAATTGAAAAATTGAAAAATGTTATTTGTATTATCTAGCTACCAACCAAATCACAGGCCCTTCAGTGAGTGCACAAGCTCTCTCATCTTTTTTATTTGTGACTTTGCATTTCCTATCAAGGTCATGATACTCTCCACGTCCATTCTTAGCTGTATTTATTCTGGTTCAGATGGCCACTCTACTGCATTTGTTCCGGTTCTTTCAGCAGCAAGGTAGCTGCAACTGTGATCAGTGTTTTCCCTGGCCACAGCCTGTAGCCTTGTTTACCACTTCTTTTTCTCCTCTGTTGTGTTTTCTCCATACACCTCACATGCTTGTATTCATTTCTGGCATGACTTTATCTTTACATATGGTAATTTTTCATAAAACTGATTGCAAGGTTAAAATCGAGGCAGTAAGGAAGCCCTCGTAGAAACAAGGAGCAAGGATTATTATTCCTTCACCACCTGTGAAAATTGAAGTTTACACACTGCTTTCCTCTATAGGCACTAGATGGCAGCATCTGCTAGTGCTGTATTGCATCGAGATTGTCATTATGGATTAACTCCTTTCCATTAAAGTTAGATGCAAAACTCCCAGCATAGAGCGTAGACATATAGACAACATATAGAGAACGTTTGTTGCCTACCACTGAATATCAATCCCACTTCTCCTCCTAAGCAAAATCCATTCTACCTTAAAATCAATCAAGTATTCTTCCATGACAGCTCATGGAAGTTTGTTCCTGACCCTTGTATATAATAAAACTTCAATCTGCAAAATGCACTCAAATTCCTTCTAATTGCTAAATGAATGAAAGTCTGGCAGGTAATCCTGTTCTTAAGTAAAGTAATACAAAAATTCATAGTGTTCCAAAACCTACAATTTACACATGTACTATCTTGTGTACTAAAATGAATATTCTCACAATTATTCATTTAGATGTCTCTATAATATCTGCATCTGAGACGTCCAAAAGCTAATTAAATGCAGACAAATATTTCATTAACTGAGATTTTAAGATCTTAAAAAAAAAAAACTGTCAGATAATGATTTTATTTTCTGCATGGGGTTATTTTTTCCAGATATCTCAGCAACTCTGCCATAATTTTTTTTTTAATTTATTTTTATGAAGGAAAGAACAGGATTGTTTTTTTATTATTATTTTTACTTCACTCACTGTTTAAGGAAAACAGAATTGCAGGCAAGAGACCAGAAAGTGACAATTTTGGGTAATCTGCAATGGCTGATAACAGCTCTGAAATACTGAATAATCATAATGTGTAATCATATGGGTAGCTGTCAGAACGCAACGAAAGCGGTTATCACACCTTTCGGTATAAACAAATTATCCATGTGGGGTAGTTCTGTAACACTGCTGTCATATAAGATGACTTCAAACAATACTTACACAAAGGAGTACTTGAAATAATTGCATTACAGATATAATTTTCACTTATGCAACATTATGCCTACTTCCTTTATTTGTCTAGTGTTCTCAGAATGAATTCCTGATCCTTTCTTTAAAACAGTATCATGGCTATTCCAAATCTTATTTAGATTTAACTAATCTAAAAAAATAATAGCACAGTGTTTTTCTTCAGACCTTTATTGATAATCACATATTTTGCTTTTGGTTGTTTTTGTTGTTCATTTGCTTTTTTATTTCTTTTACATTAATGCTATGTGCAAAGTTTCTCTGAAAAATTTTAAGAGTGAGTCATTGGGATAGATGAAACCTCAGTTTGGATTAATTACAATGAGGCTTGCTTCAAAACTAATGCCTCCTATTTTATTATCACCTCTGCAGGTGCAGACTTTTATGAATGTAGCATGCATGATCATCACAGGTCAATATGCATAGTTAGTAGTGACTATGTTGAAAATCATGTTTTGTAGCTGATATCAAATAATGCTAAGGTACTCTTCGTATCTGTTGTAATTTCTATGGAAATAGTAGGCATCATTTTCTGAGTAAACTGCATACATATTTAAGTCAAAGGTATTAGTATACTTAAAAGCTCTGAAAATTTGAGGGGTGATAAAAATCTCTCTACAGTTACAACTGTATTTGATTTACAGAAGAAAATGAAGTGAAAGAGCAAAAGTGAAAGTGGAAATTATATACACTTTTGAACACTGCATTTTTAGAAGGTGTGATTATTTTATTTTCACTTGGTTTCACCTGATGAAAAAAAATCATCATCAGAGATGTGACAAAAGAACTGATTTTATCTAGTTCCAATACCGTTCAACACTGTGTGACTGATGTTTGAAAATATTTAGTCTTTGTGCAGAAATACAATGAGAATGATGGAAGTGATTTTCATCTCAGGTGTCAATGAGAAGTATAGACCTTGGCTGATAAACATTCAGTGAAAAAAAAATTGTTTTTACTGGAAAATACTGTACTAAAACATCAGATATCTCCAGTTATTGACAGCAGGAACCTCCTGTATCACACAGTGCTATTCAGTGTCTCCAACTCTGTGATGGAGGCTGTGAATCCTCAGAGTCCGCAACAGTGAAGAATCACTAAGTAGACTATGGAAAGACGTGGGTGAGCCACAGAGAAAAATGTCGTGATGCAACAGATGAGGCCCTACAGACACAACTTCCAAAATTTGTGTCTGTACACAACACACACACACACACACACACACACACACACACACACACACAGAGAGAGAGAGAAAGAGAGCTAAATCAAAATTAGGCAACTTTTCCATCTTCTTTAGAAAAAATATATTTGACTGAAAAATAGAAACTACTTATAAACTAGATAGGAAAAAAAAAAACACCTGCCACCAGAATGTATGTTGGAGAGACTAATAACCTAGGATCAAAGATATTCTCTTTACAATTTGGTTTAAAGACTGAGGCCAAATGTAATGCTCCATGTCCTCTTTTTAACTTCCATTAGACTCTGTCTGTATCCAGAAAATTATTACAGGTTAAATATGAATTTGTTGTCTCCTCTGCCCCAAAATTTGTCAATGCCTGTCTGTGAAATGATATATCAGGAATAATCTTTTCACTGACTGGAGTTTGTTAATGAAAAAAAAAAAAACACATTATGTTAAAGTTTTCTGTGGAGACTTGCAGAGAAAGTACTTGCTCTGTTGAATGTATAGATAATAAAATAGAAGGGGGGTTTCAGTTTAGATAAACTTGTTATACATGGGGGAAAAAGAAAACCTATTTAAATGTATACTTGCAAACAAACTGTGAACAAGTTATTACCAGTCAGATAAGGGACCTCAGAATTATAATAGCTCTTAAAGAATATCAGAAGATCCATTCTCCGTGATAAGTCAAAAAGACAGTCTGAATGTTAGAAAGACTAGTTAGTAAAGAACAAAGCAGAAAACAGAATTAGAGGCTAACCATGAACAGTACCGTGCCTATTAAGAGCTACAAAACATAAAGACAGCCTCTCTCTTAGTAAAGCACAGAACTTCAGCCTCACCTCCATGCCTAGGAATGTGATGGAACAACTTATTCTGGATATAATCTCCAAACAAGTGAAATAAAAGAAGGTTATCAGGAGTAGGCAGCATGGGTTAGGAAATCGTGCTTGACAAATCTGGTAGTCTTCTATGATGCTTTATTAAACTGCTATTCTCATGATGGATTAAGCTGGCAATTGGACTTTTCTGTCTTGCTGATTTCAGCCAGCTTAAGTGAAGCATATGTTAAGTCCAGGTCCTCTGAATCTTATTAGATATCTTTTTGGCATATAGTGCTACAGTGTGTATTTTAGTGCTATATGCACATTCTTTTTTAGTGAATGAGTTTTTCTTTAGTTTTGTTAAAATAAAATTGCCATAAATTTCAATATTATTTTCACTTAACTAGTAGATTTGATAAGAAAATTATAATCTTAATTAAACATGAATCCCATTCCCTTTTCAAAAGAACTTAGGTATATTTGGCACTTGTGGTTCCACTGTCTGTGAATAATCAGTGGCACAGTCCAATCATTTTAAGGATTAAGAAGCACAAAACTGAAATGCATTCCCATTCATCTACATAAGCGGATAGTTAGGCAGTATGTTAGTTTTAGTTGAATATATATAATGATTGCTAACATTCTTGCCAAGTTTATCTATGCCTAAAAGACTTTTTCTGTTTGTTTGGGCTTTATTTATTTTTGTAGAGATACTTTGCTGATGTTCAAATTATTTAACACATTGTGTGTTCTCTCTCTTTGGATGTTAAATGCTTGGAGAAACAAAGGGAATTATCCACAAGAGGGGGCTAATACTCTTACTAAGTACTGAAGTCTTCTTCTTCATAAGCCTAAAGGTATATTAGTTTTCCGGTGAGACTTCCTAATTTAGTAATATTTTCAGATTTTCCTGGTCCCTGTATGAGATAAAGAAGAACAGACAGTCAGAGAAGCTACCAGCTTCTCCTCTGCTAAGAGCAGTGAGACTTGACTAGACAGGAGGAAGCATGCAGCTGTTCCAGTAGAGCCTAGCCAGAGGACAGTCCATAGATCTTATAAAAGCCAGTGCTCCGTATCAAAAATCTGCTAAGATAAACCTTGTTAAAATTTTCTGAGCTCACATGGCTGTTCAGTACACAGTGAGTACTGAAAACTCAGTGGTAAGTGCAATATTATTGCCTCAAAAATGTCAAAAATTAAGATATTTCTTTCAGAACTTTTGATCTTAATTAACAAAGCCATAAAATGTTAAAAGAGAGAAAAACACCAACAAATTACTATCACACTGATTTTTTTAAAAAAATCTGCCTTAAAACTGACTGGAGGTCTATGCCCTCTTTGCTGTGACAAAGTAATAACAAGAAATTTATTATGAGTTTATTACTTTAGTGCTTCTATTACTATTTGTGCTATTTCTTCATCGCAGAGATGGGTTATGGTTTCTTCCTCTTAGGTCATGACTATGATGGTGTGAATTGGCTTTGATGTTGCTAATGTGGCACTTTGTACTAGCTTGTACCTGCTTGCAGCTACTAGCTAGGTCCATGTCTGACTAATCTAAGAATACATGGGTGGCTGTTTTAACAAGCACATTTAGAAAACTGTTAAGTAGTATTTATTAGTGAACAATTGAACAGTTCATTCAATTCATGAACAGCTCTGGAACTCTCAGTTTATTATGTATAGTTGTTTAGTTTTTTTACTTTTCCCATGAAGTGCTGGACAGCTGGTCATCTGTAGCTCAACAGTGAATCAACACTTTGCCTCAAGGATTTTATCGTAATACATAATATACATAACATGTGTATATAAAGTTTTCTTAGGGGTTTAACACACAAAATATAAGCACACAACCTTTAGAGCTATAATACTCCATGGTGCAGAGAGTACTAATTACAAAAGGAAATTCATAATGACTCTCACTTAAAGAAAAAGTGTTCAGAAGGATGTAAATAAAGCTTGGAGTTCAGGGGAGGTGAAGACAAAATAGAATGGAGTAATGCATTGTTGCAACACACAGGACTATCACAAGTTGAGTCCTTGGGAGGGGAATACAAAGTCTTGGAATAGAATCAACTCTTGAAATAAATATTTACAATCTTTGTAAGTACAACCATGCTTTTAAGTTACACAATTGTCTAACAGCTCTGGCAATGTACCAGCAAAATGGACACACCTTGGTAAATATTTGCATTATACATCATTGCAGAGCTGCTCATTCCCCATGTTAGCTTGCACAGGCTCTAATACCAAGTGAATGATTTCCCACCACACAATGTGTTTCCAATTATTAATTGTGCTAATAAAATGGCAAATTTAAACATTTTACAAATAGTGGGAGAACTCCAAATTTATCTTCAAAATTCCATTGTACTAGTTTTCATTGCTAGCTGGTTTGTCTGAAAACTGTTAATACTATTTGAACATAAAATTTTAAGACCTCTCTTGTGTCAGCTGAACAGGTAATGATTCTTAAACATGGCTATATTTGAAGTTTTTCAGATTGTTTTTAGCATGAAGTAGCCTGTTATGCAAATACAACTGCTATGCATTTTTCTGCTTTGGCAGACATCAGATCTAATAAATTATTCTATCAGAGACATTGCAGGAACCAAATCACTCATAATAACCATCTATTAAAATGATATTGTATGGGCTTGTAAAAAGCTGTGATATCACCACTTTCATGTAGCTGAGGATACAGCACCAAAGTTCGTACTTCTCAAATCCTGTCTTCTGTGCGATCTAATTGATGATTCCCTCTGAACTAACTCAAATCCATTTCCTCAAAGATTTTTAGATGACTAACACCCATCAATGCCTTTTTTTGAAGATCTAGGCTTGAATATTTAGAGAAATTCTGCATGGAATTAGAATGTGTTCTGTATTTGCAGTTGAGACATATAAAAATCTACCATGTAATAATGGACTCTTAGAATCACAGAATTGCTCAGGCTGGAAAAGTCCTTAAAGATCATAAAGTCCAACCACAACCTAACCATGTTACCCTAATAACCCTCTACTAAATCATGCCCCTGAGCACCACATCCAAACGGTTTTTAAACACATTCAGGGATGGTGACTCAACCACCTCCCTGGGGAGCCTATTCTAGTTGTTAACATCTCATTCTGTAAAAAAATTCTTTACAGAAGCTGATATCCAACCTAAATTTCCCCTGGTGCAACTTGAAGCCATTTTCACTTGTCCTGTCATCAGTGAGAAGAGGTCAACTCTGCACTCGCTGCAGTCACCTTTCAGGTATTTGAAGAGAGTGATAAGGTCATTCCTTAGCCTTCTGTTCCCCAGACTAAACAGCCCCAGTTCATTTAGTTGCTCCTTGTAGGGCATATTCTCTGAGCCCTTCACAAGCCTTGTTGCCCTTCTTTGGACCTGTTCCAGCACCTCAATGTCCTTTCTGCACTGAGATGCCCAAAACTGAACATAGTACTCAAGGTGAGGCCTCACCAAGGCTGAGTACAGGGGCAGGATTACTTCCCTAGTCCTGCTCACCATACCATTCCTAATACAAGCCAGGATGCCAATAGCCTTCAGCTGACTGTCCATCAGTACACCAAGGTCCCTTTCCATCAGGCAGCCTTCCAGCCATTCCTCCCCAAGTCTGTAGGGTTGCTTGGGGTTGTTGCGACCAAAATGCAGGACCTGACACTTGGCTCTATAGAAACTCATACAGTTTACCTTGGCTCATCGATCCAGTCTATCCAGGTCCCTCTGTAGTACCTTTCTATCCTTCAGCAGATCAACACTCCCTCCCAACTTGGTTTCATCTGCCAACTTACTGAGGGTGAGTGCACTCAATCCTCTCATTGAGATGATCAATAAAGATGTTGAATAGAAGTGGCCTCAGTACCAAGTGACTGGCTACCAACTGGATTTAATTCCATTGACCACAACCCTTTAGGCCCAGCCATCCAGCCAGCGTTTCACCCAGCAGAGCATATGCCCATCCAAACTGTGGGCAGCCAGCTTCTCCACAAGAATGTTGTGGGGGACAGTGTCAAAGGCTTTACTGAAGTCTGGGTAGATCACATTGAGAGCCTTACCTTCATCCACTGAGCGGGTCGCTTTGTCTTAGAACAAAGTCAGGTTTGTCAGACAGAATCTACCATTCATGAACCCATGTTGACTGGGCCTGATCCCCTGGTTGACCTTTAATTGATCCATGATTATTCCCAAGATTACCCATTCCATAATACCAAGGTGAGACTGATAAGTCTCTTTTTCAGGTGAATTAATTTTCTTGCTCAAAAATAATCTGCCTGGTTTGATCACTGTTTTAAGTAGTTTCCTCTTATAAGGTTACAGAAAGCTGATATATGAAACTACATTCACCATGTAATAATTAAAAAATTATTTTCATGGTGGGTGTAACCTTGTGTTTCAAGCCTGTTGTGAATTGTTGTGACCAGTTACAAACGTGAACATGGTGATTTCTAATGAAAATGTTGAGAAACAATAACTTATGCCTTGTAAATGGTTCCCCATAACATTCAAGTTCACTCACCATAAAATAAGATGCCTCCTGATTATTTATCCAATATCTTTTAATTATTCTGCAAATAACGTTCTACAAACGTGCTTTTAAAGAAGGTACTGCCCCTCACCCCTTCAATCTGGGCCTAGCCCTGAGTAATTCCGTAGGTGCTCTGTTACAAAAGATACTACAGACGTTACAAAGTACAGACAATGAATTCAGTAAACCTAGAAGGAAAGAAAGAGGAAGAGAGAGAAAGAAAAGGAAACTTGAAGTAAGAGTCGTTATGCCAATTCACACCTACTCTACTGCAAAAATTTCTGTCTGTTAAGTGACTGGGGCTTGGCTAAGAGTATGTTTATACAAGATTTATTGCCCCTTTGTACAGCACTTATTGCTTTCATGGACTGATGTGCACATTAAGTCACTTAATAACAGCAACAAAAACTGCCAAAAATTCATCAGATGTAGCAGCTACCAGTCAACAACAAATTTAAGCAAACACTTTCAGATTAGACATTCTTAACTAACATAGAGGTGTGATAAAGCACTTCCATCAAAACAGAAACTGCTTGTAAGGCACTTGGAAATTATGAGGACTGCTCTGAAAATAATGCTTCCTATTTTATTAAGTAGACCCACAGTGTCAGAGGTAGATGTTGGTGATGTGGCAGTAGAAGTAGAACCTTTCCAACAATATTCCATTGCATTTTGTTGCTGTGTGACAAATGGCAGCAGAGGGGCAGCCTGACAAAATGGTATTTGGCAGTTATAATGTGAAAATAGCAAAGAGGAGCTGATAAAAGAAGCTGATCAGTCTTATGCATTGCTCACTTCCAAAACCAGTAGGAAGGTTTTTAATCAGTCTCATCTGAGCTAGGTAGTAGATTAATCAGATTTATCTATACTCCTAAAGAAATGTGATTATTATATATAGAACTCTAATTCTCAGAATATAGAGGAAGAAGGTAGAAAACCACTTACAAAAGCATTAATATATCAAAAAAGAAAGAACATAAAGTACTAGTAATACACTTCCTTAAAGAAAGGGAAGTAAAAATAGGAACTTGAATATTTCCAGTTCTTTCTCTTGTATTTTGTATTGTTCTTCCTATTCTTAAAAGCATTTCACAGTACAGGGATTTTTTTTTTTTTTTTTAATTGTGGAAAAATGACCCACCACACTATAGAAAAATCTAGAACTGCCTTTCCTACATTGTGATAGCAGCTGTGGACTAGAAGAGGTATTACGTACTGAAAATGGAAGGATCTGTGTGTAATGTACGAATACTTGAAATTAACAAAACAATGCTCTGAAATTAAAAAAATAAAATCCCAACAGTGTTTTCATCTGCTTGTAGAGAAGTAAACTACAATTTTTTTTAATGTTATATATTTTATAATAAGACGTATTTTCAGTAACTTATCTCAGAAGATTTGTAGTACTTTTTAAAATACAGCAGTGTTTTCTTTAGTGACACCAAACGAACTAATGCTTTCTTCACACCCAGGAAACAGATGCCTGAAGGAATCTGCCTGTGGAGGGCAGGGGCATGCAGAAGATGGCCACAGTTATTCAGAAAGTTTATGTAAACACAATTGCCTCTCCTTTTTAAAGGATCTGTGAACATTTTTTGAAAATGCCAGCTATGAGGAAAGAAGAAAAATCAGAGCCTTTTTCTTCAGTACTGAAAAAAAGACTAAAGAAAGAAAAGCAGTGTTACTGTTTCTGTCGAAGACTTGCAGTACTTGTGTATTATTTGCTGTCTACATGAATATGTAAGCTCTCATTTTAAAAAAAATTTCTAGCATCTGCAACTGCCAAGATAAGCTAGAACACATGAGCTCAGTAAACCTGAGAGGCTCCCAGACAACAAGGTAATTAAAATCCCATCCACTTCTACTGTTTGCTTAATTGTTTTTATGTGACAATTTTATGCTTTCTCACGGTTTTTACATCTTCTGATGTAATGGCTCCTGACTTACAAGATGTATTAGAGCAATTCTTTTTCTAATGGTACATTGCTTCTCTGCACCACTGCCCACCACCTGCTGAGGACCTTCCCAGATTCCAAAATAATTTTTGGCAAAAAAGATGTGCCATCTCCTTGTGAGTGTAGTAATGCATAAAGTACATCCATTCCCACTCTGGTTTCTGCAATATGAATTTGGGATAGGATGAGCAATTATCCTGTTCTCTTTTCATGATGTGTACTCTGACTGAAATTTTATACCAGCACTTATAGAGAGCCTACCAGGACAGAGACACAAGTACAACTCTTGTAATCCTGGATCACAATCCTTCTATTTGATGAATTTAATAGCTTTCTGGTTTGAAGAACATGTTGTTGCTGCCTGGTAATGTTAGCAGTCAGATAGACAGGGAGGGAGGATTCACGTACATTTTCTCTGTGAAAATTCTTACCATTTGTTTTCCTAATAACCACTGTATTTGTAAGTTCTGACACAGGAGCATCTTAAGAAGCTGCCTAAAACATATTTGATGTTGGCTGGATTGCTTCTCCATATTTCAGTTGCAATCTTAATTGCTTGATGACTCTGTGAAGTTATAACCTCTTCATACATCCTATCGATCACATTGTTGACTGCAGTAGAGTCCATTTCCAGAACACAAATGATTTCTGTGTTGTTTTAATAGTAGCTAGATGGATAAGATAATTTTCATGCTGTAGTGCAATATTATCAGCTGAAATTTCTCAGGGAAAATTTACATTGTCTGCAATTATAAATTCAGCGGGATACTGCATTTTCAAAATGCTTTGTTAATTTGACAAAAGAGATCCTTTCTCCAGATGATGAGTTGTGTTAATTAAATCATATGATGAAAAGCAGATCACCTAACAACCAGAGATCTGCAAGATCTGCACAAATGTGTAACATTGGTAATGGAAATCAGATAGTGAGAAACAGTCAATCTTTTGGAAAATTAAACAAAACTACTTTGTTGGGTGTAACAGAAATGCTAAGTCATGGCTTGAAACAGTGAATGAGCACCTGGTGGGAAGGAAGGGCCAAGCCAGGGGAGCTCAGGTGCAAACGAGAATTCACCCCTTCCCAGACTTCATTTAAGGGTTGTCAGTGGCAGCATAGCTATTTTGCTGGAGATCCCTGCTTACTGGAATCTTTCAAAAGGTAAGCAGTCTTTTTTTCCTTTGTTTTTGCATTCTTGACTACTGTATTTGGACTTGTTCTCATTTGCTGCCACCTTGGACTTTTCCATCCCACTATTACTACTGTGTTTTCCATTAAATTATGGCATTACAGTTGGATTTGAGCCAGTTCAAATGTGACTCTTACTTGCAAGAGACAATAGTCCAACTATTTTCACATGCAAGTTTTTGAGCAGAGATCTAGGTAGTTTAGCTAATTTGATCGTCATTTCCAACATTTAAGTTTGGAAAAGACAGCAGTAAAAATTCATGACGTCTATTACGTCTTTTTTTGGAAATGGCCAGTCCCTTTTTCAGGGAGAAAATATATATATATATATATATATTTAAGTATGCATTAAAAGATTAGTTGATAACCACAGGCCTAATGGTGTTCTTTATACACAAGAGCATAATAACTTCATTGAAATTTATATTCTAATTGAAGGGAGTTAGGCAGAAGAGGCATTTTAAAACACTAAAGGCATTCCTTCTTAGATAATTCTTTATCTTATTGATACAGATTTCTTACCTTTCCTGAAGATCTAAATACCCCCAGAAATTTATTTTTTGTTTCAATTCCTATAATAAACTCTATATTTCAGATGACCTCAAAAATTTTTTTCCTAGAGAGTTTGGGAAGTTTCTGTCCTTGGACATAACTAAAACTCATCTTGTGCTGATCCTGTGCAACTTGTTCTAGCTGACCTCATTTAGTAGGGGAGTTGGGCCATGTAATCTCTAGGCACCACTTTCAATCTCCACTATTCTGTGACTGCTTGAAAACTACTGGGACTAAATAACTAACAGGCTTCTGAACCTTGAAAAAGTTTATGCACATGGATTCTTGCTGCTGAGAGAAATAAAATTTGCTTATTTACAATTCATGCTTTTTCCAGCTGGACAGAAAGTCCAAATAGGTATCAAATCCCTGATTGAGCTATATTAGAAAATTCACCTTTCTAAAGTTGACTCTTTAAGTGTATTCAAAAAGAATGTCAGTTAACATTCATAATTACACATCTAACACTTCCTTGGAAAAGTCCAAGGCCACGTTGGATGGGGTTTTGAGCAATGTGGTCTAGTGGGAGGTGTCCTTGCCCACAGCAGGAGGTTGGAACTAGTAGACTGTCTCTGTGGCCAGTTCCAATCCAAGCCAGTCTGTGATTCTGATTTCTCAATGTATTATGTGACATCAAAGAAGCACATTCTATCAGTGAAGGACAGAACTTTTTATCTTGGTACTGTACTCTTGTTTTGTTATTAAGTTGACAGCAGCAGCAGATGTTTGAAGCAGCCTGTCACTTTTATCTGACTGACACCTATCAAGCTGAGTTTGCAGTGTTGTCAAAATATGTTATATTCCCTGACTAGAGAGCACAAGAGTTTCAAAAGTGGTCACTGGGTATCCAAGTGCTCTAAGTATGTTAAAAATTTAATTCATTACTTCTAGGAGAAAATCCAGGTTTGATTAAAGTCACCAAGTAATGAAGAACACAACTATGCTAGTGATTAACTGCTCTCACTCATATACTATTACTTACAACTCTGAAAAGAAATTGTAAGAAATTTAAATTTAATATAAAGATGGCATCAATGTTAGAAGAATATATAAGGAAAATGAACTTAAAACTTCATATGAATGAACTACAGTGCAGTCAGGAAGAAATATAAATCAGAAAACTTTGTTACTCTTAAGGCAATGTGAACTGCTGAAGACAAATTATGTAAGTGTCACATTTTTAGTAATGGATGGAAAAATTAGGAACTTAGGAACTGAGTGCCTACAAAGCATATTACTGCCAGAAAGAAGGAATAACAAGTAGAATACACTTTGAAACACACCTACTTACTTTTAGGGTATCAGTCTCCCATATACATGGATATTCATTTGCTCTAAAGTGTGACCTCTAGCCATACCTGGCATTTTGCTCATAGGCCTTAGTGAAGTCTCTCAGATGCAGTGCAGGTATATCTGCCTTCTCCCTACTGCAGGCTCTTATTTGTCAGCATATGCACAATAAGGGATCTTATCTCAAATTAGCATAATTTGTACTAAGAGTATAGACACTGAGCATGAATTGAACTCTGACAATGTATTTATACTGCACCGCTTTTTCAGAGATCTCAGTGCCCCACAGTCATACACACATTCTCCTGGGGCTCTTAAGTAGCAATGCATGCTTATTTTAACTCTGACATGCAAAAATAGGGAATTCATTCACTACTTTCAATTGTCAGGCAGGTGTTCAACCATTTCAAGGAGAATAGCATTCCATCATGTCATGCTTACTTGAAATGACAAACACAATAATTTCATATGTCCCCCTTTCTTCCTTCTTTCTCTCAGCCTTTACTGCTTCACTCAATATCATACAGAATGAGCATCCTTTTGGTGAATCAGATTCAGTTGCTCTGGCCATGTACCTTTCTAGCTTCATGTACACCCCCAACCTAAATACTGGAGGCTATAGAGAGGAACAGATAAGACCCTGACAGTTTTCAAGAACTGTTCAGCATCAGCTAAAGCACAGGTGTATTATCACCACTGTTTTGGACACAAATTTGAAGGTACAAGCTACTATGAAGAAAAATAATTCTATCAAAGCCAAAACTGTGATAAGTATCTCATTCCCGTAAGTAGAACTCCACTTTCCCACTCAACTTAGTACGGATCCCCAAAATGTGCTGTGGTTTTGGCACATCATGACAGTCTTCACGCCTTTTTACTCCTTGGACAGCCCTAGGAAGGATCTGGACAGGGTGCTCCTTCCTCTGAGTCCTCAGTTTGCATTCCCTGCCTGCTTTTGTGCCACCCTGCTCACCTTGGCTTATTGAGATGAGCCTGTGATGGACTGGTGGTTCATGCAGTGAATCAGGGCAGGATATTACTTTGGCTCCTCTATCTATCATTGTCTTTATATGCTTCTTTGTGGGTATACAGACAGCTGTTTTCATGTAATTATACTGAAAGAAAGCAAGTGCACAAATATAAGGAAAATGGTACTTAAAAATACCCAGGAAGACATTGTTTCTCTGTTTATACACACTTGCAAATATACTACTATGAATTCACAGAATCACAAATTTTGAATCCTTTAAGCTCAATTATTTTTTTCTACTATAAAAATAGTTAAAAAAAATCCTAACACAATTTCTTTATAATGTATAGTAAAAATTGAAGTGAGAGAATAATCAAGTTTAAATTTTACAGCACGTACTAGCCCTGTGAACTAGCTTCAACCTCTTAATCTTAGAAATTATAATGGAAACAGAGATCAGCTTATTCTCACTGCTGTTGTCAGTGACTAACACATCGTTGTGTTACAGTGGTTTTCTGATTTATTATTAGTAAACTTTCCCCCAAAATTTTTTCAGTATTTGCAGGGAGATTACAAGATTTGCTGAAACACTAATGGAAAGTATCACTAGTAAATCTATCATATCTGGATTAAAAATCTCCATCAGCAGAGATTTCTGAACTGAAATACACAGTAATTAATAATGGCTGATGTGTAAGAGATTGACATCTGCATAGGGTAACCCACATGGGGGGGAAAAGAAACTGTGGTCACTGAGGGACTATTGTAGTGTCAGTCCAGGCTGTTAATTGTAATATAAAATCAAACACCAAGTCCTCATTGTCCTGATTATGATTTCAGACTCTTGTTTTAAAAGGGGTTACTTTGATAAACTTGAGTGCCTAGAAAATGTATGCCAACAATGCATATCGCAGAATAAGTACATATAGAATTCCAAACGTATTCAGTGTACATATAAAGTTCACAGAACATGAGCCGACATAGCGATTAGTAAGGGAGGAGAACGTTGGCTTAGAACTCTTCTTATTTTGAGGAGAGATAATTATATTTGTGACAAGACAGTAAAGGCTCTCTTTGTCCACAGAATTGCAGTCTGTTTGCTCAGAATGTCTGAGGAGCTAACTCAGATTTTTCCCCTTTCTTACCTGCGCATCTCTTTTAATTCTTTCCTACTTCTGTCTCATTAGAGGTATTCAGCAAACTTCTTAATTAATGATTTAAGTTTAGATAAGACCTATTTCTTTTATTAAAGCTAATTTTTTTCTTTGATGTTTTGTTTCTCCGGAGTTTTAAAGTTAATTTATTTTTTCACAGGTTTTTCATTTATTCTTTACTAATAATCTCTGCAATCAGTGGCAGCATGTTTTCAATAATCTGATTGTCATTTCTAACTGATAACATCCCAGGTTTTCAAATAATGTGATTAATGAAAGTAGTATGATGGTTCCCAGAAATAACTTTCCATTCAGTTTTCTTTTCAGTACAGTCTGATTCATTACACTGTCTTCTGTGTCCTACATTTTTTTTCATTTTTTTGTGCTTTAATAAACCCTGGCATCAGTTTAGTTTCCTGGCATTAGTTTCTTTACCCAGTGTTCCTGTCTTCCCTTTCCCTTCTTTTTAATTGACTCACCTCAAAACCCTGACTCTGTTGAATTGCTTATAGTTTCCCTAAACAGTTTCTGAATTCCCACTATGACAGTGAGTTTTAATCTTAGATGTGCTTTTATACTTATCTTATCCTTGTTCATTTTTTCATTTATAAGGCCAACGAAGCTTGTGGTGTTCTTAAAAAGTAATAATAAAAAAGCCCTGCAATGTGTAATTCAACAAGATAGTTTCCATTCATTCTTTATTCTTATCCTTCCAAATATAAAAGCATTAGTTTCTTTGCCCAGTGTTCCTCTCTTCCCTTTCCCTTCTTTTTAATTGACTCACCTCAAAACCTCTGTTAGGTGTCCCTAAGATAATGAAGCAGACAGAATTATAACATCCTCCCATCTCCATATGCATGTGTTCTTGTAGATACAAAAGTTTTTTTTTCCCCATTTCTAAAGAGAGCCTGAGAGCATGACTCATTTAAATTGAATACATAACTCCTGCACTTAAAAACTAATTAAGTAGCACAGAATATTTAATTTCCTTGGGTATCCCTTCTTTCGTTAGGTGTATCTGAGCATACATCTTCCTTAAAGCAGTTTCTGGAAGGAAGAAAGGAAGTTAATGAGCTCTTCTCTCAAAGGATTTTCTCCTGTTAGGTCCCTGAATACTGCTGGGGCCATTAAAATTCATAGGAACACATACAAATCTATGTATGACATCACTTATTTCAGTGTACTAAATACTCATACAGCCAAGATAACTGTGGAATGACAAATTCAAAATGAGTACAACCAAAGCTATCCTGATGGTAGAATTTTCTAGTAGAAGCAAGTCTCAATCATCCTGTGTGTTACAGTTTTAGTCATTGCTGACTCAAGTAATTGGTTACTGGGTGGGGAGGGGGGCGGACAGGAAAAAAGACAGTAGAATCCCCATGGCTAATATGTTAAATTTTCACAAAAATATTTGAACTCAATTTTGATACCATCATATGGAGAAAAAAAAAAAATAACATTTCTTGCAGAATAGCCCTATAGAAAGTAACATTTGTAATTTTTAATTGGCTGAATCCAGAGCCTTGTAGAATATAGATAGGCTCTGCAGGGCATATCTACTAGTGGTGTAATGACATAGATAACATTCCAGCCTGACATGAAATCTGCATTATTTTTTCTGTTACACAAAATAAAAGTCATCACAGTATTGAATAGAGGAGAAACTTCATTACTGATAGGATCTGCATAGTACATTGTGACAAAATCATCTGAGGTCTCTCTGCTGCTACGGGACTGGAGGATACCCAGCATCTATCATTTATTTTCTAGCTAGATTCCTCTTTTTTATTATACTTTACTGAAATGGTGATTTTATTATGCAATTTGTTTTCAGATCATTTCTATGCCCCACACCATCTCTGTCTTTCTCATCTCACAGTGAAACACTGACTTAGGGATTGATACTGAGGTTCATTTGTCTGCACTATTCTGGTCAGTTTAAAATGAATTCAGTCAGCTCTTCGGCTCATTGCTACTGCACTGAAACATGTTAATAACTGAACAGACACCATTATTGTTATCATGAGGAAGAACAGAAGATAAAATAAATAGTCAATCCAAGAGATGATGGAGGGCACTTATTAAAAATTAATTACACTTATTTACATTATTTACCTTTGAAGCTCATGAAAGGGAATATGTAGTGTGTGACCACAGAAACAGTTGCATATAATGCTGTAAGGATCTGCTGGAACCATTATAAAATAATAGGTATATGGGCAATGTACGTAGTGCTGTTTCTAGAGGTAATAACATAGAAAGCACACCATGTGAACCAGTATTCTGTAAGGCTGAAATGTCAGAGGAAGACTAAGTCAGTGAAGCTGGATTTATCTGTTCGTGCAAGGCCACGGGTAAAATGGAAGTGACAGATAAGCAGACAAAGTCAATAAAAACTGTAAGCAGAATTTACCTTTATCTTCCCCAGTGGGTATATAGGATCACAATATGTTATGCAGAGTAAGATGTGGATGTTCTAGTATCAGTTGAATCTTATTGTATCTGTGCCTGGTTTAATCCTCTGAAAAAAAAAAAAAATGTATTCCCTGTGCATCATTATACTTTAAGTAGAGTTAACAGACAGATTACGTTTGTGAGAAGTGTTTGTTCTGAAATGATTTTGTTCCAAATTTGTATCCAATGTTATACTTTTGAAAAAAAAAATCATTTGTTCTAGTAGTTTCCTCTTTTTTTTTAAAATTAAATAGCTACAAAAACAGAATATTCTAAGTTCTTTGTTATGATAGATCATATGATAGGGTATAAAGAATATAATATTTGCATTGCCACCACTAAAAAAAATATGAATGAAATAAATCATGAAATAAATCTAAAAAACATAATTTTAATATAAAATAACAGCAGTCCATCCAAAGAATGTTTTTTTCCAGTAGATGTTTTTTTTTCTGCAGCAAGATTTTCATAGGTTTATTTCTAAGAATGTATTTCTCTATTTATTACGAAGTACAAACATTTTTAAAAATACACTGTCAAAATGTATACTTCAGTGAAATTCCTACAAACTTTTCTAATTCTTAAATTAGCATAATAGTGGTACTATTCAATAGACAAAACTACTGATAGCCAATACACAGTAAGAATGCAGCTTGAAGCTCTTTGTACTGCAATGAGAAAAGATAGTGATAAATTGTCAAATGCAATAAAGCAAACAGTGCAAAGCTACACAGAATCCCATTTCAGCAGAAAAGCAATTCCTGTTTGAATCTCTATAACTTATAATCAGAAGAAAAAGTAGAAGGCTCTAGTTTCTCTTAAAAGTTATTGCCTGTCAAAGTTAAGGTAGGCAAATCTAAAAAAAATCTAAACAGGAAAAAAATCTAAACAGGAAGAAAATGACCTCAGCTGATGAGCAGCGATATTTTCTCAGTTTTGCTATTTTGATGTTACATATATATTTATTTAATTGAGATTAAAAAAAAGAAAAAAGAAAAAACTGAAGAATATTAAGAAAAAAACTGTTCACTTCATTGGGAAATCGAAAAAGATGTCAGGAATCTTCTGGAATGTTATGTGGAAAAATGGAAATCTTCTTCAAAATGCTTCATTACCTGCATTTATTATATGCTCTCTAAAGTTAATAAAAGCCACCTGACATAATAAAATGAACTCTGTTAAGTCACTATCAAAATAAAGTAATGAATAATTTAAGAGTGCCAGGATGTTTCTGACATTTAGACTCCTCAGGAATCAAAATACATTTCCAACACACAATCAGTGTGATTTACTTCTGACTTTATCTGAATTAACATATTCCCTTGGAATGTTTTGTTTGATAAATCACCAATTTCTAATGGAAGCCTTTCCAGTGTAATGTTATCAAGCAGCATTACCAACATTGTGCAGGATTTCTATATTTTCATGACACTGTATTTCTGTAATCTTCACTATTATATCCACTGTCAAGGAAGGTTTTTGTTGTTAATATTGTTGTTTTATAGAAGAGAGATTTTTGGTTGGTTGGATTTCTTTTTTTTTTTTTTCTTTTGTTTTGTAAATAGAAGAAAGGTGAGTAAATCATAGACCATAATTTGTCAGTTTACTGTTATACAGACAGTAACTGTAGTTTAGTACTTCTAGTTATGTTGTGGATTCATTTAGAGAGGTATTTTCTGAAACTGCAAAAATACATTCTGTAATTCTTAAGATGAAGCTGGTAATGATGGAGTAGTTTGGAGTTTCCCATTGCAGAAGACCCACTGGCTCTCCCTGAGTACTGGGATCAACTCCCTGGGAAGTATGCTCACTGTCACATGCTTTGAAAGACTTATTTTCCTGATCTGTCAAGTGGCCATAATTTGAAAGTGGGGATGACTATAAATTATTTTTTTCTTATTTCTGATGTAGCCTCTAGTATTGAGGAGTCCAACGTTTCTCTCAGCTTGGCATGCTAAAAGTGTTGTGGAGGAGCTTGTTATTATGGGGAGCATTCTGCAATGTAAAACACTAGAAAATTGGAAGTAATATGATTCAGCATAATTACGGAGAAATTACATGTAATCTGTTTGTTCCAGATCCACTTCTTTCAACCAAAAGGTGTTGAAGCATACGAAAAATATTTACTGTAGGCTTACTTAAAATATTTGAAACAACTTGCATTGATTCTGACTTAAGCAGCACCCCTGAAGTTAGACAGCAAATGATGTCTCTGGCGATAGATAACCAATACTTACTTTTTCCTGAAACCACATTAATGTCCTAAATAATGCAGCCACTTCTGTGTTAAAATTTCATGAGTTTGATTGCAATTATTCTTCACTGACAGTCTCAGTCTACAGTACACGATCACTAAAAACAAGGCCTGCTCCAGATCTAAAAATAATATCAGCTATGCTTGTTTTCTTATTTTTGGGTACTGGAAGCATGGAAATATGGATGGAATATCCACTTTAAATGTTATAAGAAGGTTGCTAACTATATACACATTTGATTTAATGATATTTCATGCTTATTTTATTCCTCATAGTCACTGAGCAAGCAAGTGAACAAAAAACCTCTAGGCATCCTGTTAATGAGAAAATATAAATTCTGAGGAAAAACTCAGGGACAGGGAAGGACAAGTTGTCCTCTCACCTCAGAAGTACACAAGCAAAGCCTGTAGGGGACAGGTATCCCTTACTACTCTACATACTGCTGACCTGAGAAGGAACTGGTTTCTAGACTTCTATGTAATCAGTACAAGCGTGGAAGACCAGTTCTTCCCTTCCTGTGGCATTTGAAAAAATTTCCCTGCATTTCTACAAGCTGCTAGTTCCTCACTGGGAAAGACAATCTGTATCCTACTGCTATGAGAACAACTTCTGAAACAATCACTATGAGCAAAGTTTAGAAGAGGTTTCTGCAATGATTCAGGTAATAACAGATGCCACAGTGTTGCTTGTGCAACAAAAAAGGAACTGTAGGTTGTTGGCATTCTTCATCCACTACTGATTAATTCACTTGAACCCTAATTTGAGATGTAATTTTGAATGGTTAAAGACAGATCTCTGCAAAATCACTGTGAATTCGTTGCCGCACTTCAACACAGGCTGGTCTGAAGATAGGGTAAGGAACATTTTTGTCACATATAGTAAGCATGGTTAAAATGTTTTACCTATTGAGCTCAACTTTTATGTGATTATTTTCATGGATTTTCACTGATATATTCCAGAGAAATATAAATTCTTCCTAGAGACTTATTTCCTGCATTCTCTGCATACTATGCTAAGCTTTTTATTTCTCCTGAATGAACCAAAGAGGAAGAATTTAACATTTTCTTATCATCTAGATGATTGAACAAATAAATGTTCCCAGGGAAACTTAAAGAGAGCTGTCCTAAAAAGTGGCCTTTGGAAATGCTAGCTTGTCATGGTAGTGCTGGAGTTTTCATTCAGCCATTATATATTATGAGTTAGAGTGGTGAAAAATATGAGCTTCAGTTGCCTTTATTCTGTTGAGAGGAATAATATTTTTAGTTAGTTTTATCCACTAGACTTCAGACCATTTATTTAATGTCTCTTCTAAAGAAACTTCCAGCAGGCTGCAACAACAGCAGCTTTGGACCACAGTGTGTCTACTGGTAAGTCAGGGGAGGGAGATGTATATAAATAGGTATACATATGTATCCAGAGAAACAATGACTACAAAGAACTAGCAACACAGAAGTTAAGCTGCATGTATACTCTATGTATTTTTATACAATATTAAGTACAATATGCATGCTGTATATTTTCTGTAAATATATGCAAGCATATACGATTTCTCTATATGCACTATTTTTTTTTAATATTACCTTTTCTTGCAATCCACAAATCAGAGATTATCCTACACATATGCTATTACTACTCTATATATACTTGTTTAAACAATCTTATATTACCCTGATATTACCAAAATATCAGTGAAACAAAGTAACTACTTCTCAATTCTTTTACAAATATATACCATGAAATGCATATTAGTATCAGTGACTCAGCAGGTGCTGAAGTACTTCATCTTGCAGAACCTTCCAGTTACTCCTTTTTCAATGTAGCTTTTGTTAGTCTGAGAATACTGGCTTTTTTATGCAGCCAAAATAGCTTTCTTGTTTCAGCCTTTGAGCCTTTCTGATTCAGAGGCTTTTCAAATGAATCAGTGAGCTATGATACAGAACCAATCTTGAGAACTGCCGAGACAGATGTGTATTCCCAGCGATCACTGACACACCCCCATGCTTGTTACCAACAGCCTTTCACTGGTTTCTCTTTTCCTTGCTTCTTATACTTGTTTTGTGCAGATTTGAACACTAACTCATAGCTTTTGTCTATTAAATCTTTTTTCCATCACTCTGGCTCTTAGCCTTCCGCTCCATTTTTTCAATCTCCTCAGATGATTTTCCTCTGTATGAAGTCCACATGACATAAAAGATCCTTTTCAAGATATTCTAGCTTAAAATTTTAACAAAGAATTTGAACGTTTAAAAAAAAAAAAAAAAGGAAAAAAAAAAAGGCCATTGAATGCAGAATTAGATTCGGGAATATTTCTAAAAGGAATGTGAAGTAGTATGTGCTGTGTCTATAATGTGCCCTGTGTGTGCAATTTTTTTTTCTAGTTAAATACTTAATGTGAAGTACTCAACATGTATTATTTACATCTCTGTATTAATTATGTTTATCAAATGATACTGTTGTAAGATTGCTCATAAAGCTGGGGGGAAATGTTTAAAATGTTCTTTGGCCCAGGTGAGTCAATATTCTGCCAAAACTGCATAGTTCAATTGTTCTGCTGTACATGGAGCTTTCTGGATCAAAAAGCAGAATGTTGACTGAATTACCAGAGATCAGAGAAAACTTTGGCAACTGGATGTCTATAAATTCCAAACAAAGAAAGCTGAAAGGAGTAGAGGTGTTTTATTTCACCTTATTTTCCCATGTACAAAGCAGAATGGTGTAAAAATTATCCAGTTTGACAGTACAGTGTCTGTCAAAAAAAACCAATGAAAGCTATTGGCCAGATTTAGAAATCTCAGTACTTCAAAATGTTTCTATGGCTACTGGAAGACTTTATAAGTACTGAGAATGTTTTAAATTGTGAGAGCAGTAATCTTTTACAGATTATTCTTGTTACAGGATTTAGGAGTGCACACTTGATTCTTGTACTCTTCTGGGTAGAACTCCAAAAAGCAAATGACTTCAGTTTGAAGTGTTAATCAATGCCATCAAACTTTCATTCAAGAATAAATAATGTGAATGTTCTATTACAAAAACAAACAAACAAAAACAAACAAACAAAAAAAAAAACCTGGGATGTCTCCACAGTGTGTGGATGCACTGTAGATAATTTTTTAAAAATTAATTCACAATTTATAATGTTACACAGCTAGAGAAACTTAAATGCTAATATAATCGTTTGTTGTTTTATTCTGATCATATGGTCAGGAAAATAAATAAGCAGATGGAAAAAGCTTGTTTTACAGAAAAAGTTTTGAATATACATTAGCATTTTAGTTCAGGAAAGTACTTTTCTCAGGGTAGTCTCAATACATTCCTTTTCCCCTGAGTTGAAAATAGTGTCACTCTGCAGAGAATGCTTCACCTATATATTTAGTTTCTTGTCTGTAGCCCATAATGGGAAGTAAAAATCGCAGTTCATACACAATATATGACATAGAATATCATATAAGTAGAACACTAAAAAGTTCATTGCATTAGCCTTTTAGACTTTCTGATATCGAGGATTTTCTTTTGTGAGTAGTCCTACTGAGGTACATTAAGGAAATTAGTCAATTAAGATGTAGAAAATTAAAATGCAGCTCCAGATTAATTTTTTGCACAGGTAATTTATAATATCTAATTCTTCTAAGCAGTTATGTTTCTGAAGTTTAATCCACTGCAAACTCCGTGGGAAAAATAATAATAAAAACAATTTCACAAAGATTGAAATGAGAGCAGTCTAAATGAAACCTTTCACAGCTGTAACTGGAACAGCCCTCTTACACTAGCAGCAGAACTTCACTGGAAGCTGGTCCTTCTATTTATAGGTCATTAATAATTGCATTTTTGTTGCATATTTTTTCTCAGGATCACTAAAATTTTTCTCACTAATCACTAAAAGGAAAGCAAATGTGGGTAATTTCAAAAGTTTAGATTAAATTTTTAGGTTTTGATGTAATTATTTCAAGTTTTGCTCTGCATTTCTGTTTTAATAATTCAAAATATAAAAGCAATTATTATTTTAAAGTATTTTAGTTTAATAGCTAAACAATATAGAACTTTCCATGGTGCATAGCATTCATCCAGGCACATATTTAAGAGTTTGTCAAATTCTCTTAGAAATGCAAGGGACAGAAAATAGGCAAAGCAAGGAAAACAAAACAACATCTAAATGCACCAAGATTCTGACTGAGAAGTTAAAAAGTATTTACTAAACTACCCATTTACCACAATTATTCTAAAAGTTAAAATTCATAATTGTATCAAAGAAATCCAGAATTTGTTTTTGCCTACTGTAAAACTGTGGCACCACTCTTCTTGTGTCATAATTACTTTTACTAGGAATCATGTAAAATTGTCACATTGAGTTGACAGCAAAAAAAGGTAATGTTAGTGATCCAAAGCTTTTGATGACCCTGAGGCTTTCTGTGATTCATTCAGTGACTAAGAAATAGAAATGGATCTCTAGATCACCATGTCACATCCTCTCACTGTATGATGTCATCCAGCTTGCAAAAGCCCAGTAAATCATTTTTGACTCAACCATTTTCCCTATTCTGACCTGAAGAGTGCAAGAGACAGAGATTCGCTCTTTGTGCATCTTTTGCTTCATGCAAAATATGGTACAAAAATTTTCTTCAGAAATATGACTGTAAACAAAACTTAGTCCTACATATATTCTTACCATCCATGGGTACTTCTTTTATTAACAATCTTGTGAACAAGTTGTGGATGCCTATCCCTGGAGGCATTCAAGGCTAGGTTGGATGGGGCCCTGAGCAGTCTGATCTATTGGGTGGCAGTCGCCCTCATTTGTATCTTTTTGTTAGTATCTACCTGGTGTCACCCTTAAAACTTCGATTCTGATTTGTTTTTGTCCATCAGATATTATATTTTTCATATTTGTAGTGGGTATTTGCATTCAATCAGATCAGTTAAACTTTTTATCTACTTCATAGATAAATACGAATCCTTTAACTTCTAATCAAACACACTTTTCCGGTTCTTGATTTATAATGTTATATTGTAACTTTCTGCCCTCTTATCACGCAATGCCTTGTGTTGGAAAGAACGTTAATGACAATCCTGTTCCAACCCCCTGCCATGGGCAGGTTTGTTGCCTACTACATTCAGGCTAACCACAGCCCCATCCAACCTGGCCTTGAACACCTCTAAGGATGGAGCAATTTATCCACAGGTGACACATGATCCACATACATATCCACATACTGACACATGATAAGTTCCTGTGCATGGTAAGATTATATTCAGGACAAAGTTATGTGTAAAAACATATTTACGAACAAAAACATATCTTATGGAAGCTTCTGTATTATGAATTATTTCAAATATTACATGAGCTAAACAAAGTTATAAAAATTTGCTTAAAGGTTTTTATAAATTGAAAGCATATGTTTAAAAATAAAAAAGTAAGATCAAAAACATGGGTTTTCAATGTATCTGACATTATTGGTTGTAGCAGCAGTACTGAGTCTTCAGAATAGAACAATTCTGTACTCTAGAAAATACTTGCAAACAGACACTGTGTTAGAAAAGAATTGAAGCTTGTTTTCTCTGACTTTATCTCTTGAGAAACAGATTGTGTAAGACTGAAATCTTCTTGCTGTCCTTTGGCACTTTTTTTTTTTTTTAATTTAAACTTGAAATACTAGCAAATAATCTATTTTGTTATGCTATTTTATGTGCTGTTGTACTGTGACAACAAAATCCCTAGTTATAAGCTATCTGTCAATTAAAAGACAGGATTTAAAATTTATATTTTATTTTGTGTTCTACAGAAACTAACTGGGAGGCAGAATACATCTCTGAGGAAAGTTCTACTGCTGTCTTTTTGAGCTCTACTAAAATGCACCCAGGAAAACCTTTCCTTCCTTTGGTAGGAGGTCAGGGCTTATAAGCACCTAAGGGTAGAGTTCTGTTGCTATTAAATCACTTGAGTGAGACAAGCTGCTTGAAGCAAAGATGTCAGAGATTAAGTGAGGTTAGCAATAGAATTCGTGCTTGCAATTGATATGGCCTATATTCTTATGAACAGAGCTGTATGTCTTAAATTATAGCCACAGACTTGTCAGTTAAGCCTTGACTGTATCACTTTTTCTAACTGCTCATCCTATCATGATCCTACTAGTTCATTTCAAATCTAAGTAGCTCATCTTTGCCAGACACCACCAATCAACTACCTTATTAGATGTTTTCTTCCAATTTTTAAACGTCTCCTTTCCTCTAAATTATTTGAATATTTTTTACTTTATTACATTCAAAATCACAGCTCTGCACTATCTTTATTATCTATATTTTCTGGGAAAATCTGTGGCATACTCTTCTCCAGTACCTACTCTGGGGTCTCTGTAGAACTGCAGAGCTGCATGGGCACATTTTAAACTTACTGGAAGTCTGGGGTGATGGCTGGATATGTTCATTTTCTCCAATATTTTAATTTTCTTTTCTTCCCTCTAACAGTGCAGTAAATATAAACATAAATTTTATTACATTATGAAGTGAAATTTTTTACACTGCAATGTTTTTAAACTAAGCTTCAAGTATCCCTTAGGCAGGAAGCAATACTGAGATGAGATACTGCATGAAAGTTACACTGAAGGTATTATTAATGTTCTTGTTTGTTGTTACACAGAATTCAAGTGCATTAATTTTTCTCATTGACTGTTTGCAAACTGACATTTGCTTCAGAAGGAAACACCTACCAGTAGAAAATGTAAGTAATTACTTGATCTAAAAATATGTGTATTTAGAGTCTTCTACATAAGTATCTTAAATGTCATCAACAATTCAAATGGTAGCAAATAAACTACTTGCCCCACTTTTTCAGTACTTGCTCAGGCAATGCAAGCTACTAGCAATTAAGTTTTCTGACAACAAAGTTTTCTTTTTGCAGTAATTTATTTATTACTGTTCTTGGGAAAAGGACTCAAACAATATAGACTTTGCAGATCTGTTGCATCTATGAGAGGCAGGTCTTCCACCATTAACTTGTCTTGCTAGTTCACTCAGTTCACAGAAATACAAATTCACCATTAGCTTATCCCGCAGATATTCGACACATGAGCATGCATATGCCACTGCTGAGGCCACGCACACGGTCCATAACAGTATTACAGAATTACTGTATTTAAGTTTAGGATCTTATGTGTTGTGGAGTACATAAACGTGAAATTTGTGTTAAATTATGTCTGTATTAAATTCTGACTCATTTTCAATGTGCAGTTAAGCCATCTTTATTTCTATATGCTTACATTCTTGAATGATTCAGATCTGAAAGTAGGTGATGAATTTTGCCGTATCCTACTCAACAAAATCTTAATCACAATTTCCAATGGTCATGTTTTTAAAAGCTAGCCAATCTGATCTAAACCAAATTAAAGCATTCTCTATTAAGCATGCCACAGTTCACAGCATTGGTCAATTACTATCCTTAATAAATACAGAATAGTCTAATAACTGTAACATCATTTATGAAGTATTGAATAATACGTGGTAGCATGTTTATTTTTAATAGCTACCCATGTATGAACAGAAACTCAGCTAGACTTCCCATGAAGGTATACTTCATGGGCTAATTCTTAATACTACTTCTGAGGAACTAGGCTGTGAAGATGAACTTGACATTTATTATTCATGTAACCATTAACTATGGGAAAAGACTTATTCTTTTTAAATATAAGTATCCTTGTGTAATGAACTGTATAGAACCTTCAAAATCTGAAAGAATGTCTTTGTGACCAACACCCTCACAAGGCAAACTGCCCTAACAATTTATGTCAGCTCTGGATGTTATTTTTTGTTTGTTTGTTTGATTGATTGTTTTTTGTTCTAGGGACATGTCCTGATGCTACCACCATGAGTGACATTAGGGGACATCTGGCACTGGCCTGGTGCCACCACCAAAGGTGATAACTGGGGACACATGGCATTGTCATGGTGTCACACTGGGGAACAGAAGGGACATATGGTTGTGATGCCACCACTGTGAGTGACAACTAGGGACATGTGGCTGTCATCAGGACTGCGCTGTGACAGCAGGGCTGCTGGTGTCAGGGAAATGGGAGGACACTGCACAATAAATGGCACTGGCATGGTGGGGAAAAAAAAATTAAAAGCTAAAACGTTGGAGTGCTGGAACAGATTGCTCAGAGAGGTTGTGAGTCTCCTCTGGAGTCATTCAGGACGCGCCTGGATGCCTATCTGTGCAACCTGCTGTAGGGAGCCTGCTTTGGCAGGGAGATTGGACTAGATGACCTCTAGAGGTCCCTTGCAGCCCCTACAATTCCTCTGTGATTCTGCTTAAGTTCTTGTGCTCAGGATACAGAAGTTGAGATTTAAAGGAATAGAGTCTTCTGTGGTGTTCAACATATTCATAAATTATTTAAGAATACTGAAGTGATTATTTTTGCAGTTGATAGGAAATTATTGAGGTTAATCAATTTTAAGTTGACAGTTGAGTGTTGCACATACAATAATTGGCACTTCAATGGCAGATAAAACTATAGGGTGGCAAAAATGTAACAGAAGAACTACTCTTCCAAGTGACACAGATATTTCATGTGAGATTCTTGTGACCAACTGTACTTACATCCACTAAACTGAATTTTTACACTGTAAGATTTCTTTTCCTAACTATTTTAGTTTTGAAGATGTTAACCATGTTACAATAAATTCCTGAAAACTATTTTCCTTTATTGAATACAAATGGAAATTTTGATGAGAGTCTGTACCCTGTGACTTTTTCTGAAACAACAAATTGTGTCAACAAACATTTCAAGTATCCCTTTTGGCTGGAGAAACTGGAGGTTACTGATGTAAAAACTACATCAACAGTACAAACACAGTTCATAGTAAACACTTAAAACTCATAATGCCTGAAAAATGCCTATTTCCAAAGGTTTTCTTCTTTAGTCTTAATCAAATTGATTGTACTTGTCTGAATACTTTTTCCACTGCAATACCTTGAGTAAGCAAGTATTGTTAGGGAAAGTACAAGATCCCTTTCAGAGAAGTTTAATACAGAAATTGCTATAGAACAATACAGTTTGCTTCTCTGGGAAATAAAGGACTGCAGATTCTCAACACAATTTTATTCTTTTTTTTCTCAAATGTCCCTTGAGTGTTCTTTATCTATTCAATAACAGATCAATCACCATATTTTTTCCAACTTCAGAGACTTTCTATAGACACCCAAGCCAGGCTGCTGTGTAAATGATTTCTTCAAAATATGAGGAAAATTCAGAATGGTGAATTGCTGTGAGTGGTAGTTTTCACCTGTTTACCATTGATGGAACTCAGGAAAAGTTTCTTCTCAGCTCCTAGTCTGCCTATCATCCATCTCCTATTCTCAATAGCTGGTAATAGCTCTGGATACAAAGGGGAGGCATCTCTATAGGAACAGAAATAAAAATCAGTAATATCTCTATCTTGGTAGCAAGAAGCTCCTGTGCCTGCAGTTTTGACCTCTGTTATTCCTATGGATTGATTTCATTTTTCCACTTTTCCAGGCAATATGATGGATTTTTTCTCTATTATACTGCGCTACACAAATGTTCATTATCAGAGAGAGAAAACAGATAACTGCAATAAAAAAAGAGAAGGTTAGAAGAAGAAAAGTTATTGAAGAAACTTAAGTATGAGTCAAAGATGAATGCTTAAAAGGACAAGGGAAGAAAAAAAAAAAAAAGATTTCTTCCTAAATATGAAGGAGAGAAAATAAAAAGGAAGCAAAAAAAGTAGTGCACTATAGATAGCACAGAAGAAAAATGGATGAGTGTAAAGTAAAAGATTTAAAAGATAGAATTTCTAACTCAGTGAGTTTTTGTTTGTTCATCAAAGATAATCAATATAAAAATTCTAGCAACAATGTTTTCTCAAATTAAGTTGTTAATTTCTATCCTACATTTGTTATGGACAAAAATAGCCAACATTTATTTTTCAGGAATTTGTTCTTTTTTTTTTTTTTTTTTAAGTTTGTTCCTCTAAGTGAATGAATTCCTTAGTATTTTTTCTGCTCCATAAATTCCTTGTTTTTTGAAACAAGCAGAGGTTCTCAAGCTTGTTGAACAGGGACTAGTATATTCTTCTAATCGGTAGCACCAAAAAATGTTGACAGCGTGGCCTTGTGGGTCCCTCCCTGTCAGTCTCTGCATATTTAGCTTTAGTCTTCACTGGAAAGACTTCTCACAGTTATTACTTCATTTTCAAGTCATTTCAAATATGACTGAAACAGTCTGTGCCTTCAAATGAGAGTAAGACTAATTTGGTTCTAGAGATCCCAAACTAAGGCATCCCAAAAACAGGGGATGATACTCCAAACAAATGAAAGGAAGACATTCTTTACAGAATGTGTCAAAATGTGCATAGGTGGATACTAAAAGATCACGTGATCTGGTTTCTTCCATAGAAGAAATAATCACTTAAGGACTACTAAATGTAAATTGTCCAAGCATGTCTTCAGAGCCCCTGGACTTTAAAATCTTGAGGATATGAAAGATAATTTCATTGTGACTTGTTATCTGGTATCAATGTATATTTACACTTCCTCCATGCTCTCCAAGCCATGCAATATGCTACTAAGCAAAAAAAAAAAAAAAAAAAAAAAAAAAAAACCTCTGTCACAACTCCTGACAACTAAATAATCCTAAAGATGACAGAAATAGCAGAACATCCATTATAGTTCTGGAGTTCAGCTGAAAATCAACAACAAAACTGGAAGACAATTAAAACATGCTTTGACTAATAAGGAAATGTACCAAATTCTCCAGTGAATCAGTTTCTGGGCTTTTTCACAAGTTGTATAATGCAGCTGGTCAAAATATTTCAAATAAACATTTCCAATTTTTCATTGTAAAATGCTGATTTAACAATATCTAGATTCTTCCTGGAATCATGGAACAACTGAGGTTGGAGGGGACTTTAAAGATTATCTAGTTTCAAGTCCAAGTGGAAATGACTGATTTTGTGAAGATTTTTATTACATGTAACAAAACTATTCCATTTATTAATTTTTAAATTTGTCACTTGGTATTGTCACTGGTCCCAGTTACATAGCACAGGATGTTCTAGATGCTGCATAAATACCTAAATAAAGCTGCCTCCATCCTGGTCATGTTTTTAGCCCTAAGTACAAGAGGCAAATAGGAACAATGAGGATGGTAATGACAGTCATTTTTTCAGCATGACAGACATTACATCAAGCTGCCTAATAGTTGGAAAGTTTGTAAAAAATGTGTTCAGAGATTACCAATCTATGTGATACTTAAAATGCTGCCCACGTACCATGAGAATATCAGTAAAAGCAAGAGAATCCTTATCGGAAAATGAGAATGGTAGGTCCTAGAATCTGATGATAACACTGCTCTTACACTGATTCTTTAAGGCACTGGATAGTAGCAGTTGCAGAGGGCAATGTACCTAGCTAGCAATTCTTCAGTTTGAGTTCTTCAAACCAGGAGGTCAGAATTTCAAAAAGGACAGTAGAAAAAGTGATTTAAGGTACCTTATACAGCTCCTGCCAGAAATCTGGCTTTGCTATTAAAGCCCATTATATTGTCTTAAACTTTTTTTCTTTTTTTTTCACATAAAATATCGCAGATCTTTTCAGACTCCTTTGTAGTTGTCTTTCTGTTTACTTGTCTTCAGTGATTTTTATTTTCTTTTCCTGGGGTGTGAAAATACAACTGACATTGCATTTTATTCATGCTTTTTAAGCTCAAACTCTTTCAGATTACTTTTGACCCACTGCATCGGCAGTACAATTTTGAACCATTTACTGAGCTTCTCAGCATGAAAAGATGTAGACTGTAGAAAGTGAGCCATCAGCCCAATTTGAGAAACAGCAACAGTAGCAGAAAAATAACGACGACCAGCTAACCCTTTATTCAAAAGAGATAAAAACAGCAGCAGCAAATGCAGTCCCTGCTGTGAGAGAAGCCTTCTTGTGTCTTGTTTTCTTGACTCTCTTTTCTGGAACTGATTTGTTAGGCAGTAGAGTTACTCTGTATTAGATTTACAAAGAAAATAGAGTCAATAGAACTGAGCCAGCAGTTTAAAGATCAACCAGTAGGTTTTGTTTCATTATTATTATTTTTTTAATAACAATAATATAATTTATTTAACTAATTTTCTATACCCCCCCTCCTCAGAGAGACAGGGAAAGAACGAGAAAGAGAAATGGCCTTTTAGTTTTGAATGGTGAAGTTACTAGTTTTGCTACTGTTACAAGTACCGATGAATTCTACTGGTCATATTTGCTTTTAATTTTTCTTCTTTGTCAAATAAAGATTTTGCATGGCACTGAATGCCTGAAGCTTATCATTCATATTATTCCCCTGCCTACATAATTCCATTTGTTTACAAACATTGTACTTTCAGATATTTTCTGGACAAAGAACATATCTTCACTTTTTACATGTTCAGACCCATCTTCAAAACTGTATGAAAATTTAAGACTGTTTTAGAACAAAATAATGACAATATTTTCTATATAGAGAGAGGGAGAGAGACATTGTCCTCATTTATACACTGACAATTTTTTTGCATATGTAAACCTTCAGGAAAAAAATATGACGTCAGATTTACCAACATTTACCATAAAAGGATCCTGTGTATGTATGCATAAGGGAAGATATTCAATTATTTCTTCATAGCTAATAGGAAGACATGTAGGAAAGCCAGTTTGACTTCACAAATTTTTTCATCTCCATTACTATTTGTTAATTCTTTAAAATCTTTGTAGCAGAAATGCTAAGTCATGGCCTGAAACTGTGATTGAGCAGCTGGTAGAAAGGCAAGGCCAACCCAGGGGAACTCAGGTGCATGCAGTGGAAGAGGTGCACGTGACTGGATGAGGTGGAGTCAGGGTCCACGCCTTCCCAGACCTCTTTTAGGGGTTGGCAGTGGAGATGAAACTATTCTCACTGGAGGTCATAGCTTACCTGAGATCTTCAAAAGGTAAGTATGTTTTTTTTGCCTTTATTTTTGCATATGTGGTTGCTGTCTTTGGGCTTGTCCTCATTTTCTGTGGCTAAACACCTGGCCACACCATTATTATCACTATACTTTCCATCACATCATAGTGTTATAATCCTCTAAATACATGTTTCGTTTTACTAAAAGTTCTGAGCAGATAAAACTGTCTTTGACCTTATTGGTGTTGCTTGTCACCCATATTATTATCTAATGTAATACATCTGTGTGGTATTAGTTTTGTTTTTTTTATTTTCTTTTCTTTTTATTTTATACCTTATACTTCTTTAACTTTTTCTTCTCTTTTTTTTTTGTTGTTGTTGTTTTCTTTCTTCTTTCTTTCTTTCTTTCTTTCTTTTCTTTTTTTAACACATACTATTGTGAAAGAGACATTATTGAAACTGAAAATGTACCACTGCACTGGTCGTATCCCAGACAAACATACTGTACTGAAAGATGAATAGGTTAAAATAGTGTAGCATGTGAAATGAGAATATAAGCTTTTTGCTAGTGTATGTTTTCATCACAAAGAGCTCCTCCAGGATTTATTTTAATACATGGACTGCCATTGTAGTAGAGGCAAATCCACCTCTGTAAAGTAGAATCCATCCATATTCCCACTTCCATAGTCATTTTTGGTGATTCAGAGTTAAATGATATGCTATGGATTTAATGCAATGAAAGTAATACATAATAAAGAAGTATTATGTAACAAATTAGTTTCCTTTATTTTAAACTGTTTCTTGAACTACTAATAGTGTTCTAGTCTAATCTGGCAAGTGGCTGAGCACCACGGTCACTTGCTCACTTATCCCTTTTCCCAGGGGGATGGGGGGAAAATCAAGAGAACAAAATAAAGCTCATGCGTTCAGGGGAAACTATTCAAACCAGGGAAAATGAGAAGGATAAGATTTATGACTACATATACATATATATGCATGCATGTAACAAGAAATTGCTCACTACTCCTCACCTGATGCACAGCTAGCCCTCTGAGCAGTGGAAGAGTCAGATGAGCTCCTACTACTTTGAAAACTCTTCCTGCTTGATGTCATATAGTATGGAATATCCCTTTGGCCAGTTTAAGTTAGCTGTCCTAATTCTGTTCCTTCCCAGGTCCTCCAGCCCTTCACTGAGAATGGCCTTGGCTCTGTATAAGACTACTTAGGAACAGCTAGAAACATCAGTGTGTTATCAACAGTGTTTTCCTTCTAGAATCAAAACACAGCAACATACCACATGTTCTGGAGGAAACAATTCCATCCCAGCTGGAATTGAGACAATGCTGTAGTAGGTCTATGCACCTGTGTCATCCTAAACTTATGGACATGGGCTGTTTTCACTGGCAGACTGAGCATGAAACAGTCTTCAGGAGACTGTTACTTTGTTAACAGTTTTTTCTTCTGCTTTCTAGTGAGTAACTAGTAATGCTCTTGTTTTGTATTGTCACTTCAAATGACTTTGTTCTGTATAGTACTTCAGTGTGGGGGTTGGGGTGTAAGAGAGTAAAATCTCAAGTCATGAGGAGGCAGTAGTCCTCCCACTTTAACTATAAACAGTTACACAAAAATTACACCAATGTAATTGCACTACACATTAAAACTCAGCCTTTCTGTGCTGCATCCAACAACCATGTTAAAAAAAAAAAAAAACCATCCAGCATCCATCCATTGTGATATGCTAGCCTCGTACTTTCCTAACTGACTCTCAAAGAGAAGCCAGCACAACACAAAATTACTCTTCCTATGATGATTCACTTCCATAATCAAGTTCTCATCTGAAAACCACCAAAGCAATGTTCTTCCATCAAGAAACCCCTACACAAAGTCTGTTACTTCATTCCTGGCATATCTCTTGGAACCACCTAGATGCAAAGATACTCTATCCTCACAACAACAAAACCATCCCAGTTACTGGCGTAAAACTAAACTGATGGTGCACAGCACTTGTGGTGGCAAAGGTAAAACAGAGCTATTTGAAAGCTGCTGAATGTATCTGATAGGGCTCATCTGGTATGGTGTCTTACTATGATATTTCTGCTCTCATTTGGAGAGAAATCGAGAAGCTTTTTAAAGCTACAGAAGTGAATTTTTAGCTAGTGCTTTGAAGATGAGGGTAATTAATTTGTGGCAGTTGTTTTTCAGGAAATCTAGTCAACTGACTTCCACATCCATGCATTTAGAGCACCCCTTTCCCACCCACCCCCCCCCACCCCCCCCAAAAAATAAAAAAAAATTATTGAACTTTTACCCTAAATCTACTAAAAATTAACATAGGCTACCTTCTATGAAGAAGTGCCATTCTCCAAAGCCTCAACAGAAATTATAACAGTACCTCATATTTTCTTGGAGGAGCCCTCTAAAAATATTCTTCCATTAATTATTAAAGCAAAGGGAATCATAAACAGTTTCACAAGTAACAAAGAAAAAACTTAGCATGTTGTAAAACAGTGGCCACAGAATATTTCTCCTCATTGGTCTTTTCTTTTCCACCATCTCAGCATTTCTTGCCTTATTCATAAAATAGAGAAGGAAATTCAAAATCCCCCCCCTGAAAATTTCCAGACACTGGAAGCTGGAATTGAAAGACTGCCAAGATCTCAGTGTGGCATACAAGTTTCTAAATAATCACTATTTTCTACCTCTTTACGAATCTCTAGTTGTCCATACTGAATGCAAGATGCCCAAGTCCATTTTTCTAATCAAAAAAATTTGTGCAAAGCACAAATGCAGTTTTCTAGCCTGTTATTTCCCCAAAGTTGTGTTGGGTTGTTTGTTTGTTTGTTTGTGGATTTTTTCTTTTTGGAGGGGTGGAGTGGTTCTTTGGTTTTGTGTTGTTTTTTGTTGTTGTTGTTCACCTGCTCAGATATCTTGCTCTGTAGCTAATTTTGACCTTTCAGATGCTAAGCAGCTGGGGTCTTTTCCTTTAAGGGAAAAAGATGTCTTTTTTTTTTTGGCAAAGGCAAAGAATGTCAGTCTTTTACACTCCTCTTTGCCCTGTGTAACATCTCAGCAGTTAAAGTTTGCATGACCAAATTCCTTAGTGTTGAGTCATAATCTTCTCTGGTGGCCTGTGCTTTATGTTTCTCAGGAGAAAGATATAAGTATTGATGACAATTTTGTTCATTAATATTACTATCCAGTAAACCAATTTCATGTGCTGTTCACTTTCCAGACTGTGATACTGACATGTGCACTCAACATTTTGTGAAGAGTACATTTTTTATAGACTTTTAATATAGAATTACTTTGAGGTCCTTTCCAACCTGAGATCATCAAGTCCAACTGCAGCCTAACCATAGTACCCTAACTCCAACAACTCTCTGCTAAATCATATCTCCGAGCACCGCATCCAAATGGCTCTTAAACACATCTAGGGACAGTGACTCAACCACCTCCCTCGGGAACCTATTCCAGTGTTTAACCACCCTTTCTGTAAATAAGTGTTTCCTAACATCCAACCTAAACTTACCTTGGCACAACTTGAGGCCATTTCTCCTTGTCTTGTCACCTGTCACCAGTGAGAAGAGACCTATCCCGCTCTCACTGTAAGCACCTTTCAGGTACTGGAAAAGAGTAATAAGGTCTCCCCTCAGCCTCCTCTTCCCCAGACTAAACATCCCCAGCTCCCTCAGCCTCTCCTCATAGGGCTGATTTTTCCAAGCCTTTCACTAGCCTCATTGCCCTTCTCTGGATCTGCTCCAGTACCTCCATGTTCTTCTTGTACTGAGGTGCCCAAAAGTGAACACAGTATTCAAGGTGAGGCCTCACCAATGCTG